>NC_045671.1:62751623-63054123 GCF_009829145.1 Chiroxiphia lanceolata | reverse complement strand
ATGGACTGTAAAAATGCACTTATCTCACAAGAGCAAGAAGACACCAAATTAAATTAATTCTAAGATGTTTGAGTGAAAGGTACTTTGAAAATAAAAAATGGTTTTACATTAGAAACAAATCTCTTGAACTGTGTTACCAAAATAAAACAAATACGCCAGTGTACTGATCTGTCTTTAAATCTTTCTTTGCCTAAAGGCAAGGACTTGTCTTCCAAAAACCTATCTTTCGTCAAAGTGTTTGTAAGTTTATCTCCTTCTAAAGGAAATAATGGATGCCCATATTCCCCCTAAGATTACAAGTTAGTGTGAAAAACAGGGTAAATTTCGTCTAGCACCACAGAGTGTCATGGTGATGACCGTACACATACTAATGCCCATATCTAACTGCAGTTCTCCTAATGAGCCTGCTTCATCTTCTGTTCTGTGACCAGACTCCAGAGTGGCTTAAGCAATTCCTAAAAGAGAGGAAAAGCTCTTTGCCATGTAAGTAGATAAAAAGGAGTGAACCACATACATTCAATAGAATGAAAAGCATTCCCATAAGGTGTTTTTTTATCTAATGGATGGAGAGTAAAAGGGGAGGAGAAATAAAGGCAAAGTTGTTTCTCAAATGTAGTGGTGTGATTCACATGCTTCTTGGTCGTTGTTACAACGGATAAATAATGCAACCCTTCAAAGTGTCCACAATTTGGATGTGCAGACATTTTATCAGCCATCAGCTACATAATCTCTTATCACAACTCTTGTCTATTCCCTTTCTGAGTGAAAAGTTCTTTTTTATAATTTTATACTCCGGTGATTTTTAACTACATCTTTGTGTTTTCTCATTTAGTGGGGTTCTTTTCATTTCTTAACTGAATCCAAAACCTGCGAGGATGGCTGTCATGGACTGACATAGAACATCAGCTGGAAGGACCAAAATGAAGGTTAACACATTTCCTACTCAGGTGCTCCCAAGTGAAAATAGGTACGACCTTCTAAATGAGCAACTCTAAATGAGTTGCTGAATTTCCACCCCCTCCCCCACATTTCCTTAAATACTAACTTTGCAGGGTGGACTATTCACAACAGTAGCTTTTGTAACATCACACAACAAACAGAGATATCAAATACTTTCAGCAAGAGGAGCGAGAGGAAAGATGGCATCTCTCTGACCATCATAAGGACATGAAGTGTGGTGAATCTCAGTGCATTTTAACCACTGGACTTGGAGTGAAAGGAGTGGAAACTAAATAATGTTGTATCTCTATCATTAAGCTGAGTAAGTATATTATAGCAATGTCTAAAAATGCTGATGCATCACCACCTATTGGCACTAATGCAATGGTTTAATGATTTTGTGGCTCTCTGTAGTACTGTTTGATGACACGATGACAGAACTCCTACTGCTCAAGACTGAGTAGCTCTCTGTTTAGAATAAGAAATTACACTTGTAATAAACAAAATTTACATATTTTATTCTGACTCTGCTTTCCAGATGGTACCTAATATGACCAGGCCCCAGAGCAGGAGAGAAAATTTAAAACTGCATATATAGAATCCCAAAATTAAAGACAGAAATAAAGAAAAAAGACAACTCCTGTCATTTCAGTTAGGAGACTCACACTCTTTTCTGCTACAGATGTGTCTGTAACTTAAGTGGGCATTTCACTTACACTAGGGATGGTAAACCAAAGTCACCTCAGGTACCAAGAGACATATAAAGCAAAAAGCCTAAGTCATCTCATCTGGGCAGAAAGCCAAGACCAAACATTTCTAATTTATTAATATTCACTTTCCAGAGTCCTGAATGAAGACATATTTCCACCATAATCCACAACGAACATTGTAAGGCTTAGATATATATTTTTTTAATAATGCTATTACTAAAGCACTTGAGTATTTACAGAACTAAGAGATATTCAGCAAGTTAGATCTAAAAATAAGTTCATACACATGAACTGAAATGACAAATATTTGCCATTTTCTTAGAGGATATAATGAGAAAAACATAGCAAATGGATTATATTCTGATGATATATCCATTGTTTGATTAAAATCTGAGAGCATGATATTTGCCTAGCAGCTAATGAAAAACTAATTGTTCTTTGTTTATCATATGTTCCATAAATAACATTGACCTAAAACTACAGATTTTGAGACCATAAAATCTGTTGAAACAGTGAAGACAGATATCCAAACGGGAGATTTTGGCTTTGAAATATGTCATAATCAAACATTGTAATGACCCAAGAGCTGAAACCTTATATCTCTACTTCAGTCAGATTCAGCTACCTGTAATCTGGTATAAAATCCAGAAAAGAAGGCGAGCAAGAACAATCTCCAGTAAGAAGACCAAAAAAACCCTCTCAGTCAGAAAGCCACGTGATCTATAGTAATCAATATAGCGGCATATTGTTTTAATTTTTATTCTCAGACACATTTATCAATACATTGGTAGGCTAAACAAAGAGAAATCTTTACCACCTACTATAATGTTATGCATTAATTAATTTTTTTAGTTTTTTATTCATTACATATTTGGAGGCACAGAAATATTGTTGGTGTAAAGGATGCATCTTGATCTCCTTGCATTCCTGAAAATATTGAGGAAATGCACTAATTTTCCAACTGTTTTCAGTAACTTAAAACTGGGTGAATATAGAAGCAGAATAGAACAGAGTAAAGAAACGTTACATTCAATTAAACACCCATTGCGGAGTACAGCAATCTCTCCTTTGACTTAATAGCTAACAGGACAGACCATCAATGAAGCAGAGTGCTTGTAAAAGCTGCAGAGAAATTAGGGACATTATAAATAGGCAGAGGAGGAGACATGGCTTTCAAAAATCAGTTGTCCTTGCAAGTACTACAGGACTCTTGCCTAGATGGTCTTTTGGAGCCAACATAACCAGTATATACTTTCTAAATAAAAAATAAAAAGCAGAGTATTGCTCAATATAGCTTCCATTTTTTTCATACTTTTAGAATTTCTTCCATCATGAATTCTTCTCTCCTTTCCCACATCTCTGTACAAACACTGAACACAACAACTTTGTGGCCACTAAATGCTTAAGGACTTTGCTGAGGGCTTTGTTCCTCCTAACATTCCATAACAAGCTATCATCCCCTTTCAGTGTGCACCAGGCCTCAAAATACAGGAGCAGAGCACCATTTCTGCGTGGGCTACGGGTAGAATGAGCCTTCCTCCAAACACAAACCTCTCTGTCCATGGGTGTGGGTTTCTGCAGAGATCAGTATAATGACTTACTGTGAAAACATTAAACTTGACTCTCATCTCTCAATTTCCCTGGCAAAACTGGGGTCCAAAACCCTAGCTGTGTCTCAAGCATAGTTGTCATACAGCCTATGCATAGTATATATATTTATGCATGAGAAAAATGCTAATTTTTAAGTATGCATTCTGTGTATATGATTTTTGGAAGAAAAATGGTTGAGTTTGTTTGCTTGTTTGTTGTATTCTGCTCTCCAGCTCAGGCATACAGAAATGCAGCTAATACCCACAGACTGTCCTTTCTTATTCTTCCCTAGATTCAAGGATCTCAGCAAGGTTAATAACAGAGTATTTGTTGTGCCCGTCATAGCTGGGGAAACAACAGAGAGAAGACAAGCTAAGGTAAATAAAGAACTTTCAAGAATTTCAACTCCTTTTGATTTGATTTATCCAAACTGGCCCATCCAAACTCCCACCATGAAGCAAGGGAATGAAGTGTGCCCTTGTGCCAGGACAGGGCTTGCCTACAGAGGACCTTGGGTCTTCGGTGGACAGCCCAGGGGCATGAAAGGAAGTTGTTGAGTGAAGGAGGAGGAGGCAGCAGAATGAGTTCAGGATGTGCAGGGAAGACAGAGGAGGAGGCAGTATTTTCCAGCCATGGGCTCCATAGCTCCATGAGCTAATAGACTGCTTGTAACAGAGTGCTGCCAGTCTCTAGGAAGGAAAGGACAAACAGTGTGTGAAGGGCGGGGGGGGGGTCAAAGGAGAGTGTTTTGCAGAGGTAAAAGTTTGTGTGGATGTGAATGTTGACCATCAATATTCCACCATGGCATTTGACAATGCGAAATCCCTCCTGCACCACATGCCCAAGCAGTATCTTCCTGGAGAGGTATCCTGGACGAGATTCACTGAACTGTTGGTGTCACACTTCCCAACCTCCAGCGGCAGAGACAGGTGCAGACGAACAGTTTCGGGCAAAGGGCAGAAGGCAGCCATCACAGGTCACCCAGGACAGGGGACGCCAGTCCCGCCGGGGCAGCGGCGCAGGACAGCGGGTCGCTGGTGATGCTGTTGCACCACATCAGTTGCATGGGAGAAGACGAGGAGATCAGGGGAGTAACTCTAGAGGCACTCTTAAGTAACCGGGGATGCTCAGATCTGCCGAGGTGACCCGCAGCCCGCCCGCTGGCTGCGCGGCGGGGACGCTGCGCCCCGACGGGGGTGCGGGCTCTGCCACCTGCGGGCTCCGCCAGCATCACCCCCAGGGCTGGACCGCTGCCCGCCCCGCACGCCGGCGGCTTTCCTTTTTTTTTTTTTTTTTTGATAAGGCGGATGTTTCCTTTAGTCGGATGGGAGAGTGGGTCCCTCCCCTCTACCCACGCCTCTCCACCCACCTTCCTCGCTTTCCCAGTGTGGTCTGTAGGGGCGTGGGGGAGCGTTCGGTCCGGGCCGCGTGGCTCGCCCTCCTTTTGTGCGCTGGTTTCTGGGTGTCCTCCGCCGCGCAGCAGTTTCCCCCCATCCCCTTTGCGACAGCTGTTTCGAGAACGCATAAATACGCGCGCGTGTGTGTGTGTGTGTGTGTGTGTAGATGTGTCTGTGGGCTTTTTTCATAAGCCCATGACAAAGCACTATGAGGTCAAAATGGTAAGTGTATTTTTTTTTTTTTTTTAATTATTGAAATGTCTTCCGGAATCGGGGTTAAAAAAGAAAAAAAAAAAGCGGCAGAAAGCACCGTCGGTGGGGGCGGGCGGAGGAGAAAATCCTCGCACGTAACATAAACCTCGTGTACAGGCGAGGCGCAGGCGGGGATGCTCCGCGCTGCTCCGCCGGGCCGTGGGCGGTGGGACGGGGGGCGGCGAAGCCGGCAGCAGGAGATGTACAGCAGGGACAGCGGGAATGCGGCGGGTGCCAAGGCAGCTCCGCGGCTCCCGGGACACGCCCGGAGGGTCGGCGCGGCCCGGGGGGGCGGTCCGGTCCGGTCCGGTCCGGTCCGGTCGGGTGCCGCCTGCAGGCGACCTTCACAGCGCCCGGTGCCCTCTGCAGAGCGCTGCGAAACAGCACCTTGGCACGCCGAGGCAGAGAACCCCCCAGCTCCCTCCCGGGGAGCAGCAGCTCACGAAACGAGCCGGGCAGTGCAGTGTGAGGGCTGATTTATTTATTTATTTATTTATTTAATCGTTCGAATTGATTTTATTTTTTTAAGGGATGGATACTTACAGCTGCTTGAGCCAGCTAAAGGAGTAGTAAGTTTCCTCGCTTCATGATTACCATAGGTAACTTTGCTCATTGCAATATTTAGCAATCGGTTAGAATTTTATGTCGGATGATAGGCAGTAGTAGTTAACTTGCACCGACCTTGTTCTGTGGATATCAGAATAATAGAATGATTTCTGTGGAAAGTAGCAGTAAGTCAGTGTGACTTAAAGCAATACAGATAATTTTCAGCAGTTATAAATCTAGTCACTGTTCTGATTACACTTTTAGGCAATTGAGTGTTGTTGAAAGGATCAGAACTTGCTTGTAGTCTAAAGAGAACTATTCCAAAGTGAGTCTGACATGGGTAAGGAGACTCCAAACTATAGACTTTTAGCTGTAGCTACAGTCCAGCTTGGTTTTTTCTATGATCATTTTATCTTTAATAAACAAATTTTTGGTTATTTTATTTTATTTTACTATCTATACAAAGGCAGTAATGTTTAGGTTAATATTTTCCACAATTACAGTTAGGTGAATGTGCAGGTGATGCAGTATTAGTTTTCCTTGAACTATCTTCTTTTCAGAAATACTCTTCTTCCTCTGAAGAAGGCAGTAACCTGTGAAATATAAGTATATGAGCATATTCAGGAATAGTAATTTCTGGAGAGTTTGAGCCTGCACTGGTGGCAGTTAGCTAAACCATTTGGATAAACTGCAGGTGGTAAGCTGTACACATTTCTGTACCTATATTTCTGTAGCCAGGCTTTTTTAAATTCCTATCAGAAAGGTTGTTTCTCCAAGGAAACTGAATCCTCCATGTGTGTTAAAATTTTCCTTTTATAGCAACCACACAGAATTTAAGTGCTAAAAGTATTTATAATTTTGTTGTCTTCACTAATGGCTCATTTACCTTTTATTTTCATCATATTTTAAGCTCTATGCAGGAAAAAAGTGGTGAACATGGAGAGGAAAAGATGTTGAATTTATCAGGAAACTCCTCTAACTCATCTAACTCACTTTCCTTGCATATAGTCTCCCCAAATGCCATTAAGTTCACGGGAGGGAATAGATAGATTTACCTGTGCCCATATTTATTCTGGTTTTGTATCCCCTCTCAGACAGAAGCAGTCAGACACAGTGGCAGCAGCCACCCTTTTGTGCTCTCTGCCCAGAGCCCACCTGTTCTGCAGCAGTGTCGTGGCGCAGGCAGTACCTTCATTTACCCTCACCTGCATCTGGTTGTGGAGATATCACAGGTGATGCATTAGTGACTCTGGACATTAAAAAAAAACAAACACAACACACCACCACCAAAAACAAACCAAACCAAAACCAACCAACCAACCAAAAAAAAACCCACCAAAAAAGCTAAGAAAGCTGTAGACCAAATTTAACCCAAACTGCTGATAAAATACTTTGGCAACCAAGAAAACTGGAAGACTTGAGGATGCAAGATTTGACAGAATTATCTTGCTTGACAATGGCTAAGAATTCGATTGTGTAGATGACTGTAGAGGAAAGATTTTATATTCTTCAGTGATTAGAAATACCTAGGAACAAAAGTCTGTGTGCTCGTGCAAACAAATAGTGTGTACTGCCTTCCTGAAGGATATGTGGATTGATGTTCCTGATGAAAATATTGCTAAAAATTAGTGCAGCAACAGTGAACAAAATGTACACAGGGACTTATGTATGAAATTACAGGGAGCTGGGTGGGAAGCCCATGTACACACCTTCCAGCAGGCAAGTAGGAAATGAATTTAAATTCTTCTGATGTCGTACTTTCTAACTTCAAAGTCCAGCTTTAGTGTGAAAAATGAGAGTAGAAATTGAAGGGCAATTGTAAAAGTACCAGAACTGCATCAAATAGGAAAGATTTTCTTGAAAATTTAAAGGTGATTGTCTGGAGCTTCCTGGTCACCCTCTTCTGCTTCCCCGTGAGTTTTTAAATGACGTGTTGGGATTATTTCCTTACCAAATCACTTAAAATCTGTGAAAATCCCTGGGAATTGCTGGATGCCAAGTTCCAAAAATGCACAGAAGGCATGCAATGTTTATTCTGTTAGAAGAGTTAATTGCAACAATTGTTTTATACTTAGGACACTTAACAAAACAAAGTAACAAGCACCTTTTATTTTAGCACCTTAATATAATTAAAAATTAAAAGTAAGCACAGTTCAATTTATTTCCTTTCTGCCAAAGTGTTTGTATGACTTCATTAGATCTTGATTTGTAATACTTTCCAAGTTTCTATTTAGAAGATTATATATAATCAAAACATGATTTCATATTGAACTACTTACTGGTTCAATTACTAATTTTCAGTAATGATTCTGCTCCTCAGAAAAGAGTTTGAAATTTTGGGAATCAAAATTCTAAATGGCACTGCCTTACCTATTTCTACAGAACAGATTGGAAGTAATGGAAAAATAAGATTGCAGTTATTGCAGGGTTTCCATATTCAGATAGTGCAGATGTTTATTAGTCAGAAGTGTAAGAATCATTTGAGAATTGCTCAGTTTCATTCAGGAAGCCAGTGCAGCACCTTAAAAATTTTAACTTAGTTAATAGCATGCTTAAGTCTTCCATCTTCTAAGATTTCACATGCAGGAAAATTAAAAACAAAAATAAAAAATCACATTGATTTGTTTAGGAGGTACCTGGGTCTTTTTGGACAAATACTATTCATGACAGTTAATTTTCCTAATCAGAATGTTTGGTGATTCTTGTAAGGAAAGCTGTTGACCCAAATCCTGCAAATAATTTGGCATGCCTATAAAGTAAAAAAAAAAAAGCTTTAGAAATGCTCTTAGAGAAATCTTTGATTCTCCTAACAATACTTGTAGGTAACATGAATCTGCTTCCATTCTGTAATAATAATAGGATATTGGTGGACACACTTACATAGATATGTGCCTCATATTTATTACAGAGAACTAAGCATTTGTAATTTTGCCTTGTCCTTGAAATTAAATCTTTAAGCGTCATAAAAGTGCAAAACACATTATAACAAATACTTAAGAAACTATCCTTTAAGTCACCAAGTCTCTTAAAACCTCAGTGCTTGAAACTTTTGCTTTTTTATGTATTGGTGATACTAAGATCAGTGCTTCAAATTTCAGGCATTCAGAGACCCCTGGCATTAGAAGAAAATGTACTTAAGTTTCTGTGAAGAAGAATAGGTATGGAAATGAAACTATTTAGGTGGTAGAGAGTGGCATTCATGAGAGCTGTGTTTTTCTTGGAAGTTCACAAGTTGTGTTGCTTGCCCTGGGTGTCAGTTGGTGACAAAAATGTCAGCCTAATCTAGCTTAGCAGAAATAGAGTATTTGTTAGAAATTGCAGGTATAAGAATAGGGTTAATGTGGTCAATGTGTTATTCTACTGAGTGGACAGCAAATAGTTTTACAGCTAGACAAGTTCTTTCTGTGAATTGCAGAAGGTGTGTTGAGAGTGTTGTGATGCTGTGCTTCTCTCAGAGTTGTGAGAAGACTCTCTTCCCCTATCACCTGATCCTTATGTTAAGTCTGAGAATTAAGACTTACTTCTCTTCCAGAAATTAAATCCTCACAGTCATCTGTATTTATGGCCACAGACATGCAAAATTGACACATTTCTGAGAACTATCTTTTTTTAAAAATATGAGATCTGAATACTTAATGTCATTAGCAGTGTCAAGAAATAAGGCCACATGTGGCCTCAGCATAAGGTCAGATCTACAAATATTCCAATTTCAAACACTTTCTCACCCCCTCTGCCCAACAGCTCAATTTAATGTGTATAAAGTATTTGCTGCTTGAGTGACTACTTTTTCTACGGTGTGTCTTAGCTGCTGGGATCAGCATGGTTTGAAATAAAGCTGGTTATTCCCTCTAGGCATGATTTCACACTTTCTTGTTCCTGTAGCCCTATTGACCATTCAGACAATCCACAGAAGTGATAATTTATAAACAGAGTGGCAGGAGTGGGCATTGAGACCCAGGGAGTACAGGATTCTTATTTTTAGCCAATATTTACCAGTCAATCAAGGTTTTGGTTCTGAGCTGTATGAAGATCTTAATGCCTGTTGAGTTCACTTTGTCTTTTATTTATTAAAACAGGCTGGGATACTAAACCCAGATGATGTAAAATTTAAATTAAAAAAATTACAAGGCAAATTGGGAGGGGAGAGGGGGAAACAGGTAAAATAAGTTCCCTGATTATTGTCTCACCTTCAGTTATGATTTCTTTAAAAGTGAGTGACCACTGGATTCCACATTAAACTGAATGTGCTGTGATGGGTTTTTACGTCCCATGGCACACTATGTTGTTCAAAACATGCAGAATATGAAACAGATGGCTTGGGAAGACTGTCAAAAAAACCTGCTGGGCCTTCTCTGGTATTACCTTAAAGCAAGAGAGAGGATGAGTAAGTGTGCTGTAATTTTTGGCCTTAACACAGCATTCAGGAAGCTTGGGCTTCCGAAGACATGCTTTCTCAATCACAGTAACATGTATAAAAACAGATATCTGTTTGAGGATAATGGAGCAATAAAAATTCCTTGCAATTGTGAGGATGAAGTAATGGAAAATTGCAGTGGGGGAGGGGAGGAGGGCAGACATTTGGTTCAAGGTGCTCATTGCAGGGCTAAGCAATGCAGACGAATTTATTCAGGAGTTTCACAGGCCATCTTTAAATATTTTTGTATATGATAGAGTGGAAGGTAAATCCAGCAATCTCTAGTTCATTTTTTAGAATTATTATTTCAGAGGTCTCCTTATGGAAATAACAGTTGTGCCTTCAAGACCTGCTTGGTTTTGGTTTCAAAATCTCTAAGCATGTGGAATCTTCTAACCAAAGGCAAACAATGTATTTTATACTAGAGACATGAAAATCAGACCCTACTGTATAAATGTGAATCCACAAGACAGTGTCTTTTTAGGAGATATTTCATGTACTGATAATATTATAAATATAAGCAACCCAAATTCCTAATCTTCTTGTCCTCAATAAATTTTTACAAGAAGCTGAGATACTGTCTTATTTAACCTTCAGTTAGAATAGCTATACCTAGTATTTCAAGTCAAAATTACTAAAAGTAATACATATTCAGTGGTATTAAAAAAGAATTCCATCTTTGAGTTCACAGTTTACTGAAATTAAGATTTATTTCCATAAGCTAATATTATGAAGTTAACAGTTCAAAATGTGGACATTGCAGCATAAGGAAAACAATTTTCTTTACTCATTGCTGAATCTCTGTTAACTATAGAAATGATTGTCTGAAACACTGGAAGTTTCACAGCTATTGTCATTTTTTGCAGCTTATTATTTTGTCGTTGGTTTCTTTTGGGTATTATCATTGCTCAGTTGTCTGATAAAGCTGAAATATGTAACACTGTCTCAGCTGTATTTTTATTTTTCAGCTCTGAAATATAGCGCATGACTTAGCAATACAGTTAAGTCAGAGCTTTGGGAGATTAATACCTGCTAAAATGATGGTTTAATACTTAAGTTTATCTGTTATTTTGAAAATGCACCTTTAGCCTATTTTTACTTAGTCTCTTTCTTGACGATGGGTTTTCATTTCCATGTTTTAGGAAAATCCTATAAATGTTGTTATGTTACTACTTCAGAAAGGGAAAAAAGGAAGAAACATGTGAAATACTCTTGTACTCATTTTGCTTGTGATTTTGAATAGCTTTCAAATTAGAATGATTTTCCCAGATTTTTATAGGCTTGCCCAATCCAGCTGTATATTTTATATGCTAATTTAAGTTCTATTTTTGTTCCTCTTGGGATTTTAAGTGATTATAATTGTTGCTCTTCAAAAGCCAAACAGATGATGATTGCTGCTTCAGGAATATACCAAAAGAAACCGGCTTTCATTAAACCTGCTCATCCACTTCATAATTATCTCCATTTTTTCTCAGTAAGAAGCAGGAAAATGGCAACTACAGTTCATTGAAACCAGTTCAGTTATTTAAACATCACTTTACTGAGATAACAGGAGGTGTTAAAGCGGAGAGGTTTTTCAAATGCTGAGATGTAGCCAGTTACTGCAGGGTTGCCAACTGAGAGATGAGACCCTTCGTGTCAGTTTGATATACAATGCTAGAGGCTAGATTCAGCAGAAGTTACTGTGGTCTCTGCTGTGGCTGGGACCACTGCTGGAGGACAAAATGTAAATTGGCAGTGATTTTGCCAGGCATCTGATGGTCTGACTGCTCCGGAAGAAATGAGAAGTAAGAGCAAGCAGAAACATGGGAGAGGAGAGAGAAGGTTAAAGCAGGCACAAGCATAGAGGCTAAAGAAGATAATAAATGGGGAAATAATAAGTTGGGAAATGATCATAGATCATGATCAATGGTCATAGGTTCACTTTTGATATCAGCCCTAGTGAGGTTTGGAATGAGCCAGGCTAGACCAGAAGGTTTCTCTAGAACTTTTCAGCAATAAATTTCAGTTCAAATCCATATTAAGAACATTCATAGGGAAGTTTTGCTGTGAAGATCAATGCTGGAGAGGAACAAATCCCTGTGAATTGCAACAAGATGCTGCAATGTCTGTTAACCCATGAACACTGGCATAAACAGGAGTAAAAAGACACAGAGGTTTCTTAAGACCTAGAAATATGTAAACAGTTCTTTAGTTCACATAATTGATTAAAAACCTCACACATTTAAATTTTTGCAAGTATCTTCTGATGTTTTCCTTATCTTACAAATGTAAACAGTGTTGCTGGGTTTTTTTCTACCTGCTTTGTGAAGTTTGACTCCTGCAATTTACAGAAAGAAGTCTGACCATATGTGTTGCCATTTGTCCTCTGCTGCTTTCTTTATGCAGGGAATCAGTGGCAGCGTCTCTGTATAAATCACAGCTTACCACTCAAGAGGGCCTGTAAAAAACCAGTTCCATCAACAGTTGTTTTTTTTTCAAAGACAGACTGCAGCAGCTGTCTTAAAGCATGGTTCTTTCATCAGAGAAAGCAAGAATCTTTTACAATTTTAGTCCCCCATATGACTCATTTAGGCAAAGGAGATGTCCAGGAAAAAAAGAAGGAATTCACAAAGGGATGAATTTGGGTTTTTATTTCTTAAACTTAAATGCCTGTATGAGAGCAGAGGTTAAACTTGGCCAGCCATCAGAAACTCCTTTCCATCAATTATAGAAACAAAACTTCTGTCAACATCATCTTTCTATTTTACCCAGAATGTTCCTGAGCTTTGGCTGTAGTAGTGTAAGCTGAGAGAAAAATGACGTGGCCTATAGACTGGAGGGGAAAAAAAGGTCTTTCAAATAGAGCTGTAACATTCACTGAGTGCAGTTTTGTTGGTACAGCCTGGGGATTCAGGCAGTCACTCTTGTAAACTAGCAATTCCTTGTAAACATCAGCAGTATGCTCCATATCTCCTTGAGACCAAAAGGCAGAGGATGCAATCCCAGAGCACAGGCAGCAGACTGCCAGGAATGTGGCTTGCTTTCTCAATTCCCAAGCAGCTTTGTTCAGTATGACCAGCAGTTTTGGATCAGTTTCATCTCCAGCTAGAGTGTCTCATAGAACCAGGCTGAGCATCCCTTGTTTCAGCACAAGTTTTGTCTGAACTGAGCTGTGTTTTCCTCCCTTCTTCGCCCACTGGGGCAGGAGGATTCCAGACGCTGCAGCAACGCTCTTCCTTGCGCAGCTGCTCAGGGAAGTGAAGTGGGTTGCCAGAAGAGGAACGGTGACACAGAGGTCAGTCCTATCTGTAAGGCAAGTAAAGAATAGGTGAAAAGCAGCTAATGCAAGAGTTTATCAGAACTATTGCCTACTTTTCATTCATTATCAAGAGGTGATTTATCGTGTCACCGCTGCCTAAAAATCAGCACTCAGTCCAGAACAATGGGGGTCAGGAGATCCTGAGCTGTGAATCCTGTCTCCATGTTTTAACTTCTTTGTTTTGCTTTCCGTCCTCACTTGCCTAATATGAATTTATATTACATCAAACTCTAAGTGTATTTAAGACTTAGTTTTCCCACTGCTGCTAATTCAGATTTGCGTTTGCAAAAATGTCGTGCACTTAACGAGAAAGGGAGCAGGAAGTAGCTTTAGAAAAGCAGATGGTAGAAAGAGAATTTTGTATTAATTCTTTTTATAAATGGTTTATTAAACAAACCACTATATCTAGGTTCTAAATTTATTACCTTGTCTGAGGTAGCTTCATTACATATCTGCTTCCTGAACTATTCAAGACGCGTTTTTGCGCTAGTGAGTTTATGGCACAACAACGTACATTTCGTTCTCAGACCAAGCTCTTTGCAGATGGTGCATTTTCACAATGGCAAATGGTGCGTCATAGTCCTCATTGCAAACTAGCCACCCTGCATACTTCTGGTAACAATGTTCTTAGATTCTGCAGCTGGAGAAGTATTTAGGCAGCTTCTGTTACTACTTGCTTATATTTCCTTCTTATTACATTATCATTCAGAATAAGCATCTTGAGCCAAATTAACATGGAAGGTATTGAAAACATATGCAAAATAAGCATTGACAGAAAACAGTGCAAAAGTAGAATATTTCATAATGAATCAAAAAATATAATATTTCATGTTAGGAGTACCTGAACAAAATGGAAACAACTGTAGTTTGTAGTTGGCTTTCTTTGCATTACTTTTCAGGTTTTTGTTTTATTTGTGCTAGATACCTGATCTTATCCCCACGTAGTCTGCTTCTGTTGTGATTTCCTTTTTTAATTAAGAAACAAAATTTGTAGAATTAGAAAACATTCTTAGAGAACCAGAAAGCACTAATAAATTAGCTGTGATGTTATACAGAAATTGATGAAGATGATGCCTCAGTACTTGACAATTATGAATATAAATTGACTAGGTACGTTGACGAGGAAGGTTTATTTTAAAAATATGATATTTTTATTTTTAAGATGTTTTTGCAGAGTTCTATAAATTGAAAAAAAAAATCAGAGAAAATTAAAGTCTACTGTAGATAATAGCAATGAAACCAAGGCAAGAAGAAAGAAAAGGCTTAACTGAAAATTCTTGGCATAATAGGAGTTAAAAGATGTAAGACTAGAAAGGATTCTTCTTTGTTCTGTAACCTAAGGGCAGCACAGTAAGAATAAAAAAGATGTTCCATGGTATATAATGTCAGAATAATTAATGAATATATCTGTTGCTACTCAAATAATATTAAAACATCTTCATTACATTTTACATTAAGGCAATTGACTTATGATTACTAAAGAGGTTCCTAAAGCAACAATAATATTTATTTCACATATGAAACTGCAAAATTAAGTAGGTGGTACATTTGATGTACATTGCTATTCCATTTGAGAACAGCTCTTACGAAGAGTACAAAAATTATCTCAGGCAAAATGGTGCATGTATAAGATATGTGTGTTAAGCAATAAAAGTTCCTAAACATTAAATATATGAGAATTGTTCTACACATTTGATTTCACATGCTATAAATATTTCCATTTATCTCGGTAAGATTACCATAACAAGGAGATCAAACTATATGTTGAAGCTACCACAGTATTATGGCTCTGTATCACTACTCCTAAGCCTTACCCAAATGGAAATGACGAAAGTCATTTTCCACAACAGCAGCAAAACTTAAAGACAAGAAAGAAGACATTCTGTCCACTCACTGGGTCTATGCAAACATTTTCTGGATTTGTAACTTCGTTTTTAAGGAAAAAGAAAAAAGCATAAAATTCTGTAGTTTACTCTTCTTTCTGTTCAGAGCATTTTGGTTTATCCAGACAATACTTGGGTGTGGCTGAATCAGCACTTTACAGTCAGAGCTGGGAGAAGCAGAAATTATGTAAAGACTAACCCCAGCTCTGTTATTTTGAATAACCTTGTTTCTCCTTGTCTCAGTATTATCAAGAACCAGAAAGACATAGTCTCATGGACTGATGGGAGATGTTAGGGAAGATGTCTCCAAACAGCAGAACCTGATCAGTTATTATGTGTTGTGGAGATGAAAGAAGGGCATCTCTCTCTTGTATTAGCTTGAGGATGAAGTTCCAGGGGAAAATACCTGTTCTGAATTCAGTGTGTACTTCCCCACTTCCCCTCCAAAGCTTTACTGAGGTAACAACTGTCTTTTTGTCTTGTTATCTGGCTCCTTATATGTCCAGAGTCTCAGTTTCTTGCTTTTCTTGCGCATAAAAAAGGTAGTATTTCCCAATTCAAATACCTGCAGCCTAAAATACTTTCTTCACTCGCTTCTTTCCCTATTCTTTAATCCCTCAGTTTTCTCTCAATAGAGAAGACATGGAATGACCTCACACACAACCACACTACTGTCACTTGTTTTCTACAGTGACAGAGGTTGATGCAACATTGCCACAAGTTAGCACCAAGTTATGGCAAACTGGGTGGTAATGCTGTAGAACCTGCTCTAATGAGAAACCTTTTTGCTTGTGACTTTAATAGCCTTTTTATCCCACAATGTGAAAGTGGACAGTACTTTAGTAAACCATCTTCCTCAGGGTATGCAATTAAATACTGATTCACTTAACCTGTATATATCTTACTTGTATATATCTAAATATCTATCTGTCTATCTGTCTTATGTATGTATCTTAACACACACTATATTGAAACTGTGGTGATTCCACGCAGGTACAAGCTATAAATAGTTCATCCGTCCATCTTAGTCTTTCGTGGAAAATGCAATTATTCCAAGCAGAAAAGGCTGCAGAGTAAGTGACTGTCTGAACATTGCATTACACAATGTATTTGCATGGCATAAAATGCTCATTTGCATAGTTATTGCATAGTAGGTTTTTCAGGCCTTAAACACTCAGTCAAGATAGAAAAACACAAAAAAGTATTAGCCTGTTTGAACACGCTAAAAAAATATGGGGGATCTGAATCCATAAAACAAAGACTGGGAGAAATAATAAGATCCCATTTGAGGGCAAATAAATATCACATATCAGACTGTTACAAAGTGAGAAGATGGCTGTAAGTTTCACAATTCATTTAGCTTACTGTTGTTCTGCGTGCTCAGCGACAGTTATAGGGATGTTTACAGGGATTAAGGAGGAATTGTAGCCAAAAAAATATTAAATGATTGGAGTGTTACCTGATATTTACCTTTTTTCCTTACTGTATCATGTAGGAACACTGATGAAGTGGTAAGTAGAATAAATATATCTGGTATGAATCTTGTAAATTTCCAGATTTTCCATGCAGGGAAAAAGAGGAAAAAGGCTGTGGATGGAAAGACTAAGTAAGCCTTTTTATAGGATTTTTAATAATTGTGGCTTAATTGCTTTTGTTGCTTACATCCTCTTTCATGCACATTGGAAATGTGGATCTTATGTCTTTCAGAACAGCAGTATGTTTCCAGAATCAAAAAGCAATATCCAGTCATCCTATAATGCTAATTCTCCTTTTTCTCACTGTCAGTGCATTGAAAAATTAAAAAAAAATAAAAAAAGGGAAAAAAAAGAAAATGAAAGAAGAAAATTAAGTTCTGTATGGTTAAAGGTGAGTTGAAGGAGGAAGGCTAGTCTTAGGTTTGCAATGCAAATTTGAGTAGCAAGAGAGATATTTTACAGCTTTTTGAACCATGACATGACTTTGTTTTCTGTTTTGTGTTAAGTATCGCATGGTTTAAATCAGCTTTAAGTCTCATAATGTATCTTCATCATTGAAGATACATTATGAGACTATGAGCATGACTGGGGAAACATTGTGAAGATCTAGTAGAATTTTGCACTACAGTGGAAGCACTGTTCAACACCAGTTCCCATCATTAGGAGCTATTTCTAGATCATGAAAATTGAATCCTGGCCCTTAATCAAATATTTTCCAGGATTTTGCTATTTGAAGGTAAAAACCAGATTTCTTACTGTAGTTTCACTTTGTACAGATTACAGGTACATCTCTAGCATTGTTGATCATGTCTGATAATGATGGCTAAAATGCAGTTTTTCTTCTCATAGAGAAGGAATTTGGTGTGTGCATTTATGCTTCTGATGCAGTTTTTTTTAGCCCGAAGTTCTCATTAATAAGTTAATATGTCACCATTTTAAGTGCCCAAATAGGAATTATGAAAGGATGCATGATTTTTCAGAATGCAGATTGTCTGCAGCTAGTTTAATTGTGGATTCCCAAGTTTCACGTGGACCAAAAAAAAAAGCAAATTGAGAGTCAACAGTCAAATGCTGGAAGGCACTTTGAAGATAGAGGTCTGGAAGATTTTTTAAAAAAAAAATCAGTCTTTGAATTTGTCTGGAAAAAAATTCTAGAATGCAAATAGCTTTGTTCATCAGACTCTTATTTGCTTGGTTTCAATGCTTATTGACAAAAGCAGAAACAAGTATAGAGAAGTTGTTTAGTACTTTACCACTTCTTTTCCTAGTGTCTCAGATCTATTTCTTTCTTGGGGTGTTTTTTTGGTTTTTTTTTGATCGGTGGATTTTTTTTTTGGGTGGTCTGTTTTTGTTTTTTGGTGGCTTGGTTTGGGGTTTTTTTGTGATTTTTTTTTCTCAGACGTTCAACTTATTTTAAAAGACAAAATGGAAAAAAGCACTATTTAGAACTTTAGTCATTTTGGTGGTGGGAAATTATACCTGATTGATATAAAGATCTTATTGTCCAAGGGAAAATAAGCTGTGTATCTAACTTTGAACCTCAGCAACTTCTTAAGTAATGTGGTCCAGTGCTTAACTACTCTTAGAGAATCTTTTCCAGTTGTTAAACTAGATTTTATGCGTTGTGAATTAAGCCATTTACTTTTTTAAATTACAATGCATATGAATACTACTTGATCATAATCTGATAATAATGATGATTTCTAAAACCATTTTCAAATATTCTTTGTCACTGTTTCTGTTTCTAAACAATCTCTCTCTTAAAATATATTAACGTTTTCTAAAATACTTTTAAATACCCTTTTAATGGACTTTCTTCAGTTTTTTTAAAACAAGGAAAGACTGTTCTATTTTCAGCTCATCAGTGTCAAATAAGAAGTGTATTCATGTATGTCTTTTCAAATTACACTCTTGTTTATATATCTCAGCGTGAAATCTCTCTTTCTTGCAACATCATATTCCCATGACTCCTGGTAGTATCTTACAACATTTTCTTCAGCACTGCTGTTATTCTCTAGTTTTTATTTGCACATTTGTTTATGATCTTACTTTTCTAAAAATCACATTCGCCTGCCACTTGTCCTTATTGAGCTTTATCTTGCTGGTAGGTGTCTCTGTTTTGAAAAGATCATTTTGTATTTAGCACTTAGACAAATGTGCAGTTCACAGTTTTCATAACCAGTTACTATGTTCCATCTTCCAAAATATGGACAGAAATAATATCTTGACCCTAAAAGTTATACTCCAGTAGGTCCTTATTTGATACAGTCATTCATTTGGCAAGGAACTGTCTCTAAGTATTCTCAAGATATATTTTTGTATAACCTTTTTTACAGCGATTTAATTAACACTATGCTTCTTTTTTATCCCATGAGATGAAATGCAGGTTGGCAACAAACATTTAAAAATCAACGTATATTACTTCTTCACTTTACGCAACATGCTGTGATTGTAGAATAAAATAGAACTTGCCCAAAAGGTTGTTCCTGGAAGATCTGTATTTCTTAGTGCTGTAATTCTGGGGGCTTCTTTTGAACTAAGAAGCAGAAATAGGACTGACTAGTGTCCCTTTTTCCTGAATACCTGTTACAAGGGAAAAAAATCCCAAAGAATATAGTAGCTTCATATCTGTTCTGCAGTGTGTATATTTATTACCTTATTGTCTAGTGACCAGATACACAAAAGAACTTTCAGCAGAGTAAATGTCCATGACATCAGTCAGAATAATTCACCTTAATTTTATCACGTATTTTATTGCACTAAACCATATTACACTGAGGTACACCACTCTTAGTTTGAATAACCTTTTAGATATTTGCAGCTACATGATCATTTACGATTTGGATTTTGCTGATGACTCATATCCAGCAGAATCAAAGTAGTACAAAGCTATGCACAGTACTTCTGATGTAAAAACTGAGTCGTATAAGCAGATGAAACGAAACCTCCAGCATTTAAAGACAAGAAAACAGGGCCAGCACCAGTGAAAGACCATTAAGTCATCTACAAGTGAGCAATTTTTACATTAAAAAGAATAAAAAGTAGTTATTTAGATACTTTTTAGATTGATGGTTCAAAGAAAAATCTTGATGATCTGTGTAAGTAAGATAAGGGAAGTGCTTTTTGGAAGTGAGATTTATTTTTCATATCTAGTAATTGCAAGGAGTAATTGGCAAAGTCTAATTCCACATCTTTTGAATATTAAGCCACTTCCTTATAAACAAGTTGTAACGTGTAACATACAGAAGTAAGCAAAAAGAACTATCTGAAGTTATGTGGCAAACATGGAGTGCTCATGAAAAAGGAGGTAACTGCCTTTAACATAATGTCATGAAAAAAGCATTTTTAATATCCTTTCTCAAGAGTGTGTAGGCACCTGTTCACTCACCACACTTGGGCAGTTATAGCAGGTGTGGATTAAAGATGAACTTCATTTGGAGAAGGAGAAGGATACACTAGTTTCATGCACCTTCTGAAATCCTGCTGGTGTGAGTGCAGAACACCATGTGTACCTGTGCTGAATCATAATTGCCAGCTGGAGTCATATTATCTTAATTGAATAAAACAAAAGATTCAAGTTGATACTTAAAATTTTGGGGAACGTATTTAAGGACTTTTAAGGTCAGAAAAATTCCATCTATTACCTATGTGATCTGATTATCTGAAAATGATCTAATTACATCTTATACAAACCCTTCGGAATTTACAAGGACTTTTTCAATAAAATAATGGTAGCAACAGCTACTATATTGCTTCACTGTGCTGTCAGCAGGAAATATGCTGGCATGCTAAAAAAGCTATCTTTGAGTAATACGTGCTTTCCACTTCAACAAATGAGAACAGACACAGGCTTTTGAAAAAAAGTAAAATGCTTCTTTTAAGACAATATTTCCTGTAGCTTTAATACCACGAGAGGATATACTAATTACAGTTACTTTATAACTATACATCTTTTTTCCTGGAGAAACTTATTGTTATGGTGGAAGTCTAACTGAATTGACAGTATTTGGGATGATTCACTGGAGAACTTAAAAGGACTTGTTATTTTTGGATAAAAACCAGCATTAAAAATATTGATTACATTCTTGCTTTTCATTGTCTCTTGTACACAAGGTTATTTCTCCTCACAATCACATAGTCTCACTGGCAAGGGTATCAATCACTTCAGGCTCTGGTTACGTATTCCCCACAAATTAAAAGGGGCAAGGGCAGATTGTTATAATTGAGTTCTCTGACTTGTGAATTTCATCAAACTACCTACCTACTTGTGAACTCTAAAACACGTCTTAAAAACCAAGTGTTTTGCTAATTTTGGGAAATCCACTTGGCACTAATTTGCGTGTGTTAAGACTGCACAGTGGACCTAAGTTATCCACACCTGCCTTCTGCTCTGTCACACTCACCCTGTATTTTTACTTTCTCACACATCATTAGAAAAGTCCCCAGATCTCAAGGACAAGCAAAAAGGTGTATTTAACAAAGTGCACATGCCAAAGATACTTCCCTTCTCCTCCCCACCTGAGGCTGCCTTTCCTCTTGGCTCTGTCGTAAAACATGAAATCAATGACTCATCTTCTGGGTCCTTGTTACTTCTCTTCCTCTTTTTTCTTGCTAGCTCCTGCTGTCAGATATGTCTAAGTGACAAGCTAAGGCCAAATAGATGTGGTTAGATTGTCAGAGAACAGAACTAGTCTTGCTTCTCTGCCCTCCATTTAACAAGTCTGAGCAGTAAGTCCTTAGGTTTCTCATCAGGTTTCAGGTTCCTCTTGGTTTTAGTACCTTATCTTTTGTTAAGAAATAAATTTAATCTTGTCTTAATTTATTATTCAAAGAAGATTGAAAGTTAGCCTTAGTGGCCAATAGATAACATTACAAGCCTGTGCAGTTACTCTGGCTCTTCAAGAATCAATCACAAGGAATTAAGTGAATGTAGCAAACCCTTCCTTCAAAAATAATGCTCTGTGACCTCAAGTTATATGCTCCAGCTGTATTCCTTTCAATTGCATTTTCTACAAAGCTTTCTTTGAAAAAACACAGATCAAAGGTAAGCTGAACTGAGTCTAAACAAAGTATTTCTACTGATAAAAGGTGGAGTTCCAGTATTCTAATCTGATGCCAGTAGTCAAACTGAAAACACAGCTTGAAAACAGGATTTTTTTTCTGCTGTAAAATGTATTATTGTGTACCATGGCTCATGTTTTGTCAAGTGAATAATTTCAAAGGTCATTATAGATCCTTTTCACAGCAGCAATTAATTTTTGTTTAGCTGTGGTCACAAACACATGCTTGTATTGTCTGCTACAGAATTGAGCTTGTGTGCTTTAATGTTAGTTTGACTGTTGTTTATTAAAAATCACAGTGCAGTTCCTTCTCCTGCAGAGGAAATGGGGAATTGAAAATAAGCTACTGCAGTTTCAATGTGGAAGTGTTTTGTCCCTTGTAAGGAACTTGACAGCCAAATGGATGGTTTTTTTCTGGAACTCAGACATGTCACAACAGCGAAACAGATGAGGAACCCTCACCCCAGTTCAGGTACTGCTGGGACAGCGATTTGGGACAGGGATGTTAAGGTGTTTTCATTAAAGCAGCATCAAGTAAGAGAAACCTATTTCTCTTTGCTGAAAAGATCGTAATGACAGTTTACTTCACTGGATTATCGGCAACATACTGGCTGCTGTGCCACCTGAATTTCAATTTCTTAATTTACAGCACTGATGAAATAGAATAGAGCTGGATCTCTACTGCTCTCTACACTGGGCTGGTCTTATCAAGCGTGAAGTTTGGCGCATTGCAAAGCTATTCAAGTCATTATCTGTTGAGGACCTCTTGAGCCATCTCTATCTCTGCAGTGTGCTGATAAGACAGCTGTTTCTGTTGCTGCAGTGTCTCTCGGGCCTCAGTCTTCATTCCGTGCAAACTACAGCTTTGTCACTGTGCCCTGATGCTGTCACTTTCTCTGTTGTGCAATAATTTGATCCAAGCACAAAAGAGGTTGATGGCAGCAACAGACTGGCAGGTGACACAGTCTTATTTTACAATTAAATGTGCATTTTACACCACTGGAAGTACAAATCCTCAATAAAGAAGCTACATAAGCTGTGGTGCAGCAGCAATCTGCCTTTCCCTGGTCACAGTAGGGAACAAGCAAAGATACAATAATTTGGATAAATAGACAGCTCCTTTCAGGTATTGTATTTTTCGAGGTGAAGTTGTCTATAGAAAATATGAGCAGTTGTGATCACCTTGTGTGAAACAGAGCTTTAAGATACCTTTTTAGTCTCAATTGAAAAAAAAAGTGAAACGCCTCCCTTACCTTTCCCCACCCAAATGCTAACCTCTTTTTGAAAAGTAGTTTTTATTAAGATTCAGACACTGCTGTGTAATAGAGAATGATACAGCAGCCTCAGCTGCAGTATTCATATTGCTGTAGTTTTGTATGATATCCGTATCTTATCACCACAGAGAGGCTCAGAGAAGAACTAGGTAAAACAACTACGGTCCTATACTGAAGGGCAGAGTGCATGCCCAGGTATGCTTTGACCCCAGGAGTTGTTTGTCTGAAGACTGGGTCTGAAACCTGCATGCCTATTGCCGTTTATTTGTCAAAGTAATGGGAACAAACATAAGTTGACACTGGAAGAAGGACCCCGTGGAGTCCCCCGGGGTGCAGTAACGCAAACACACACACAGACATACACACACACACACACACACGGACATACACGTACACATTCAAACACATCCGTGTGGCAGTAGATGATCACCACGAGTTTATCTGGAGTGCCCTCGAGAGAGATAAGCCCACATCGACATCCTGTGCGTTAGCGGGGTGTTTCCTGGGGGCAGGGCGGGGGGCGCTCCCCGTTGGTGCCATGGGGCCGGGGCCGAGGCCGGCGCTCCCGCAGCCTCAGCCGGGCCGCGCCGTCGGGCCGCGCCGCTGTCCGTGGTGCTGACGGGGCGGCCGCGGGGTCCGCTCGGCCCATCCCCTCCCTCGGCAGCCAGCCCTGCTTCGCTTTTTTCAGTTCTTATTTTTTCGTGGTGCCCACCCCCCCTCCTTTTTTTTTTTTTTCCTTCTGCTTTTACTGCCATTTCTTGAGCACTCAGGGGACTCAAGAAGGTTCAGCATGCCTGAACAAGCATCATCCTTTCCTCCTGCTGTAGCTCTTCCATGTCCAACGCCTGTTTAATAATCCATACATGTTTTAGCTAAAGGCTGTGTCCAGACAGACAACTACCGCTAATCATAAAGATTTCTTTACAGACATATTAACTAAGCAAAGAGGAACTTAACAAGAAAACGTGTTTTCCCTGGGAGAAGGGAGAATTTAGCTTTCCTTCTTCTGCCATTGCTGGAATCAAGGGCCTCTGAATAGAGATGAGAAGGGCTGATGACAAGGCAATTTGATTTAACAGCTATTTTCTGCCTAATTTCACTGTAACACCATATATTGACAAACATAACAGATGCAAGTACATTATCGGTAGAGATGCTACATCTCTAAAGAAAATGCATAAAGTTTGGATTTTGTCTCTAAGAGTTGGTCACTAATTATAGATGGAGATTGTTCCTTCTGAGTGGAGGAGCAGGGGGGGGGAAGATGAAGTCGGAATTCTGAGTATCAGACCTGAGAGGGAAGCTGTTGAAAGCAGAGTCCTCTAATTTCCTGAAGGTTCAGAAAGACATCGTTCTGGTTTCTAATAGCATACATTTTGGTTTTCCCTTAAAACTGAGTTTTTTTAGTTCTAAGAACAGCTGTATATGGTTTTTTGGGGGGGTAATGGAAGGGAGTGAGGTGTCAATGCATAGATAAGAATTTTAAAGAACTTTTTTATTTTCTGCCTTTCTTTCTCTCTTGTCATACATTGCTGATGTTCTGCTAAGCAACACTGTTGTTTACTTAAACACATTCAACACAAACTGGACAAAACAAGAAAGTAACCAGCAATTAAATCTAGTAATTCCGCAAACAGCAACACAGGGCAGGGGTTTTGCAAATGTTTTCTATTTGGTATAACAAATAACATTTTAATTTTTAAAAGAGAGATATATGTATAAAACTTTTTGATGTATGCAACCACAGCATAAAGAACCTGAGCAAGTTGAGTCTAATATCATTAGGAGACTTTCAGAAGCAGCTTTTTTGTATCAAAAGGTAAAAGTTGCCATAATTAAACAAGACTGAACATCAGAAATAAACAGAAGAACAGTGTAAACTCAGAGGATCTTCTTCAATACTAACAGACACTGCTGAGAGCACACTATACACATGCAATTCCACAAATTGTGTGTGAATAGACATCACTTCACGTAGGACTTTGTATAACAGCTTTGAAGAAGTAGCCACCCCCACCCCGTTCTTTATTCAGTCCTTAGAGCCAGTAGCTTGGCACTTGTTCCATCAGGGAATTATTCCCCTCTTTGGAATGCTGCTGATTCAAAACGTTGGTGATACATTGTAAATGATAAGACTCTGTGTTCTAGAAAAACATCAGATGCATTAAGCCTAAAACTAATTATATAAAATGTAAAATTAGTCCCTGTATAACTCTCAGTTGTTGTCACAGTGGTAGGACAGGGAGATTAGAATAAAGAGATGATACACGATTCATTGTATTAATCATTTATAAACACTCAAGGGCACTCTCATTGAAACACTATGTCTCTATTGGAAATTGCATTCTTCTTTATTTTTGCACCTTGTTAAACACAGATGCCAGAATTCTAATTTAGAATTCTATTCCAAATAAGCATTTCCTTTCTGCAGAGTGTTCTGCCTTTGCTGTTGGAAATACATGATACGCACTTGTGTGTTCTGTGTCAGAAAAGCCACATCTAGGAGGCACTTCTGATTCTGGAAAGAAATTACAAACTGTGGTGAAGGTCAAACAGTTAAAGGAGTAAAAGGCATGCTTCAGAACACCATGCAGAATTGTTACTTCCATACCACACAGTCTCTTTCTCCACAAACACTTATCTATGCAAGACATAGAAATTGCATAATGAATACAAACTTTTTTCAGCCTACTTCCCTTGTCTCTCCCTCCTTCCCTTCCCTCTTTCCTTCCTTGCTTCGCTTCCTTCCCTCACTCCCTCTCTCCACGGCCTTCTTCACTTTCCTTCTTCTCACCCAAAATGTTTGTTACAAGAAATACCACTCATTAATACACCAAGTCCCAGAAGGGCAAATGTCCAGAGCAGTCCCCGGGCGGCGATTCAGACTGGACACGGGCGGTGCGGACACACGCACTGCCAGAGCTGCGAGAGCCGGGTATAAAACAGAAAGGGTGGGGAGGGGGGAACCAACAAAACCCAGCCAAGCCACGTAAAAAGCCCCAAACCACAAAAAAACAACACACGCATAAAAAAAGGCTACTTTCGCGGCAGCTCGTCAGGCGAAGGAATGGTGGCACCGAGAGCCGGCCGCCGCGGGCGTGCCGTGATGCGCCGCCCCGCTCCCACGTGGCCGACCGGGAGGACGGGAGCGGCCGCGGCCCCGCGCAGTGTCGGCGCTGCGGGAGCGGCGGCCGCCCGACCCTGCGGGCACTGAGGGCCCCGCGGACCGCGCTGAGGGCGCTGGGGGCGGAGGGGCCGCCGCGCCCTGTGGGACGAGCCCGCCCGCGCGCGGCCCCGCACGGCGCAACTCATTCTGAGCCGCGGCGCCATGGGCCCGCCGGAGTGGCGGCCCGCGCGGCCAATGGGCGGCCGCCGCCTCGCCGGGGGCGGGCCGGGTGGGCGCGGCCGGGCCAATGCGGGCGCGCGGCGCCGCCAGCAGCCTGCGTTGCGCCGGGTGCGGGGCCGCTGCCGCGCGTGGCGCCGGGGTAGGCGCGGGGCGGCTGCGGCGCGGGGGGGGCGGGAGCGGCCGGGCGGACTCGGGACGGGACGCGGCCGCCCCTGGACGGACACACGCCCCCCGCCGCGCCCCCGCGGCCGCGCCGCCGGGCGCGGCACGCAGACGCACGCAGCCCGGCGCGGCGCGGCGGCGGGCAGGAGCCTGGCGGCGGGGCTGCTATAAATCTGCGGAGCGGTCCGCCTCCCGGCGAGGCACGGCGCGGCATCGCACCGCACGGCGTCCTCCCCCCGTGGCCCCCCGCGCTCTCCGCGATGCTGCAGTTGGCTCGGGTGGCGAGCCGCTAGGAAGTGACCGGCAGGGAGCGAGGGGGAGAGAGAGAGAGAGAGAGCGAGAGCGAGAGAGAGAGAGAGAGAGAGAGAGAGAGCATCTTTAAAATCGCCCTTCCATCCCTCTTTTCTTTGTTCCTTCATTTCTCCCTCCCCTCTTTTTGTTCCATTGGGTTGCGAAAGGAGAGTCGTCCTGTCACTCTCTCTTTTGAGTTCTCCCTTCTTTCATTTTTTATTTTTCCATTTTTTTTTTTATTTTTGATTTTTTTTTTCAGCCAGTATTGGACTGTCGGGGGTGGGGGAGGGAAAGGATTTTTTTGGTTTTGTTTTGGTTTGGTTTTTATTTGCTTCCTTTTAGAACTGTCCCCAATTTAGCTCTTGTCTTGAGAGAACTATCCATCTGCCTCTTACTCCTTATTGGGAGAACTGCACCGTTACTTTTTTGTTTTTTTAAGCCGAGGAGAGGAAGGTAAGTTGTGGCATCATTCTTTCATTTATTATACGTGTGCGATAGGGTCCATGCTTCCCATTCTAGCGGTGCATGCCGTGTAGAATTACATTGATCACCTGTGTTTGCTCCGTATTGACACCGTTCGTGCCGACGGCGCTGAATGAGGCAGTTCGTGGGTATGGCAGCGTGCCCGCGGAGCTGAGTTGCTGGAAGTGTTTGCAGCGTGGGGAGGGCAGCCGCTGAAACTGGGGGACCGCATCGCGGCCACGCAGGACGGCGTGCGCATCCCCACCTGGGCTGGCCCAGCTGTAAAGTTCCAGCGTCTCCGCGCCCCTCGGTCTCTGGATCCGTGTCTTTGCGGGGAGCATCCGAGGGGACGGACCGGCACCGCGCGGGTGAAGGGAGACGGTATCACTTTGAGGAGATAAACCCGCATTTGCAGATTAGCCGGGATAAGGCTCCCCGCGCCTAATTGCATTAGAGCCGCACGGCATTTCGCGGCTTCCTGCGGGGCTGGGAGGCGGCTGCGGGCCACGGCGCACAAAGACGCGGCCGGTCGTATTGTCAGCGGGCGCGGAGGGCGGGCGGCGGGGTGGGGAGAGCCGCTGAGCTCTCCCGGAGAGAAGTCGATGACCGTCTTTGAAGGGGGGCCGCGTCTTTTCGCGGGGATGAATAACCCGCCGGGGAAGGGGGCGCGTCCCTTTGTTCGGGGCGTCGGAGCGCTGCGTGGCGGTGCTCGGGCGGTGTGGGCGGGGCGGCCCCGATCTCTGTCCGTGGTCCTACCGGGGTGGCGGAGACGCGGACAGCGGTCACCGGCGTGCGCGGGGGAAGTTTGCATCCGGCAACCGCGGCGGGGGTCCCAGCGGGGCTCCGGGCAAAGGAAGGGACAGGGCGTCCCGTCCTCGGGCGCGTCTCCCGTCCTCTCGTCCTCCTTCCCCGCGGCAGTGGGAGGGTCTGGGTAGAAGGAGGAGGAGGAGGCGGCGATGGTAAACGCCGGCGCTGCGGCGTGTGCGCTACCGGCAAGGACCGGCCCCGAGCACTGCCGTTGTTGTTTAATTTATGCCCAACACGTTACACCGTACCCACCTATTTCACGTACGAAAATAACTAATGTGAGAGCACTATAAGCGAGGCAAATTGGTAGTTGAACGTGTTCCGTCGTTTCCAAGGACCGGCGGTGAGAAGATTTATTTTCACTAGTCTTTGGAGCGCCAGGAGGGCGGGGAGCACACCAAGCCATGCGCTCCCGCGGGGACAGGACTCCCCCTTCTCCCAGTGACATTCCCTCGGGCATTCGCTGGAACGCTGCCCGCGCGGGATGAGCGGTCCGAAGGAGCGTAGCCTTGGAGTGCGGCCGCGGGGCTCGGCAGCCGAACCTTGCGGGGGGCGGAGGGAGGTTCCCCTCGCTGTCGGACGCCGCCGGGAAAACGGGACAGTGCTTTCGGAATGGCTAATGCCCGTGGCGGGAGGGGGAAGTCTGAGCCAGCACGGCTGCTCGTCGCGGGTCGCTCGCTCCCGCTGCGCCCCCCCGTCTGACGGGCGAGTTGCGGGTTCGTCTGCCCCACCGAGCCATTTTCGGAGAGGAGGCAGCGTCTGACCTCCGGGGTTCGGCATTTTACAGGGAAAGGCGGCTAGTCCGTAACCTTGGGGAGACGAGCAAGCATTGTGGGGGTCCTGCCGCTGATCCCACCGGGGACTCGAAAGGCAAGCTCCCGCCCTATCCTGCTCAGCGGACTCCGCTCCTCGCTCTCCCCAGCGCCCGCAGGTGCTCCGAGATAGTGGTGGCATAGGGCCCGCCCAGCCTTGGCTCCGCGGAGGGGAGCGGGGCGGCCGCCGTGGGGTGCCCGCACTACCTGGGGGCGCGGCCCCGAGGGCGCGGGGCTTCTTGAGTGGCCGCCGGCAGCGTCACTCAGGCGGCGGCCAAGGGGGCGGGCTGTGGGGCCTTTATAAGCCAGTCACGGGGCCATTTGCCTTCTGGTGCCGCTAGCGTGGTTGCGTCGGTGGGGCAGCGGCCGCACCGGCATCACCGGAGCCATCAGGTGAGGTGGCTGCGGGGCGCTCCGCGGCTCTCTCGGAGCAGCAAACACCTTTCCCCCGCTCCGCTCGGAGCATCGGGCGGCAGCAGCGGTGACCGCGCTCCCCCGGGACAGCGAGCACGTGCACCGCCGGTCCTGGGTTGCTGAAGGAAGGGCAGGTGGAGGGGCTGGGGACGGAGCTGGGGCTTACGGGGAGCCGTGTGGTCCTGGCCGCGGGGCGGCGGGACGCCGGGCTCGCCGTGGGGCGGTAGAGGAGAAGTGGAGCCGGAGGGGGCTGTATCCCACCCGGGGAGTGCGGCGGGAAGGGAGGCGGCCTGGGCGGGGGCCGCGGGCGCATGAGCAGGGTCCCGCCTGGAACAGGGGTAAAACATGGCGCGAGTGGATCACCCTCTCCTGCTGCTGTAGGTGGCCGGGAGCTTTCCGCCAGGACCGGCTTGGTGCGGTGTCGATTGCAAACTCCAGGATACTGGTGGTGTTAGATCAAGAGGGGCTTCCTGTTGCTGGCAGTGGGGCTTTTTTTCTGCCATCAGTTCTTTTATCTCCTTCCTCCTGAGTCATACTGTATGGGTTTAATCGCTTTTTGCTTTACCCTTTAGGATTTTGTGACTGTTTGCTCTGCTCCGCTCCCCTCTTTCCCGTGTGGTGCTAATCGGGCGAGTCAAGCACCTGTTCCTCAGACAAAAACTGTTCAGTAAAGCCTTTGTTTAGTCTGCAGCATCCGTTGAATGATCTTTCACCCCACCTATTTCTTTAGCGTGGCCCTGCCACTGGAGCGTCGCTCCTATTTTTCCCGCAGGCTGCAGCTCCCCTTCCTCTTTGTCCGTGCCTGGCCTCGCACTAATCGGAGTGCTCATGTCCACCCTACTGTCTGTACCCATCCTCTGACCGCGCCCCCGGGCCTGGCGGGGCAGTCGAGGGGCGCGGTGGAGCCCCTCGGGGGCTGTCGCTGGCTGCGGAGGTGCTGCCGCCAGGGCTGCGCGGTGCCCGCCGCTCCCGCCGCACCGGTGCGACCGCGGGGCTCGGGGGGAGCCGGGCCGGGGGCGCTGCGGGGCTGTGGCAGCGCTGCCGGCGATGGGGAGGGGAGCGGCGACCCCGGCAGAACACGCGGTGCGCTCTGATCGCCGCACCCCGCCCTGGGGGGGAGGTGCGGAGGGTCCCGCCCTGGGAGTCGGCCCTGCCGGGTCTGAAAATTGCCGCGCTGGCGAAGAGAGCCGAGGGGTGGAGGGGGATGGGGGCGGCACGGCGCGCGGTTCGTCTGCTTTTATTTTATTTCGGGGGTACTTTGTGCCCGAGGAGGCGCGGCCGCCCTGGGTCTGGCTGAGCGATCGTCCCCCCGTCGTCGCTGCTCTTTGCAGGGGTGTGTATTGCCCGCTTTTCTTACCACTGGAAGAAAAAAACCAACCAAGAATCCCGTTCCCACGTCGTGTGCATGAGGAGTGAGTTGATTTCGTTTAATCGGCATAGTTCTGGTGGTGAGAACTCTAGCAGCCAAGCAGCTTGGTACCCCTTTCACCTTTGCAATCCCTATGTGCGCCCATTTAAATACAGGTGTAACTTGTTAGGAGAGGAAAGCTGATATATATTAAAAAAAAAAAGCTATCCAGAAACCACACAAAACAATAGGCAGCAAAATTTTTTTTTATAAAGTAGTCTTGTTGTAGTTGTAAGGCTAAAAGGCATTGTTATATTTATGAAGTTTTGAAGACAGCTTTGGTAGTATGGTTTAGTAGCTGCATAGGGCAGGACATCGGTAGCTGGTTTTCTTAAACGCTGTATTTGGTAAAGTGGCAACACCTGATGAGGTGGGTATTTCAGGAGATATGAGTGTTTTCTTGAAAGGTGGCAAGTTTCTGATTTTTTTTTTGTGCTGAAAAACTCCGCGCCACTTGACTTGATTTGTGTCTGCTTTGGTGGCCGGTTTTAAATTAAACCGAAGGAGCCCAGGAAGTGTTCCAGTAAGTGGGTGCATGTTTGGTTGAGTAAACAGACACCGGGGTATTAGTTAGAGCTTCAGTTTTCACTTTTTTCTTTTAATCCCACACATTTTGAATCCTGAAGTTACATTCAGTTTTTTCATCCCTCTTTTATCTGACCTTTCAGAAATGTTGTATTAGAGCTGGTAACTCTAGGAGTGGACTTTGAAACTGGTTTATAGCTGTTATACATAAATAATTTTGTTTGTGAATACAGAATTGGTAATTCTGTGTGCACTGTTTAAAATGGGATATTACTTAATCAGAGAGAAATACAGATATTTGAAGTTTTGCTACGATATATGGACCACTTGTAACTATGGACACATACAAATGACCTTGAAACTGCTAAGGAATTTTATCATACATGTTATAATCTGACAAAGTGCATCTTCAATGCCCCTTTCAAATGTCTTCTGTTTGTACTTATGTGGATATTTCTGCTTCAGCAATAGATGTCTTAATTTTGTGGGTTTGTTCTCGTGGAGTGGTTGATCCTTTATATATGCAGTGGAGATTTCTAATTGCTTTAGTCTTTGTGATGGGTACTTCTTCAATATATTCCTGTTTACCTAAATCTCTTACTGTTAGTGTAATCATGCTAGTATAATGTTTCTGCATGTAAATTTATTGTGACTATACCATACTAATGCAAATGTGGAGTTTCATTCTTTTCTGGATTCATTCCAAGTGCTGGTTTTTAAGTGAGAGAGAAAGATACTTTTATCAGTATTTTGTTGTCATTGATTTACTTGCTGCCTCTTCAAAAATTGGGATCTAGCGTATTTCAGATTGAGCTGGGTGATCCAGATGTTCTGAGTTGAAATTGTTCTAAAAAGCCGCTAGATCAGGAGCATCTGTATAAAAAAAGAGAGAAAACGCTTTCAAATTATGTCCCAGGTTTCTGAACGGCAATATTCAAACTACAGTAGAGGCTTAGGCTGAGTTGTATTAAAGTTCTTGTAATAATAAGCTAGATTTTTGGGGGAACAGAGCTAAGCATGCTTTATTTGGGGACTAAGTAGGAAATAGATGATATGTGATCTAGTGTTCTAAAAGCCCAAGGAATAGTTCAGCTTTTCTGTCCTTCTTAAAATAAGTCAATGCCACTGCAGAGGTGGACTTTACAGTTAAAAATAGTACAAGGATGCAAGCACAAGCTCCTTTCTAGTAACAGTGATGCTGAAATGCTGCTTTTATAAGTAAAACTTGCTGACTTACAGTGTAATGACTTCTGATTATATTTGTGGCCACTGATGTTCTTCACAGCAATAAAACTGATCGTGAGCTAATGGATAAACTGAGTTTGTGATGAATATACATTTCAGTATGGCTTTATTGCCATCTTTACTTTTACTGAAATGCTTTTCTAATAGATGCTAGTATCTACAGAGGGCAAGTGAGTGTTATCAGCTGTTGCTAACACTTGAAAAGTGAGATAATGTTACCTTAGTGCACAGAAATTTCTTCTCCTGACAGCCCTCAAATCAGTTAAAAAATCACGACACTATCCAGCAGGATTAGCTGATGGTGTTTTGGGTTTTGACATCTGTAGTTCCCGTTCTGAAGGAAGATGCAGCATGTTTTTTTGTTCTGTTGCCTGTAAATCTACCTAATTTGATTTACCCAGAAGGATTAGTTCTAGACAAACTGGTGTAGAAGAACTTGTAAGTTTTAGCTACTACAGCTGGTGGGGCAGATCAGGATGTCTCGTGGCTTCATCCTTGTTGAAATTTTGAAAGCCATCTTGAGTGTGTTGTGGCTAAAAAACATAGGTAGGGTTCCTTATTGATTCCCACTGAAGCTCAGAGAAACTGCCAATACCGAGCAAGCTGCTTTTGCCCAGTAAGCATTATTGTTGATTTGTAGGGACTCCTTGCATCTAATAACTTTGCCACTGAACAAATAAATGTAATGCTAAATTTGACAGTCTCTGATCAGAGAACAGCTAATAGTTGGTTTTCGTTGTGTTTGGAAGTGCATGTGTTTCATGCAGATTTTTTGGCATACAGTAACTACATGTTGGAAAGATGACCTCAATGAAACACTTGGCTTTCATAGTGTTTTTGTATGGAGTGCAGTCTTTGAGCTTTAAAACCAAGTGAAACAGAAGCAGCTCATGGCAGAAATCTTAAGCACGCTTTTCAGAAGCTTATTTAAGGATTCTAACCCCACATTAAGTTTTTGAAGTAGCTTGCAGTCTAAATCTGACTTGGCTGGCAAAATATGTGGAGTTTTAAGAGCAGTAATTATGTAATGTGAAAAACTGTGATGGGGAGGTCTTACTTGCATGCATTTGAAAAACTCAGGTTGGCAACAAGCTGAAATTTTCCAGATGGAGATTAAACTAGTATTGTACTATTTCCTGTTCTGTCTGATCCACTGTTCTTCATGGTCCTCCTATACTTAAGCAACAGGGGTTTTACTTTGTTTTAGTAGTCATAGTAAGCCTGGATGTAATCAGGGTTTGAAAAAAGCTATATTTCCTTAATAAAAGTTGAGATGAGAGTTATGTGTTTAAATGTGCTGGCGGTGAGTGCACCAGCCTAGGATCAGTTCCCATTCACTTTGTAAAACATTGGTGATAGTGATTCTCCATTCCCTCACATGGTCCTGATATTACTCATGGCTCAAGTAGTCCAACTGGTGATTAGAAACAGCTAAGAGATTCTTGGACTAAATGAGGCTGTCAGAGATTGCAACAGCAGGTAACTTGGATTGCTGCATTTAGCAAAGAAATAGGTATATCCCAGTAAGCCTGCAACACCTGACTATGACTCAGAAACTAGAAAATGCTAAAGTGCTGAGATGTGGTACTGTGGTTTTAAGACGCCTTCCTGACTTCTTCAGCTGATCATGAAGTACAGGTAGAAAGTGTTATACTGTGAAAACCAACTGAATTGCTATAACATACTGTAGAGTGTGTATATGCAGTTTTGTGAATGCTTACTGCCTAAATACTGGTAAAACAGGGAATTTTTTAACATTCAAATATGTTGCAAAACAGTCCACACAGAGGTAGGAAAAGGTATTCAGGGTGTACTGGAATATTCAGTGTATTGACCAGCCTTTCTGGTAGGTCTGTGCTAGCTGCATTTGCTTTCAGAAGTCATCAGGATGAGTTTCTTTAACTAGGTACTTACTCAGATTTATCTGAATAAGCTTTATGCATTTTTGTGGAATGAAATTGCCATTGCATGGCTGTGGGACTACTGACTTCAAATCTTGTGGTCAGAAGTGAAATTAGTAGGATTTATTTTAGAGAATGGATGAACAGAGTTGATTTCTTGGAAATGCAATTAAATACTTGTAGACAAATGCCTTAGTCATTTTAAGTTGTAAGGTTTGAGAGGAGGAGATTCAGCCATGGAAAGAGGAAAGTAATGTAAATTCAGCTTCTCTACCAGTAGCGTCCCTGCTGATTGTATTTTCCAATACTGTTCTTATATATTTTTTCAGGAGTAGAATTATGTTCAGAAGGAGGTAGTTAGAGTCATCTTTCCTGTGTGTTTTTTTTTTTTATAGTTGCCTGTTGTTTATTATAATGTATTGATGAAAATTTATGCCATAATACCTGAAGTGAGGTAGAGGAGGAGGCCTGACAGAAGGTACTTGGATAGTCTGTGCCATTTTCACCTTGCTGAATTACCATGATGAGGTAGTGATTCCAGTGGGTTTTTCAGGTGCTTGGACTGTACCTACATGCCATGGGGCATGAACATTTGAAACGGGGCTCCTTAGGCTGACCTTGTCTTTAATTTCAGAGTCAGTAGTGGGTACGTTCCAAACATTAGCATTCATGGTATCTAAATGGAGTTTTGCTGGGAAAAATGTTTTTTGACAGTGTTGAACCTAGACCTGTCTCTCTGTACAGTGAAATTTGGGCAGTCAACCTTTGCGAGTAGGAGGCTGCAGGGTTTTGTTTTTATGTTATGTTAGCTCACTGTTAACGTATCTTCATGTAGACAAAATCAGGTAAGGATTTCATTATAATGTCTCTTGTTAATAATAGAACTATAGAATTCCTTCAAGAAATTGAATTCCCTGTTTTAGATTTGTTGCAATGGATACCAAAAATGAAAAAAATAAGTACCTAAACATCAGAAAAAAGGTCAAGGCTTTGTATGCCTACTGTTCAAACTTGGCCTTGTAAGCTTGCCAGTTCTGTTTTTTTAAGTGTTTGTGGCATGCGATTTTTAGCTTCAGTACCAAAGTGGAGCACTCCTTCAGTTCTTATTTGTTATTGACTTATTTTCAGGGTACCTCTGAATGCATTCTTGAAGTTAGTCTTCTCCCTTACATGCTGCGGACACCACTATGCCTGGACTTAAACAACTTCTTTGGAGAAGAGTGTGCTGAATGGCCTTATAGCTTTTGATAACTCATGGAACAGTGGGGCATGAATGTACTTATTTACCTACAGAAGTAGTTAAGGTTCCTGCAACACTGCTCCAGGTGACCCTGTGACAACTGCATGGAAGTGGTGAGGAGGAGAAGGTGGTCCCTTGAATCCCTGGTCTACTAAAGAGTGTTTCTGGCAAGGAAGATGAGTGCAGGAGGGAGTAGGTATTGGGGCCATCCATCATAGCAGAGGAAGAGATTGTGAGTGCAGTGTTTGGATTTCTGAATTTTCTTTGAGCATATACGTGCATAACCATTGCACTGAAATGGGAAACAGATTGCAGGAATGCTAGTAGCATATATGCCTTCTTTTTATGTTCCCATTTTAGTTTTGTAATGGACTCTTTGTTTCAGTGCCATCCATTTCATTTGTCCTGTTGAAATGCCAGAAAACTACTGTTCTGACCTCTGTTTTTATTTATCCATTAACATTAAATATGCATCAACTCAGTTTAAAGGCAGAGTAAGATCTTGGGATTTATTTAAATTTTCTGTATCTACTGTTCATCTCAACTCTTGAAGCCAGCAAGCATAACTAGAGGTGAACACTTATTGGTTGTGTCACAGTTGATTTAAGAAGAGCTTTTAAATCTTTATATTTAAATCTTAGAATTGTAATACCCACTATAATTGTAATTAAGGCATTATTTTTATCTCTGGTAACGTGTAGAAATCTCATCAGACATCCTGCTGTGGTTCATTTCTGCCCAAATAAGCATTAGAAGCCTCTTTCTGTTTCCAAAAGAGGGATAGCTAAAGTCATAATTCTAAAACACCATATGCTGCTTGTAACAGACTATGTGTGTACTGCTTGCATGCAGTAGAGAAGAAATTAGTTTATTAATGAGTGGAACTTTTTAATTTTGATGTGCTTTTACCTTGAACTGCAAGCCCAAATTGAGATCGTGACCTAAAACTGCTGTTGCTAATCTGGCCAGAGCACCCATTCTGAAGGGAACTGGGAAACTGCTGACAAAGTAAACTACATAAAGTGAAGAAGACTTTAGAAGCTGCTTTTGCATTCAGATAGCTAAACTGTGAAACTTGGCATAGCAATAGCACTTGCCTTGGACTGCATCCATGGTTGAGATGTTGATAGGCAAGATGAGAATTACAGCCTCATTAACCAACTGAGTAGCTGAATTTTTTCTGTAACAGTTGAGCAAACTGAAAGAAAATTTAATGGAATCATGCTTGTCTTTTGATAGAGGCTATTTTTGTAAGGAGGTGGTTCTTGTAGTGAAATTCCGCTGAACCAATGCAGCTGAAGGATATAAAACTAGCCATCGTGGTGGTGACCAAGGCTCTTTTTTTTCTGTTATACCTCTGATCAAGGATTTCTTTGCTGAAATTATAACTGGGCTGTAGGGTTTCTTTTTTTATGTGGAAGATTTTGTGTGCAACTCAGTGTCTGACATGGTGACTGCTTCCACCTTGAGTAGTGGAACACAGATGACACATTCAAAGGTTTGAGCCACCTCATCCAGTGGAAGATGTCCCTCCTTATGGCACAGGTGTTGGAACTAGGTGATTTAAAGATCATTTCCAACCCAGACCATTCTGTGAATCTAGGAGGACTGCATCTCTGAGGGGTACTTTCTGCATGAGTTTGTTAGCATTAGGAGAAATGTAGATTTCAGTATTAATTGTTAGGTTTGATAATCTAGTATTTTAGTAGTATCTGTTAGAAAAGAAGTAGATACTTGCAGACTTCTGCTGTGGTAAAAATACAGCCTGTTTTTCTTTTGTGGATATGGCTTTTTGGACCTTTACAAACACTGCATGCTGTGTTAGCAAGTGGAGTAAACATTACTTGTTTTGAAACATGTTCAGGTGTTCTGAAATGAGGGATGTCAGTGTTCCTAAAGAAATGCTAAGGGAAATCGCCTGTCTTTGGTGTGAATTGCATAAAATGATCAGGTACATCAGGTTTCCTGTTTGAAACAATGCATGAGAACAGAAAAAGAGTTGATAGTTTCTGTAGGAACAGTTTTTCCCTTTTTTAACTTAAATTAAATGTACAGTAGCAGATTTAGCTTACACTTGTGCATACCAATTTTTCATAATCTTTACATGTCCTGAGTGAGTGACCAAGATCAGGGACCTAATTTTTGTGGCTGTTGCTACTACTTGCTCAAATATTCAAGCTCTGAAAATCAATGATCATCTAATTGTAGCTGTCCTCCTATTTGATAAATGGGGTTGACTTGCCCTTTTAAAAACTGATTTATGTATCTCTTCATGACTTGCTTGACCTGAGAAGGCTGTGCTGTTTTTATCTGAATACATTTTAAAAGATCTGTCTGGTTGTTAGGCTCTTAGGAAGAGCTGCAGACATGTGATTTTAATCATATGTTTAGTCCAAATTAAGAAAACAATGAGTAAATTGCTATCAAATGCAGTACACGTATGCAGGACTTTACATTGACCTACACAAATGCGTGTCAAATGGTACACTCATGTACAGTATGATAGTGCCTGGGCTGCTTTGAACACTTGAATGTGAATGGTACATGTTTGCTGTGCAATGTGTAGGGACTGAAGAGTTAGTTAATTTCTGCTTGAAAAATATGGAAGTTATACAGCAGGATTAATAAATGGGAATAGGAGCATCACTTTCTCGAAATGTAGAAGTATTGTGGATGTAGCAAAGAGATGAAGATACTTTTCATATTTGAATGCAAGATGAGTAGTTTGAGCTGTATCTGTGACCCAAATTTGTGGACTTGTAAAGCTAATCAGCCTCCTGAGACATCTGTTTAAGGTATGCTTGACTACGTGTAACTCTTAATGCTCTCTGAAAACTCTGCAGGTGCTCACTACAGCTCATGAGGCCTTTGGTTCCAGATGACCCTTTCTTTCAGGTACCTCTTAGTCATGTTTTTTCTTTCCTGACTTGAGGCAAATGATGAGCTTACTTGCAGTCTTACGACACTACCATATTAAGTCAGTGACAATCTCCAAATTGAAACTTTGGTGGCTTCATCATGCTCACTTTGTGAAACATTTAAAAAGATTTGCTTTAAAGCTTGTGTTACTTGATGGTCTATTCACTACAGAGGTTTTGCCCTCCTTTGACTTGAAGATAGATGGGTGGGCAAACACTGAAGATTCTTTCCAAATCCTAGGTGATAATGTTTTTTTAAGGCCTTCAGGTTTGGCCAGGGAAGTAATGCACTGTCTCCTAACCTGAAGAATTATTTTCTATACCTTTTTTAACAAAAAAAAGTATCAGACCAGGCTTTGAGCTACTGGGTCAAGAAAAAGTGTTCCCTGAGCAATTTCCCACAGGTCACTCCTCTGTATCAGTCAGTTTTAGTTGAAAGCCTAAGCTTTTCTTGAAGCTCCTGTTCAGAGATGGATGCTTTGTGTAGCACAAAGCTAGATGGGACTAAATAATAGTGAGAAGCTATTTCTATAGAACAGTGGCCTCTATGGCCAGCTTCTACTGTAGACAGTTTTGAAGTAGGCTAATTCCTTGCTTTTTCTTTCATGGGGGTTTCTAAAAGTAGATTTTCTTCCCCTTACTCTTGCCCCTCTCCAGCAAAATAAGTCATCATCTACACATTGAGGGTTGAGATTAAGTGAGCTTGGACATGCCTTATTTTTAACCAGCTGGTGTTGGTTCTCATAGAGACTGTTTGGTGTAGCTGGTGTGTGACAAGGAGTAGAGGTGCCTCCCCTTTCCCAAACCCCCTCAGGACCTACTGTGATGGTGTGGGATGTACTGAAGAAGTGAGAAAGCCACTAGGAGGAAATTCTGGGCTTGAGGAAGCAGGGAGGAGAAAACACCGTAAGTATCACTGTACCATCCAGATCTTGCTTCCCTGAGGGAGCAAGGGCAAAATGACCTGCTTTAGTCGCTGAATTAGTTTGAAGTTTGGAGCCACAGTAATGTGGGGAAGACGATCTTTGTCCAGTTGTTTTGTGTGCTGCGTGTCAGTGAAGGACATCACATGGTGGTAGGCACCCAGATGGGGTACTTAGGCCCAGGAAAATACTTGTGTTACTGCTTATGTAGCTCTGTGCTGGCTGAGAAATAGGAGTTTTGTTCAGAGTCTTATCTTAACCAACTTCATAAATAGCTAAGTCTCTCCTGAACACTGCAGGAAAGCAGCAACCAAGGAGTCTTTTCCAGGAAAGCAGCAACCAAGGAGCCTTGAAGATTTTGAGGAGGACCTGGGAACTTTTTTAGTTGGCTGGTGCCAGTCTGTGCCTGGACTTGGGTGAGACTGGCTCTTTAACTTCGTCTCTCTGGAGTTGTAGCTCACTACTTTGGGTGTCTGAGGCAGGGTTTTGAGGCAGCATGAGTTCTCTGGGAAGAGGTCCAGGGCTGTCCATACTGGACATGGTCAGTACTAGCCAGATCCGTGATGGTCTCCCTGCTACAGAACCCAGCCAAGCCTGTTGTGGAAGTCTGTGGTGCCTCTGTGAACACCTGCTTAAGAAAGGACAAAATGTGGAGAATGGGTGAAGAAGACTGATGGGGAGGTGGGGGGGGGAAGCGTGAGGAAGCAGCCCTGCAAGCACTAGGTTCAGAAGAGGAGAGGAAAACTATGAATCTCCTGGGCTGGGGCAGGTGTAGTCCTGCAGCCTGGGGGAGGTGACCATGGAGGAACAGGCTGTTGCCTGCAGCCCATGGAGAGGACTATGCTGGACGTGCACTGCAGCCTGTGCTGTAGCAGGGGGGTGTTTCCTGCTGCTGGTGGTTGAGGGCCCTTGCTGGAGCACGGGGTAAAAGCATCTGTAAGCCTCTGTCCTCCTCACTTATTGGGTTGTGGTGGGCAGGAGTTGGGAATGAAGGATGGAAATTGATCAAAGGAAGATGGGAGTGGAGGAGAGTGGAAGGTGCTTTAATTTTGCTTTTGTTCTTACTAGCTAAATCCATTTTAATTTGCAACACACTAATTTCCCTCAAGTTGAGCTGATTTTGCCCATGACTTTAGTTGTTAAATGGTCTTTTTTTTGACTCAAGAAGTTTGTCATCCTCTTTTCTTTCCTGGCTGGTCCTGTTGTAGAGTGGATGTCTGGCAAGGCACCAGGTAGGTCACCAATCAGTGGCGTAGTCTGTCAGAGGGCATTGAATCTCTGAATTCACACCAGGTGTGTACTGGTGGCTGGACGTAGTTGGCTAAGCAGAATGATAAATAAGGGTGGAGATGGCTGTGCTATTTGTTAAAATGCTTGTGAGTTTCAGGTGTGTGTGCTGTAATGTTTGCCTGCCTGTGAGATACGGCTTCTTCAAATTCTGTCACCTAATTAACAAGGAATAACTAGGCTTTAAACTGGACCAGGAATATGCATACAGGGTATTATTAGTGAAAGACTTGGATTTTCTTCTGTACTCTTGTGCTTGCAAGAAGGAATGGTTGATGTGTGTAAGTAGTGCGTTTCTGTATGATTACCTGACTTGAGAACAGATTTGTCTTCATTCATACTGGCGTTTGATAAGGCTTTTAAGTGCTTGTGGAGCAGGTAATTCTGACACTCACAGATCCTGTCCTTCCCAAGACGGAGTCAGAAGTTGGACAGTTTCTTAATTTTTAGGTAGGAAATAGTTCCATGGTATATGACTTGCTCCATTTTTCATTTATTTGCTAGGCAAAAAAATCAGCTATTGAAGTTTGTCCTACAAACAGTTTATGGCCCAGGCAACTGTTGTTACTATCTTGTGTTCACTGCCACGATTAAAGATAGGCAGTCATCCTTTGCCAGCAGTGACAGTCTTTAAATTGTCTTTGTCTGCCGGGTCTCTGTCCTGTGTTTTGAGCAGTGAAAGAGTTACAGTTCATGTTATGTGGTATACTCAGATGCACAGTATTTGCAACTGAAGTTTGCAAGTCGGTCTCTGTTAATAAGTGACTGGATGGTAAAACTTTCCCATTCAGGTGTCTTTTCTTTTTAGCCAGTGATATACTGATGGTAAGGCCCCATTCCTGTTCATGTCCTGTTTTTCAGTATCCAGAGTAAATGAATGATGATCTGAATCTACAGTGTCAGTGCAGAGCCGTAATAACCAGGAGTGTATAAAAGTGGACACTGATGGTAGGGGTCAGAGATTGACTTTAGTGAGCTGCAGAGGTATATGCCTCACAGATGTGCTGTTCTGGAAGTGTCGTGGCTGTCAGATCTGTGATTCAAGGTGCTCTAGGGGTCTTGGTGAGACTCATCCAGCTCCTGGACAATTGCCCAGTACTTGCTGCTTATCCCTTTGGGCCATAGTGGTAGTTAAGGGAAGACTGAAATAAAACAAGTGGGCCACAGAGCTCTGGGAGTGCAAGCAAAGGACATGGGAGTTCTGGAGGAGGTCTTCTAAATTCTACAGTTGAAGGATAAGAGTTTTGGTGGAAGTAAACAGGGTTTGTATCAGAAATGGTGTGTCCAGCAGGACCAGGGCAGTAACTGTCCCCTTGTACTTGGCACTGGTGAGGCCCCCCACCTCAAGTGCTATATCCAGTTCTGGGCCCCTCACTGCAAGAAAAACATTGAGGTGCTGGAGCGTGTTGGAGAAGAACAAGAGAGCTGGGGAAGGATCTAGAGAGTTAAGTCCTATGAGAAGTGGCTGAGGGAGCTGGGGTTGTGCAGCCTGAAGAAAAAGAGACTCAGAGGGGACCTTTTCACCCTCTACAACTACCTGAAAAGAGATTGTGTCAAGGTGGGTGTTGGCTTCTTCTCCTTGGGGAGCTAGTCACAGGACAAGAGGACATAGCCTCAGCTGGGCCCAGGGGAGGTTCAGGCTGGACGTCAGGAAAAATTCATTCACAGAAGGGGTTGTTATACGTTGGAATAGACTTCTCAGGGAGGTACTGGAGTCACCATCCCTGGAGGTGTTCAGGATACAACTGGATGTGACACTTAGTGCCACAGTCTAGTTGACAGGGCAATGATCAGTTGAAGTTTGGACTCAAGGATCTTGGACATCTTTTCCAATGTAAATGATTCTGTGGTTCTAGCTCTTAGGAAGATGAATAGTCATACGTAGGCTTGGTGGTACGAACAACTCATGACTGAGTTACAGTACAAAAAAGAGGTGTACAGGAGCAGGAAGTGAGGGCAAGACATAGAGAAGCATAGGCAGTGAATAAAGACTGGTGTTAGAAGGAGTTAGACAAGCTGGAGGTCACTTGTGGTTGGTAAAGGATGTTAAGGGCAACAACGTGAGTTTCTACCAATAATGTAGCAGCAGAAGAATAAAAAGAGGAGACTGGGCTTCTGCCTGAATGGAGCATATGAATTGCTGGCAGCAGGTAGACAAGGCTGTGATATGCCATATTTTTGCCTCAGTCTTTGCTGGCAGGGTCTCCTGAGCTCATTTTGCTTAGGTAGAGGGTGCAAGGCTGAGAAGGGATGCTGGGAGTAGGAGGAGGATCAGGTCTGTGATCTCTTGAGAAATCTCAACTGCTCTAGATCCATGGATCTAAGGGTATTGAGAGAATTGTCTACTGTCATGATGAGGTCACTGTCCAGTATTTTTGATAGATAAGACAATCAAGAAGGTTTCTTGCAACTGGAGGAGAAAAAGTTTTGCTGCTATTAGAAGTGAATTCAGTAAGGATTATATGGGGAACCTCACTATTGTCCCTGAGGAAATCATTGAGAGAGTCATCTTTGAAGTAATTTCTGTGCAAATTAAAACAAAAGTAGCTAGCATTGATTTACCAAGTCTTAGAAATTATTAGGTCTGTGGATGAGAAGTGATAAATGTCATCTGCATTGAGTTGAGCATAACTCTTCATGTGGTTACCCACAGTATCTTGGTAGCAGAATCTTTGAGATAAGACTTAAGTGGACAACTAGATAGGTGGAAGACCGGTAGGATTGTTACAATTGGAGGTCTTGGGGAGTCTGTGCCACCTGTTGGATTTACTATTTAGTGATGTGGGGAAAGGGAGAAAGTTGATCTTCATCAAGTTTGCAGAAAGCAACTGAGAGGTGAGGCTGATGTTCTCGAGGTCAGGGCTGCTGTCTAGAAGGAGTAGGGACCAGTGAGAGGAAGGGGCTACTGGGGACCCTATGTAGTTTTCGCAGGAGGAATGTGAAGTCCTGTCTTGGGCAGGCAGAGACGTGGCAGTGATGCCATGAGGATTAGGGGTAAGAGGCCCTGAACCTGGTGGGCAGCAAGCTGAGTTGGGCCAGTGAGGCAGGAGAAAAGGGAAAGCTTTTCCTCCTGCAAGAGCAGCTGGGCTGTGGGGCTGGCTTCCATGGAGATGGTGCTGTCTCCCTTCTTGGAGGGTTTTTAACCCTGAAACATGGCTTATTTTACTGTGGGTGGGATGTTAGTCTGGAGACCTCCTTACGTTCCTACTGGCCCAAATTCATCTCTCTACCGCTTTTGCCTACAAAATGCACTTACTGGAACTGAGGCATGGCAGTGTTTGAGGCTTACAGAGGAAAGAAACATTGAACCAGAAATGCCAGCACAGTGCCTTTCAAGGTGAAATTCATTTTTTCTGTGCTGTTTAACAGCTGTAACACTGCTTGGACACTCTTCCAATCCTTCAGAATGTAGACATTTGGGGTGGTTACTGGACAATTAGTATTGTTACTGCCCTGTGAATCTGCTTTACAAATAATACATATCATCAGTTAAGAGTTTTTCCACAAACTTTTTCATTGATGTTAGTATAGCTAAATGTTCACTAATTCTGAGGGGCTGTATGCTACTGTTCTTTTGAAATACAAGCATTTAGTAGTCTCTTTTCCTAGGTAAGTTGGCTTATTAAAAGAATAAACAATGATCTGTTGGAACATATTTTCCTTGTGGGGATCAGCCTGGAGGCAGACAGGCTCCATATTTAGAATTTAAGTAGTTTTAAGAGCCCTCTTGAAGTTTAAAGGAATCACCTCTGCATGAACCACTTGAGAGCAGTGGTTGTCTGGAGGCTTTTCTGAAAATCCTTAAGGGCAGTTCTAGGCCGAATGGCAATCCTTTGACAGCTGGAATGACAGGGTAACAATGGTTGTGATTGCCTCTGTATAAGAGGTGAGCTGTAGTGAGAGAGCTACTGGCCAACGCTGGCCCAGTAGTAGAAGATATTCACAGGTGTTGCTTCTGTATTGGTGTGAGAGGTTTGCTGCTTTTTTTTTTTTTTTATTTTATTTTGGCGAATACTGGTCCAGATGGCAAAGGGTGTTTTGGATGCACCTCTGGGAGAACGTGCCTGAGCTTTGGCCTGGTTCAGGCTTTTTCAGAGGCAGATTTTATGTCTTGTGGATCAGGGTAATATGGTGTAGCTAATATCTGTCTGCTTGTTAAAACAGCTTTTGGTGCAGTAGGAGAGGCAATGTGGCTTAAAAGGAGATGAAAAATGGGAAGATTTGGCAAATAACTCAGAAGACAGCTGTAGTGATCAGAGTAAGCCTGTTCATGCTACTTTATTTTATGGTGTGTTAGACTTTGATATCCCTGTTCTTCCAGACATAACTTTTGCTGCTTTTCTGGTTTCCTGATTTGTGGCACTGACTGTGGCATCACATATGGCAACTTTAACAGGGGAGGCAAAAGAATCTTATATGTGCTTTTATGCAACAGGGATTTCTGTATAGCAAATAAAAACTGTGAAAGCTTTGTCTGTAACTACTTATTTTTGACAATAATGCTTCTGGCATGTACTTCTGTTCCCAGTTATGAGCTGGTAATGTGTGAAAGGCATGCCTCTTCGGCAATTAACAGTATGTGGCCAACTGGTCACAACTTATTTGGATCAACAGTGCCTTACTTGCTGTCTGTTCTTCTATACTGTGTAGTACTGAGTGATCTCAGGAGGATTAGGGTGCAGAGATACAGTGAATTACTTCTCTGACCATGAAAAGCACTGGTGTCAGAGGGGGTACAGAGGGGTTGTAAATAGTTACGGTATTGCTTCTAGCTCAGATGTTTTAACAATAGCCAGCCATCCTTGTTCTGTGTTTACTTCACTTTGCAAGTTAAATGTTTTTTGAAGCAATATAATGTGGACAGTTTTCTTAGGCCCTGAAGGTAGGAAGAAAAGGAATATTTGTTTAAGCAGCTTATGCTGGTGTTTTCTGTGGGACGAACCATGAAAACCAGATAACTACCTGGAGGGTTATAAACTATTGAAAAATGTGACTGTTTTAGTGTGAATGGCTATTGATTGTGCTTCACATTCTTCACCCTGATACTGATGTGTTCTTCCCTGCCTGCTGTCCTTTGAGTGCACTGTGTATCTTATGTGAGTGGCCTCTAAAGGCACTGAAAAAATAAGGATCGTAGAATGGTTTGGGTTGGAAGGGACCTTTTAAAGGTCATGTATCCAAAGCCTCTGCAAAGAGTAGGGACATCTTTGGGTTGTTCAGAGTTCCATCTTACCTGACCTTGAATGTCTCCCAGAATGGAGTACCTACCACCTCTCAGGACAACCTGCTATAGTGTTTTACTCATCCCTCAGGTGTGTCAGCCACACCACTTGGCTTGGTGTTGTCAATCCTAAACTGTACTTCTGGTGCTTTCCACTTCATAACCGTTCTTCCCATGTAGCTATTGGGATTATCTGTGCAGATCAAAACCAAAATGATTGCTGTCTTCCACAGTCATGTTACTTCTTCAAATGCATCTTAAGATGAACAAGAAATTTTTCTCCTTTAAGAGGAGGAACTGTGTGGATCTAGAATTCTCACATAGGACTGCTAGTAACTAGCCATTGTTTTGTTATCCCAGAGGGTCATAATTAGTGGCGTGAGGTCTAGCTGGAGGCCTCTTGCTAGAGGTGTCCCCCAATGGTCAGTACTGTTTTAGGTTATCCATCAATGCCTCCTCAGCAAGTTCATTGGTAATACAAAGCTGGGAGGAGTGGCTGATACCCCAGAGGGCTGTGCAACCCTTAAGAAGGACCTTGACAGGTTGGAGAGATGGGCAGAGAACTGTCTGAAATTCAACAAAGGCAAGCGCAGGGTCCTTACCTGGGGAAGAATAACCATATGTACCAGCACAGGCTGGGGGCCAACCTGCTGGAAAGCAGCTCTGTGGAGAAGGACCTGGGGGTCCTGGTGGACAGCAAGCTGTCCATGGTTCACTATGGCCACTATGTCCACGTGGCCAACAAGGCCAGTGGTCTCCTGGAGTGGAATAGGAAGAGCATTGCCAACAGGTTGAGGGAAGTGATCCTTCCCCTTTGCTCAGTCCTAGTGAGACTGCATCTGGAGTGCTGTGTCCAGTTCTGGGCTCCTCAGTACAAGAGAGACATGGAGCTCCTGGAGCAGGTCCAGTGGAGAGCTGCTAAAATGATTAAGAGACTGGAGCATCTCTCTTGTGAAGAAAGGCTTAGAGAGCTGGGCCTGTTCAGCCTTGAGAAGAGATGTCTGAGAGGAGACCTTATCAATGTCTCTAAGTATGTGAAGGGAGGGTGTCAAGAGGAGGGAGCCAGGCTCTTCTTAGTAATGCCAAGCAGTAGGATGAGAGGCAGTAGGTAGAAACTGGTGCACGGGAAGTTTCAGTTGAATACAAGGAAGAACTTCCTTACTGTGCAGGTGATGGGGCACTGGAACAGATTGTCTAGAGAGATTTTGGAGTCTCCCTCACTGGAGATACTCAAGAACTGTCTGGATTAAATCTTGTGCAGTGTGCTCTAGGATGACCCACTGTGGTCCTTTCCAGTTTCACCCATTCTATGAGTTTGCGTTGAAATGTGGCACTTTCTGTCTTGGCCTTTATAGAATTAAAACATTAACTTCAGTTAATGTTTCGGTCTAACAGAATTAGTGGTAAAGCCTTGTGTTCTCTACCTTTTTGATTCTACTTTTCTGAGGAGAAACCTGTTGGTCAGGATTTAATCCTGAGGGTAATTTTTGTGCATTGGAGTGAAGTAGACCCAGCAGATGGTGGTGGGGCTAGCAAACATCCAGCTGTGCAACCAGAATGTGGGAGTGATGACGTGGAGAAGCTTGCTCTATGTATCCAAGCTGCTGAATCCATTCATGTGAACAATTACAAAGGAAACTTGAGAGGCTTGGAAAGAGGCTGATATTGTAAAGAAGGATAAACCTCCACAGCTATGGCAGTCAGATGAAACTCTTCCACGTCCATAGTTAATACTTGTTCTGTGACTAGATGTTCAGAGGTAGTTCTGTCGCAGAGGCTGCTCGCTAATAAATATGTAGGAGAGATCATCAATCTCATCCTTTCCAAGCGATGTCAAGAAGGAATCATATAAAAGGAATTCTTGATCACCCTCTTCTAAAATAGCTCACCTGAATTTTCATGAATCTTTTCAGTCCAGTGAATTGTAGGAACTTTTCAACTGAATTAAAAATAGCCTCTTCTCAAGGTCAGTATCTGTAGTGAACTAGGCTAATGTCATCTATGTATTAAGGAGAGTGGCACTTGGAATATTCTTAACTGCGAGCAACTGGCAATCTCTGTGGCTCTTTCTCTAAAAGCACACTTCCCGATAGTTATCTGCAATATATTTTCCTGGAACTGCTGTGCTGTTACTTAATTAGGAAGTGCTTACGACTTACTGTACTGTGTGGGTGTAGCCAGGGCACAGCTTTTTGCTGTCTAATCAATATTTTCCTTTTTTTTTTTTTTTTTTTAATTACGAAACTCATCCTGCTCAGGCTCAGTCTGTCCACCCTTGAAACCCGCAGTACTGCTGCTGTGTATCAGTAAAACATCACTGGAAATGATGCAAGAACCCAGACCTGTGCTTATTGTCTTTCCTTATTTTTCCACATCACAAATACTTGGGTAGGAAATTGTGCTAATATATAGATTGTAAGTGACCTGGGATTTACACATTGTCCACTCATTTCTGAGAAGCAGAATGTAATGCTTTCCGCTTTGGAGATGAGTGAAACCTGTGAGGACTTCAGGTATCTGTGTTTGCTGAGGGACCTCTGACCAATTAATGAACTGTTGATATTGCAGTTGTGCGATAGCAATAAACTGTTGTTGTTCCTATTAAGGTACTAGCTTAATAAGGTACCATGTAAATCTTCTGCTGAATTAATACAGGATGAATTGAGAAGTTAAATACACTGCTGTGGTGGTGTTCTCTCACCTGCCTGGTACACTGTGTGGAGCTCCTGGAAGTAGAGGTGACCTCTTGTGAATCGCTGTGGTTGATTCTGATATGTGTTGTTTCTCATGACAACTCTTTGCATTGGCAAGAGCCAAGCTAGCAAGATACTGGTAAGGCTAAGAAAGCCATTGGTTATGTTCCAGGATTGTTTCTACTCTGTTCTTAATGCCTCCTTGTGCATAATGTGTCTGGCATTTCAAAACTGTATTCTATGTAAAAAATATGAGTGCACTGAATTACCAGCAGAGTTATTTGTTTCGAGGTATGATTTTGTTAAATAGGCATATTTGTCTTTAGGGGTAGGTATGTGGTGAAAGTCAGGTTGTAGACATTAAGGCAGAAGTAATTAGGAGATGTCTGATTTGAGTGATATCACTGGACTGTTGTCCAGTCATTTGGTCTGTCAGCACTTTGAAACACTGTTTTAAAGTTTTTCATTATTGCATCCATCAGGACGGAGGGTCAAAGCAAAACCAATGTCAATAGGTAACTAAAGTTGGAGGTGCTTGGTAGCTACAGCACTGCAGATGTGTTTGTAACAAAAGAACACAGGTGTGCTCAGTCTAACAAGTGCTCCAGGCAAGAAGCAGATGTGGGTACTAGCAGTGGAATTATTTCAGTGTAACAGCGCTTTCAAGAGATGTTGGTGCAGACTCTGCTTGATGAAGAATTACATAGGCAGGACTTTGATACGTGTGTGGCAAAAATCCTAGAAAGCCAAAACGGTGATGATGAACTTGCACAGTGGATCAAGCAACAGTTGCTGTTTGAAGCAATTTCCTTCTGCTTCAATTCATTCCTAAGTGTGTTTTTTTTCCTTTCTTTTTATAGCTTGCATACAGCTGTTCCTCAGCATTGAAGAATTCAGTTCTGAAGCCTCTGTAAAGGCATGTCACATCTTGTCTGTCTCTGGTTCATAAAGACGCTGTCACAAACAGCCTTGAGGAGGTAGCCTGTGCAGTAGAAATATCAGAGCAGAACTGGGGAGATACTGTTCCTTGTATATCAAATTGACACGTCCTTATAAAAAAATTTTGAAGCATAAAGCCTTATTTTTCAAACTTCTTTGCTAAGTCTATTAATTCATGATTTGCATTGCCTTCCTTAGAAACTAAGGGTAGTGTTGGCAGGACTCTTTTGAAAAAGAAGGGTTGTCTTGACACAGATCTTGGATTCACTTACCTGTTTATTCTGGTAACAGTGGCAAGTCTGTAAGCCTGGGGAGAAAAAGTTCGGCTTATAAGTTAAAAATGGGCTATTCTCCTGAGTATAGATGCAATGATTTAATGTACTGTTGAGAACACTGTCTGTGTTCTAGAATGTATTTTATGTGATAAACTGGAAAATGGAATTGCATGGTAAATGGAAAACTGCAAAGAACTGTAATCTAATGAGTTCATAATCAGCAACATTGAGCTCATTTTAAATGTTGAATGCTGGTTTACTAAGTAGTTTGTTCTGGAGTCTTTTGTGTGTGAATTCTTCATCCATTTGTGCTGGTTAATGGTGTCACACAACTAAATCCTTTGTTTTATTATTAGTGCTTTCCCTGAGAGTAATTTTAAAAGTATTAGTCCATGATGAATGTATGGGTGATACGCCATCTTTCTGTGCCAAAATTCATGTGAATTACATCCCAATGCTAGTTGGAAACTTCACTAAAAAATAAAAAAACCTCTACTAAACCAAAAAATACTAAAAGCATGACTTTGGTCTGGGAAATAAGGTCTTGGGTATCCCTTAAAGTTCTCTTTTCCTGTTTCTCATTGCCTTATCTTGCCTGTTAAGCATTGTTGCTGTTGACAAAATTGAGGAAGGTAAAAGTTGATGTGTAAGTTTGCCATAAGGTATTCCAGTACCTGCAGATCCATTTGAATGTTAATTAAATACAGTACAAATGAATTCTATTTGTAGTGCCGGTAGAATAATAGGATGGCACAGAAACCTCTCAGTAGCTCTTTTTCTAGTTGCAGGAAAACAGAAGGGCACAGATGTGATGTGTTCTTGTTGTGTTCAGTGCTGTTTTACTGACTAGAGCTGATCCTAGTGATTAATAAGCCCTCTACTACATACTTTTAACTTTTTTAGTCTATTAAAATCTATCAAAGGTACTTGAGTTATATTAGTGACTGAAATGATTCAGATTTGCAGTGATTGGCAGGTACCTCAGGAGACGTGTTCTGGTTCAGCCCCCAGTTTAAAGCAGGGTCAGTGGAGTGCAGGCTGCTCTGGTCAGTGCCCACTTGGGTTTTGGATGTCATCTGCTCTGCCCAGACAGGCTCAGTTCTCTATGGGTGAGTTGTTTGCACTTGTTAGTATTCACTGTGGAAGTAACTTCTTGTATGTTAAAACATAATATGTTGTCCTGATACTGGATAACTCTAAAAAATGTGTCTCAATCTTCTTTACCCCCCTTCATCTGGTATTTATGCTGGTCTTACCAGTATAAAGGTAGACTCTCTCAGCTTCTTCCCTGCCCTGTTCAGCATCAGGCCCACATTTTTTTGTAGTCTTGCCTTGCTTTTTCCAAACATCTTTCTTAAGCTGGCATAAGTCTCTAGCAATGCTGAGAAGTTGAATTAACTTCAGCAGTTAAAAAGTACAGAATGTGTAATCATCCAAGTTGCTAGCAGTTTAAAAAATGCACAGAATGATTTTTTTCCTCATTCTATATTAAGATACAGGTGCTTGCTTTATAAGAGTTTATTTGACTGGTTGGTTTTAATTTTGCTTTTTGCACTCTTATGAACAAAATGAGGTGTGAAGTAAAGAGCTACAAACTAAATTTTTCTAAAGTACTGAAAAGTTAATGTTCTTTCCAGCTTATCTGAGAGCAGTTAATATGCTTGTATTTAAAGATGCAACTTGGTAGTAGTGCAGAATTTTCTTCACCATGAATATTTACTCCTTTTTGTTTTCTCTGCAGGATGCTAGGTTATAGTTGGAGACTTACTGTGGTATAGAGTGACTGGTTGAGTATTTTTTAAGTTAGTGTTTTATTTGTAATCTACTTTCCATATTGTGAGTTGCATGAAAAGGATGCAGTAATTACTAGAGATCTGGTTTTGGGAAAGCTCGAGAGGTACAGTACCAGCTAAGTTCTTTTTTTGAGAACTTGCCTAAAGAATGTGTCTGGTAGGAGCTATAAAGTAAGGTCCTTTTGACCTTGTCAGAATGCCAGTAACAATCAAGTGTATCTAGAGTTTACTTTTCATCTCAAACCTTTAGTGGAAAAACCTTGCACTGTCTAAGTGGCTGTTTAGATGGGGGGGGGGGGGAACTCTGGTGCTGCAGAGGAGTAAAGTGCATTATTTTTCAGCAGCAGCATTGTCTAATAAAATGGTGAAGACTCAAGACAATTGATAGCTGAATAAATGTGCACTAGGCTTGTTGTCTTCGATAGAGTAGAAGCTATTGCTAAATTGCAAGGTAGGCTTAGACCACAGCTGTCTCTTCATGATTTTTTGCAGCCTTTGACTGAAAGTGCTTTGGGGTTAAGAGATCTTCTGTCTGTGTAGTACTTCCCAAACATGTTAGAAGACATTGGTTCTGCTATGTTAAGGCTTTAACTGCTAACATGTAATCATCAGAGTCCTAATCTGCCTGCAGGATTGATTGAATTGTAGTGGAACCTGAAATCACAGTAGGTGGTTCTTATTTAGAAAGATGACTGTTTCTTTTCATAAATTTGTGTTTTAGTTAAGAGCTTAATGGAAGAAGTCCTGATTTGTAATGTTCCTTGAAAATCTCATTTGCATGTTGGCATTTATCTTTTCCATTTGTAGTGTTTGCTCTTTCTGCTTGTGTTTTGCATCAGGGATGCTACATGATGGCTTTCTGTCTGTGAACTGATGTGCCAGTAAAAATTACAGATAATACTAAAGGCCCAAAAAATTTCCTTGTTACAGACGTAGCTAGATATCTTTCCTGAGCCAGTTTTCTAGTATTGCTCCTGTTTTTGACTAACTCAAGCATTTTATCAACTTAAACTAAATGAATTCTAATTAAAGGGCAAAAATACTAATGATGAGACCAGAAATAAACTTTTGGAAGTCTTTGAGCTCAGCCAGAAGATTCTGTAGTGCTTCTCAATGTCACCTCTGTAAGAATCACAGAACCATAGAATAGAATGGTTGGGGTTGGAAGGTGCCTTAAAGATCATGAAGTTCCAACTCCTCTGCTGTGAGGGGTTGCAGCAACCTTGTTGCAGCTTTCCACTAGATCAGGTTGAATTCCATCAAGCCAGATCTTGAACACTTCCAGGACTGGGGCATCCACAACCTCTCTGGGCAGCCTGTGCCAGTGCCTCACCATTCCCACAGTAAAGAATTTCTTCCTAATATCTCATCTAGACCTACTCTCTTTCAGTTTGAAGCCATTTCCCCTTGTCCTGTCACTACAGGACCTTGTAAAAGTCCCTCTCTGTGTTTCTTGCAGGCTCCCTTCAGGTACTGGAAGGCTGCAGTTAAGTCACCCTGAAGCGTTTTCAGGCTGAATAAATATGATTCTCTCAGGCTTTCCTGACAGGAGAGGTGCTGCATCCCTCTGATCATATTGGTGGCCCTCCTCGGGACTTGCTCCAACAGGTCAATGTCCTTCCTGTGCTGTTGACTGAGGATCCCAGAGTTGGATGCACTCAAGGTGGGGTCCCCAAAGTGGAGTAGAGGGGCAGAATCGTCTCCATCAACCTGCTGGCCATGCTGCTTTTGGTGCAGCCCAGGATAGAATTGGCTTTCTGAGCTGCAGGTGCACATTGCTGGATCATGTCCAGCTTCTCATCCACCAGCACTCCTAAGTCCTTCTTGGCAGGGCTGCTCTTGATCTGTTCATCCCCCAGCCTGTACTGATACCAGTGGTCACCCTGACCCAGGTGCAGCACCTTGCTCTTGGTGTTGTTAAGCTTCATGAGATCCCCATGGGACCACTTCTTAAAACCTGTCCATGTCCCTCTGGATGACATCCCAGGTCTATTTTGATAAGTTTAGCTAATGGTGACATGTATGGGAGAAAATGGTACAGCATACCAAAGGCATGATTGTTAGAAGCATCTCTTTGTACCTCTGGGAAAACGTTATAGAAAATACCATAGATTTTGGACTGTTACTCTATGAGAGTGTGCTGGATTTGGCTGGATAGTTAGTTTTCTTCATAGTGGCTGATGTGTGGCTGTGTTTCAGATTTCTGTTAAACACCATGTTGATAGTATTTTTGGAATGTTTCTGTTACTGAGCAGTGCTTGCACAGAGCCAAGGCCTTTTCTACTTTCCATGCTGCCATGCTAGGAGGGAGCTGGGGAGTGCATGAAAAGTTGTGGGGAAACACAGCTGGGACAGGTGACCCCAACTGACCAGAGGGATATTCCAGACCATATGACATCCTGCTCAGTACATAGAGCTGGGAGAAGAAGGGGGAGGATGTTTGGAGTTAGGTTTCATGTCTTCCCAAGTAACCACTGTGCATGATGGCTGAAGATGGCTGAACACTTGCTTGCCCACTGGAAGTGGTGAATGAATTCCTTGCTTTGCATGTGTGGCTTTTGCTTTGCTTATTAAACTGTCTCTGTTCAACTCACAAGTCTTCTAGCTTCAGCTTTTCTAGTTTTCTCCCTCGTCCTGCCAGAAGTGAGCAAGAGACTTGGGGTTAAACCACAACAGGGAGAAAAATCCAAAGAGTTAAACCCGCCCTTCAGTTATCTTTGTCCTTAGTCATCCAGAGTTTGAACTGGAGCTACTGTTTGCATGGGTTGAGCAAGACTGAAATACTTTTGACAGAAACTCTTGTATTGGCTGACTCAATAGATGTTGGCCAGCTTAGCTTTTGTGACATGAATAGGAACTCCTGTGCTTTAACAGGTTTTGACTGAAGTAGGTTTTTTTGCATACAAGAAATAGCAAAGGTCTCGTATCTATTTCTGTAGTAAAAGATGGTGATGAAAAGGTAGAAGATGGGTTCAACCTGTGTGTGGCAGTCTTTCAGAGTAAGTCTTCTAGTCTTACAGCTTCAGAAAAACAGGCCCAGTGAGCACATCGGGGCTTGCACGACTCTCTCTTAAGTCTTAAGCTCAGAGGAGAACTGGCCATCTGTTTTAGGTTGTTTGTAATAGTCAGTTTTTAAATAACTTTGTTCTGTGCCAAAATTTTGTGTCCTGTGTACCACTTGAGCTGAGCTGATGCAAAGAATAGAAAACAGAATTAAAAGCACTTTGGCAATCTGTACAAAAATGAAGTGTTATAAGCTAAAGTAATGTTACTATTCTGTGCCTCATGCCCATTAACACTTCCAATAAGCTTGAATCATTCATTATGTGAGATTTCCTGGTTGTGAGACAGTGTTATCCCCTGTATGACAGATTGTGCTAAGGAGGAAGGTAAGAGTTTAACTCACTGAGGCAATGGATGAAAGAAATTCAGTATAAACAAATTTGAATGGCAGTAGAACATTTGATGCATGAAAATTACTCTAAAAACTGCTTTAACAAAGGGATTGGATAGGGTGGTAATTTGGGAAAGATGAAGTTGATGTAGCATGTTGACATAGCCTGGCATGGTTTTCTTTTCTTTGTGGCTGGGTTTTTTTTGAGGTCAAGTTTCTTTTCAGACACCAGGTGGTATGGTGCACAGGGTGCTGGGTATCTGGTGTGTTAAAGCTGGATATTGAATACATACAATTTCTGTGAAGAGCAGGTAGTCTAAATATTTTCAAAGGTAGAATGAATGATGGGTCTGGACTTGCTTATTTTTGAACTCCAGTTGTCTCCTGATGAAAGCAAGTGTTCTTAAAGTGAGATTTTTTTTTTTTTTCCAGAGAATAAAATTAGGAACTTTTTAGAAGTCTCTTATGTGACAATTTATCTGCTTAGAAATGGATGAGATTATTAGTACTGGTATATGAAAGGTGAGAGAAAACCTACTCGAAGAAAAAGCTTGTCTGTTGCAGCATTTCTGCTGCTAGAGGTTTATTGGAGCAGTACTGTAAGCAAATGGTTTGTTGTAGATTTGAGACATAAACTGGTGATGCTGGTAATTATCAGTAACTCTTGATGCCTGTAAATGGCTACTGCTTACCACTGCCACATTTTAGATTTCTCATGTTTGTGCAAACGCTATACAGTTGGACTTCTGAAACTTCAAGTGTAAAGAAAGTTGCCTTTTGGTCACGTTTAGAGTTGTGCGTGAAATGTCAGGGGTTATTGTTATGAAAAGACACAAAAGAACTATAAGGCTGTTGGGGGTTTCACATGATAGTGCCCTTGGTAATTAACACAGAGTTATGGGGGTTCTGTCCCAATTTGTATCTTTTGGTGTATGTGTACTGCTTGTAAAAATGCAGGGGGGTCATTGTGAAGCTCCTACACTTAGCATGGTGCCCTATGGTTCTCTTGTGTGGCAGCAGTGAAAGAAGTGCTCTTAAAGCACCTAGAATGAGGAGAAAAAAGATCTTGGATGAATGTCTTAGCAAAGCCAAACAACTGAAATCAGGTATAGCTGTGTTCTGCCCACCTTTCAAGGAAACTCCTTGCAAGTAGGTCATGGGGATTGCCATTCAAGTCTTCTGGATTCTGGTTCCTTGTCAAGCCACTGAAATGGGAAATATTCTAACTGTCATGGCAGGGAGAGCGCTCAGATAACTTTTGCCCACAGTGGGAAGTTAGAAAATTACTTATCACTTAAAAGCAGAAACAAGTGTCCTGAAGTTATTAACTCTTCAAAACTTGACCAGAAGGCTCTGATGGTGAAATAATTGGGGAGTAATAGTAGAAGGTTGAGTCTGTTGCTTTTCCTTTTTTTAAATGGTGTAAATTTTACTGAAGTCCAAAGTTAGCAGCCACTGGTATCTTACAGAATCACAAAATCGTTAGGGTTGGAAGGGACCTCTAGAGATGTTCTAGTCCAATCCCCCTGCCAGTGCAGGGTCACATAGAGCAGGTGACACAGGAATGTGTCCAGGTGGGTTTTGAATGTCTCCAGAGAGGGAGACTCTATGACCTCCCTGGGCAGCTTGCTCCAGTGCTCTGCCACCCTCAATGTGAGGAATTTCTTTCTCATGTTGAGGTGGAACTTCTTGTGTTTTAGTTTATGGCCACTGCTCTGTGTCCTGCTGCTGGACACCACTGGAAAGAGTTTGGCACCATTCTCTTGCCACATGCCTTTGAGATATTTATATGCATTAATGAGGTCCCCTTTGTCTTCTCTAGACTGAACAGGCCCAGGTCCTGCAGTTTCTGTTAAAAATAGAGGTGGTCCAGACCCCTGATCATCTTGTTGTGCTCCACTGGACGCTCTCCAGCTCTTGAGACTCTCCTGACTAGGCAGGCTGTAATGGTTGATAACTGATTTTTAAAGAGGTAAATGAAACTTTTAAATATGTAAGGGTTGGAAATCAGGATTCTGTGTATTGGAGGGCGCCCAGCATCCTAGAACTCACCTGATGAAGATTTTGTTGATTTCTCCCTTATGACTTACATTGTATTTGTGTGGTTTAACATTTTATGTCAATTCTGACTTGGAATTTACTTCTTTTCTTGGTGCTTCTTGTAAATATTGATAATGCTAAGCTGTTGAAGCTTCAGTTAATTTTTTTAAGCTTTCAGGAGCACCTGTTTTTAGCTAGAAAAACTTAACATTCTTTCTATTTTGTGGTCTTGTGTTTGGGGGACACAGCTTCATGAGATGGGGTTTGTTTTATGGAGGTGGTAGTAAGAGCATTTACCTCCATAATCTTTTCCCAAATCTTTGTTCGCAAAGCCCAGCCATGATATTGGACTCCCAAGATCCCATGATTATGTGCAGTTGAATCACTGAATCACAAATACCTGGCTGAAAACCAGAAGGAACAAGCAGTCCCAGAAGCAGATTGCTCCTTGAGGTGAACAGAATCTCCTAGGTCAGCTTACACTGGTGCAGTTTATTCTGGATCAGGTAATCCAGTTGTGGTAAGCTTGCAAAACAATTGATGCCTCTTTCCTCCTCTTTGCTTTTCAAGTGAGCTCTCTCTGGAAGCTGAATCACTTATACTACTTAGTGCTTCCTTAGTTCTGTTGAAAGATTCCTGCTGCTGCTTTTCTGTACCCTGTCTCAATAAATGCAGAAATCCACCTTCAGAATCATACCTCTTCGTAGTGCTTCAGAGAAGATTCCTGCTAATAATGTTAGTCTGTGTAGCTAATCCACTTACTGTAATGGTTTCTGTAGAGAAATATAGCAATCCATATTTTGCATAAGCAAATTAGAATGCAGAAAAGTGGTGTGACAGTTGGGAGACTCCACCACTTACTGTTTTTTAAAATATTGGAAATAAGAATAATTTTTGTGGTTTCTTTTTTCCCCTCTCCCATTTTATATTAGTTTTTGAGTTACTGTTCAAAGACTGTTTCTCATCTGACTCACTCTTTCTTGGTTTTGGGAACCTGTGGGAGGTAGTAGGGGAAGAAATACTTGCTACTTGTGTTGTAAATTGTCTGTGAGGAAGGGCTTCACTGAACAGCTGTTTGGTTTGTTGTTTTTTGTTGTGGTGTTTTTGTTTTGTTTTTTTTTTTTTAATTCCAGATGAATAGAGCATAAAGTGGTTTTGGTACTGTGTGAAAAACTAAAGGGGTAGAGAAATAAGAGCAGTTCTGAGGGAAACAATCTAATTTTAGCCTGTAGTGGTTGAACACATACTGAGATATTTCCAAAATACCCATTAGTGTCTCTTCAGCTGGAAGACTGTTTAGAGGCACTGCTACTGTGTGTTACTATTTGGTGTGTGGTTGATTTACCTCTTTTCCTTGATGTTTACCTGTCTTCTTCCAAAGGGTTGTTTAAGGATGCTGACTTAATTGTACGTTTTCTTTGACTAATGAAGTAGAAAGTTCAATACTCTCTGTACTGTAGCACAAACAAAAAAAAAGTAGCTTATTGTTAAACTTCCTGGGAGAAAATGCTTTTTGGTCCTTGCTCATTCTGTTTCCCCAGCAGATTTTTGAATACTGCTGTGAAACAGGAGTACAGCTGTTGAGTTAATTGTGAAGTTTCTTGTTTTCGGTATGTCACTCTCCTTTTACCAGGATTGGATGGGAGACCTTCTATCTTACTGATTTTTTTCTTTAGACAGTGCTTTTTGGAGCACCTGGTATGAATCAGGCATTGTCAAAGTTGAAGACATTGAGTAGCTTCTGATGCTTCTCCTATACCACCTCCCTTCCCTCTCCCCTTTCTGACATAGGAGGAAGGTGGTGAACCTAATGCATTTAACTTAATGTTAATACTTAGATCAAAAAACATAATGAGTAAACCTATGTATTTTATGTACTATTCTATTTGTGACTAGATAACTTGCAGTCAGATACTTGGGAGACACTGTGGAGACCAGGTGTTCTGTTAGGCTGTAAAAATGCACATAAAATTTTGGAGGAGGATATGGATGAAGTTCCTGATGTAACCCTGGTATTAAACAATCACTTCCATAAAAACGTATTAGTATATTAAAGGCCAGTTGATGACTTCCAGTTGTTAGTAATAAACTCAATCTCAGGACTGAAAAATTCCTTATGGGGAGAACTGACAATATTCCAGAGTCTTAAGCTTGAATTTAGTAATCTGTCACTGAAACTTAGCATGCACTGGACACATCTATTCAATTTAAATGAAACTTTTACATAGTTCAGTGTGGAAATCCTAAATGACTTTTTGTGTGTAAGGTAATATGTGGATCTGTTCTTAACCAATATTTAACCAAGTTGCATTAAGACCTGATGTTTTTAGATCACTCATAGTCACCAGTTATAAAGATGAGCTTGGAAGCCTTGCAGAGGCAGCTCAGGATGCTCACCTGACTTCAGTGTGGCTGATTATAGTCTGTGTACATGTCCTCTTTGCGAGGACCCGTGAACTCTTGTTCAGTGTTTAAAGCAGGTGAGGAATGCAGACGTTCTCTGCCAGCAGCCAACTGTCTGAACATACATGGTAGCATACCCTGCCTGATACCCTCTTGATAATATTTCCAAAACATTACAATTTGGGGAGGGGACAGTTGTCTGTGGTGGTTTTTTTCATGCTTAGCTACAGTACAGAGATCATTCAGTAGCCGATGCTGAGTACAGCCAACTGAGGGATGTTGGAAACTTGGAGGGTGTTCAGCCACAGAGCTCTAGTGTTCTATTATAGTAATAGGCTTTTCTTTTTGGTTCATTAGATGCAGCTGCAGTGAATTAGAACCAGGTTAAGTAAACTCAGCTAATCTGCTTTTAATGCTCTAGGTGTTTTTGTCAAAAGTTACAGGCTTGCTTTCTTTTCAGGTCCTTCCTACAAAGAATGGGTAGTTATGGGAGCTAAACACACTTTAAAGAGGATAGAGTTTCTGAGTTTGAGCTGTGTTAGTTCTAAAAATTATCCCAACTTGCCTTTTCTTTATGCAAAGGATAAAAATCAGCTGAGGAACTGGTAGTTTGGAGACATCCATGTGATTTCTCTAACCTCTGATACTTTACAGTCTAAAAATAGTTGCCATATGGGATGTCTTTATTGTGAGGACAGCCTCTGCCAGTTGAGAACCTTTCTGTGTTTAAGCACTTTCTGTGCCTAAACATTTTTAGCTATTTCTTATCTAAGTGAAGTTGTCATATGGCTTTAAATCAGAGCTGCTGTCATTGTCCACAGATCTAGGAGGAAAGGGAGTTATATTCTCTGAATTTAATAGGGATGGTTATGGCACCATTCTGTCTTGGATTATTTCTCTACTGGGTGTTTTAGATCTCAGTTAAGAACAAATTGGTGTTACACCAGTGAAAAATGCAGCAAATTAAGACTAACACCTGGCTTGTTTGTTTCAGGCCTTTCTGTTAAAATTGTTTAACCTTCTAGCAACCTACTGAGCCTTTGTAGGTCCATTGGGTGTTATTCAGAGATGTACCTGCCAGACCCTACTTCAGTAGTTTTTCTTCCTTCTGTAGGGAATTCAGAAACTGCTGAGAGAAGTAAGAGAATACTTGATACTTGCTTATGCTGAGTCCATTTTCCAGTAAGCTGTTGTATGCAAACCAAATAATTCTTACAGTGTAGTTGCGAGTCCTTTCAAGATGTGCAGTAAAGAAAGCAAAGTCAAACTTGTAGTTGGTTATAATTAGTATGTGTAATCTCTGGTGTTTTTCTGCTGGGAGATTGTGGTACATTTGGAAGATAAGTTACTAATAGTCTACTTTCTGCAAAGGGAAAAATTACTGTATTACAAGTTCTTTTCATAATCAGTCAAATAATGCCATAATCAGTCAAATGATGCTTGATGGCAGGTCCTCAGTGTCAGAATGCTGACATTTCCTGATCTCATCCTCTTTGTCCCTTCTCTCCCAGTGTCATGGACGTTAGATTTAGTGACTTGTAGGTTTGTGACTTTACCTTTGACTTTAACTTTTTCAGCCTTTCTGTACACTGACTTCTTAAAAGTCTTCTCAACATAAGACTCCAGAGCTTTGGTGTGGGTAAATGAACTTCTGTAGTCACATGATTCAAACTAGTGTTCTTTAATATTTTTTCTATAAATTCATAGAGTCATTAAGGTTGGAAAAGACCTCTAGGATCAGCAAGTCCAAATGTGGACCAGACAGCCATGTGAACTAAACCATAGCATGAAGTACCACATCCAGTGATTTCTTGAACACTTCCAGGGATGGTGATTTCACCTCTTTGAGCAGCCCATTCCAATGTATAACAGTGCCTTTCAGTAAAGAAATTCCTCTTCATGTCCTACCTGAACCACCTCCCTGGCCCAGCTTAAGACCATTTCCACTTGTCTGTCACTAGTTGCCTGGAAGAAGAGGCCAACCCCTTCCTGGCTGCAATCCTCCTTTCAGGGAGTTGTAGAGAATGATAAGGTTTCCCCTGAGCCACCTTTTGTCCAAGCTAAACCATGCCAGCTCCCTCAGCTGCTCCTCATAGAATTAGTCTCTAGACCCTTCACTAGTTCTGTTGCCCTTCTCTGGGCACACTCCAGCACTTCAGTGTCCTTCTTTCAGTAAGGGGCCCAGAACTGGATACAGTACTCGAGATGGGGCTTCACCAGTCCTGAGTACAGGGGGACAAGCACTGCCCTGGCCCTGCTGGACACACCATTTCTGATCCAAGCCAAGGATGCCACTGGCTGTTTTGGCCACCTGGGCACACTGCTGGCTTACGTTCAGCTGCTGTTCACCAGCACCCCCAGGTCACTTTCTGCTGGGAAGCTCTCCAGCCACTCTTCTCCCAGCCTGTAGCACTGCAGGGGCGTTGTTGTGGCCCAGGGGCAGGACCTGGCACTTGACTGTATTGAACCTCATGCCGTTGGCCTCAGCCCATCGATCCAGCCTGTCCAAATCCGTTTACAATGCCTTTCTACCCTCCAGCAGATCAACATTCTCACCCAAGTTAGTGTTGTCTGAGAACTTAACTGGGGGCTGCACTTGATCCTCTCATCGAGAGCATTGATAAAGATACTGAACGTGACTGGCACCAGTTCTGGGCCCTGCAGAAGCCTCAGTTCTGATGGGCTGTCAGTGGGATGTGGCACTGTACACCACCACCCAGGCCAGGTTTTACCCCAGCAGAGGGTGCACCTTTCCAAGCCATGGACTGCTAGCTTCTCTGTGTGGAAATGACAAATTTTGCTGCAGATGTAGCTACTGCTAGGCAGCTTACCCTAACGTACTCTGTCTTCCTAGAGTAGAAGAGCTGTAAAGCTACAAGGTCTATGGACTTACGGGTAGTGGTAGTGTCTTGCAGAACTGACCTGTGTGTAACTTTTGACAGTGCATTTTGTACGGTATTTATGCAGTAGGAAAAGCTTAAATTCCTTTTTCCTTACTTGTGCTCTGAGGAAGCATACTTGAACATATTTTTCTACTACTTTGCCCAAAATCAAAGCAAGAAATAAACTTTTGAAGGTTAAAAGTCAAGCATTGACTGAAAGGTACATTTAGTGTAGAATGGTATAAAATATCTGCAGACTGAAATAAGTAGATGAAAATCCTGTTTGACTTGTTGGTTTAAAAATAACCTAATGACCCTGTGTTCTTTAATGTTGTATCTGTATAATGGGACAATGAAATACAGTTTTGATCTTTGAGGCAGAGATGGGTCACTGATATCAGGGCTCCAAGCTTTATAGGTGCTGGTCTTTGTTTTAGAAAATGGGTGGAAAGTAGTTACCTACAGTGCAAAAAAGAAAAATCCTGGCTTTATGGCTGTGAGACAATATAGCACTTCTCCTTTCAAATTTTACCCATTCTGACTATGAGTTCATTTCCAGAAATGGGTGATTCTTATGCTGATGTCCTTATGTGCTTGGTTACACTGATCTTTTAAATACCTACATTTAAAATGTGGGCAGAAAAGTTTCAATTAAAAGCCTATCCATCTGAATAGTGGGAACTAAATACTTTTCTTCCTGGTAGGCCTTCTTTTAGACCTAGATTGGGCTGACACTGAAGGAAACATACTTTTTCAAACTGATCTGCTTCTATTATAATTAGAAGAATGTGTTCCAGTGTAATAAGGATGGCACTTTTTCAGCAATGGAATCTATGAAAGTTCAACTCATACAAACAAAAGCAAACAATGCAAATAGTGTACCATCTACCTCTTTAACTGTTTTGGCCCTTCCTTTAATGGGAATATGTGACATAGGACAGTGAGAGCCCATATCTGAGCAAGGGTGAAACTTGCTGCTTTTTTGGAAGTAATTCATTATGAAACAAGGTAAAAACATACAGACTTGGAGTCATCTCTCTGTTAGTTTTTATGCTGCAACATTCCTCTGTCTGTTTATTTCTGAGGTATTCCTTAACACTTGAGAGGTCAGCTTTGGGTGCCATGACAAATAATGTGATTTGACGAGTCTGCTACAAAGGGTAGCAGAGATAAACAAAGACTTAACTTTCTGATCTCAAACTTCTGTGCTGTGTCAAAGTAGATGCCCTTCTGCCATGCTTCAGATTTGGTGCATTTCTGTAGTGAAATGGTAATAAAAATACACAAAAAAGTTTTTACCATATAGAAAGAAAGGATATTGTAAATGAAGTAGCACCAGCATCATATCTTTCACCTGTTAATGTTCTCAAAGTAATTTTTGTACTTCTGTGTGTGGTTTGTTTTTCCAAGCTCTTTTTTTGTCCTCTACTAGATATTACAGGGAGATTTTTGGGGCATTGGTGATTTTGAAGAGCTTCATATGCATTGATAGAGAGCAGAAAAGTGTAAGTTTATTCAGAGCTGTGTGCTGTTGGTGTGACTTTGTCCTTGCTTTCATGCCATCTTGAAACTTCTCACCAACTCTTTTGCAAACAATTCACTTGATTTCCCTTTGATATTAAAGCTTGAAGAGATATTAAAGCTTGTACTCAGGAGAACAAAATAAATTGGCAAACATATGACTCAAAGTATTTGGGAGCTCTGCTACAGTGATGTACTTTTGTGACTTCTCTTTCTCTAGCAATTGAATTAGGCATATAATTAATTTTACTGTGATCTGGGGTATTACTTCAGTTTTTTGATGCAATGATAAATCTTGTAACACAATGAAATTAGCTTTTCAAAACCAATTTGAAAGAAAATTGCCTCATCTAGAATTTGTTGTTAAAATTTTAGATTTCAGTAATACATACATACAATGTTAAGACATAGCAATATCTGTTGCATAGAAGTTGAAGTTTTAATAGGTTTGGGTATAATACCTAGCATAGGATAATGCATGAAATAATAACGCATGAGAGTAAAAGTAAAACATGTGGATTGGACTATGTAAGAAACAAGGGTATATTAAGTCAGTTGAAAAAACTAGAAGCGGGAGACAAACTAGATATGACTTTCCATTAAGAAAAAAATAGAAGAGGTAGAACATACGGAAGCCAAATGGTCCCAGAAACTTCATATTTATGGACAGAATGATAGGAAACTGACTAGCAGTATTAATGATGATGTATTAAATTCCTGAAAGTTTTAACAAAGGGTTTTGGCATCTTGGCTGCTGTGTTTCTCTGTCCTTGAATTCATATTTGTGCAAAGATTCCCATCCCCAGAGGTCAGAAACCTTAAGACTTCGACAAGATTTTAGTGCTAACTGAAAGCAAGAGCAAAATTGTTTTGAAGTAGGAAAACTTTAAAGTATTGATTGCTCTACGTTTTCAGTTGTATTATAGAAATAAAGATTTCTGCACATAAGTCAGCACGGCATATGGATCTGTCATGTTATATCTGTGTTGCATTATTCATTACTCGTATATCAGGATAAAGAAATAGAAGGTTTCTTTGTCTGCTGTGGGAAGCCTTTGCAGTGCTTTCATGGAACCACAATGACTTCTACTCCAGATGAGGCAGGAAGGGAGAAGTCATGACTGCCTTTAAACTTGTTGGTTTTTCTAAAAGATGTGATTATTAACTTCAGACCATTAAGAATCCTTCTTAGAGACTGAATAGTCAGTCTTTATTTGTAATAGATTTACAGAGTAAATTGGCCTTGGCCATATTTTTTTTTTGTATTAGTTCACTGTGAGTTGTTAACAAGAATGGTTTGTAGATATCTTCACTCTTTATGGTTGATCTTAAATCTTTTTTAAAGAAGTGATTAAAATGGAAGCCTTGCAACTGTAAGTGAAGTCTGAGCTTCTCTTGACTGAAGAGGGCAGAATATACAGACTGGAAGTGTTTTGGTTTGAACAGTGTTCTTTCTGTTCTTCCAACACTTCATACCCACCTGTGGAAAAAAAAAAGGCAACTCAAGTCAGTTGTTGCCACAAATTCCTTTTTTTTACCTTACATGCTACTTTGAGGCCCTTCACTGAAGAGTGAAAGCAAGTATTCAGTATTTAAATAGTGTTTAACCTCTGCAAGATGTGATCCTAAGCCATGGAAACAATTTTGGACATCATATTGAAGGCTGTTGAGGTAGTTTTTTTGGTGTCATATCTCCTGTAATGCTGAATACATGACAAACCCCAGTACCTCTTGCCCTGTGTTGCTAGTTGAGCTCTTCTCTTAATGAAGGTCTCTTCTTCCCCTTGATAAGGAAGAGCTTGTTTTTCAAACTTTTTTGGTTTTAAATTTGTGTATCTCTCAGTCAGACAAACCTGGTTTGCTTCTTCCTGTCTGGTGGTAAAAGGTCAGATTTTGAAAATGCCATTGGGGCAGAAGGATGTAATTGCAGTGTGAAAGGGGGAAAAGTTGTACACAGCCCAGCTGGAATAGAGGTAAATGCTGAAAAATTGAAGTAGGCATCCTAACCAGTTCAAGCAGATGCTGAGTTTGAAACCCTTCAACCTATCAGGATGCTGTATTTGAAGAGTCATCAAGTTGTCTGCTTTTGCTCCATTGAACCTATTCTGTTAGTAGGCTCAAGACATCTGCAGGTGTACAAAGCTGAAGGGAAATGTTTGCAATAAGATGCTGTTGTTACCTCTTGAAGAGTATATATGCATTTTGACAGAATTGCATTTCCTTGGAGAGTACTTGACTAGAAGGCTTAGAGCTAACAAAGGAGACTGGGATAGCAAATAAGAGCAAAAAATGTAATTTGCAAGTTTTTGTAACTAGTAGGGTACAGTTGAAAAGTCTTTTCTCTTAATCAATACTCTAAATAAAACTGGTTTTTAAGTCTAGAATTCTTCACTGGTTGCTCATGTGAGGCCCAAACAGCTGTTTGTGTGATCTGGTGATAGTTTTGGTGGAACTCTTGCTGAATGTCAATATTGGCTGTGTTCAAACAGGCACTTGACACTGACATAACACTTAATTAAATTTCAAATATAACAAAAGTAATCATTTTCCTTCAGCTGGCTTTGAACTTTTTTATATGAAAGAGAGCAATGAAGAGAGAGTATAACTTCATGCTAATTAATAGTGCATGTTGATGCTATCTTGCTCAGGGAATAAGTTATCTTGGTAGAAATGGTTGTTTGTCTAAATTGACCTGAATAACTAGGAACATAAAAATGGTTATGCTTCATTGGAGTCTCACTTGAACTTATCACTTAATGGGCTGTTTCTTTTCTTTACAGAAGACTTAGAGTTCTTTCTAGTATGGTTTCTAAGATAACTTAAATTACCCTGTATGTTTCTCTCCCTTTACCCCAGCTGATGCAATAATCAGTAATTGCAGTCAGAAGAGTTCCTGTGTGGTCTCTAGACTATTCCATTGTCAATCGATGTCCTTGCCTTGTTGTACATACATTATTTTTTCAGAACTGCTTGCAAATATTTATTGGCTTTATTCCTATTAGTAGTTTCAGTGGGGCATTGTTTAGAGCAGTATTAGAATACCCTTAAGTATTTTGCAGGAATGCTAAGAGTTTCCAAAAGCATTTCATACCAAGTGGAGGCTTTTAATCTGTGTATATGTTTTCAGTGTTCCCTATATATCTTTTTTCTTTCTGTCCTTTTAATGTCCTTTCATACCTATACTAATGGCTATTTCTGCTCAACTGTCTGCAGTCGTCCACTTGTCTTCTCATTGCCTGGGATGCACAAGTCTGCCTTACTACCTCTTTGTCCTTGCTTAGAATTTCTTCAGAATGACTTCTGCAGCTCAGAAGTCACAAGGGTGAATTGCAATCCTTTTTCCCTACATCCTGTATGATTTTTTTTTTCATATCCATCTTCATTCTTAACTCACTGTGACTTTGAGGCCAAGGTATGGAAGTATTAGGTGGTCTTACTTGTTTAGTGATTCATTCAAGAATCGGCGTGAAAAGTTTCCCCTTCTAACCTCCTACTTTTGAGAGCATATATAATTGCTTTTTACTTTTGGGTAGAACTCCTGCTTTCTGGTCTTACTTGCCTGTGTTTACACCAGTAACTTTAAGTTAATTGAAAATTTCGAGACCACCTTATTATTAGAGGAATTCTGAGTTTTCCGTGAGGCTTTTTGGTCTTTGATGTGTATTTTATCAGAGTTCTTCCGTATAACTTTGCATAAATCAAGAGGTACTCTTTTCATTGGTTTTCTTGAACTGCATGAGTTTTCTCCTGAAGCAATACCCTGATGTAGTTTGTGCTGCAGATTTTTACCTAGTGCAACGAAGGGAACAACAAATGAATGGACAAGCAAGTGGGGAGGGCTGAGAATGGAGAAATGCTGGTTTATACTATTAAAGAAAAAGTGAAAATACAGATGAAGTAGTAAATATCGTTTTAGCCTGTTTGTGCAGACTCACCAAGTTGTGCTGTTAATTTGTGGATAGTAGAGTAACCATCAAGCTTTCCTTGACAGCTATCTTTCCTGCAGGGAAACTGAAAGAATGAATAATGTTTTGTACTGACAGGCAAGGTTCTGAACTGAAGAGGTGCCCTCTGGCCTATATGTCTCTTTAACCGTAAAGAAGTGTGGGCTATTCTGGTAACCTGTGTAATGGCTTTTGCATATGCTGAATTGAACAGCTGCTGTTGTCCCTTGTTTTTTTGAGCAAACAAAAAACCAATTTTTGCTTTTTTGAGTATGCATGAATGAATGCAGTGCTTTTATGCATTTCATGAATCATCAAATAATGAAGTTTTGGGGGTTTTTTAAGGCGTTTGGGGTGGGAAGGGGGGGGGAAGTTTTATACCCGAACCAGTTGTGTAAGGACACTGCCATGATTAAAAGCACTATCCCACCTCCACTGGGTCTGCTTCCCGTTGGCCTTCTCCCTTCACCCAGCTTTATAGCCTTTGGTGCTGGGTGCTCACCCCCTCTATCTTATGCGGATCAGAGGTTTTGCCACCGCACACCCAAACCCTTCTCATCCCCCCCTTGGACAAGGGGTGCAGACCCGGACCTGTTGCTTTTGCAAATGACCCATTGTTTTGAATCATTAAACATTAACATTTCAACCTCTCACAGAAGCATACAGCTTAATGAGGGCAGGCATCTGTGCAGTGATTTTTTTATTTTTTTTTTTGGTGTGGTATCTATAATAAAAATAGAAATAAATTCTGTATATGAAACCTCTGTGAAATCACTTTTTGCCCCCTCAGTGGCAGGGATGCACAGGTGTGAATCAAACCAGTGGTAGGAAGATTTTGGCCAGAAGTGTGAGGCACTAAAGGTTTCTCCCTAGCATATATATATATATGTGTACGTGTGTGTGTGGTGTGCATATATACATATATATATATATATATATATATATAAAAAATGTATGCAGGTGAGGTAGTGACGGTGGTTGAAGGCTTATCTGTTTTGTCACCTCCTTGGTTCTGTCACAACACTGCCAGGATCCAACCTCAACCTGCATTTTCAGCTAAGCATGAAAAATTCAGTATGTTACACTACAAAATACATGTGTCACAGGGAAAACTAATAGCCTACTGTGACTACTGTTTTCCCCATCTTCATCTTGCTACCTCTGCTTTGTTTTCTAAAGCTCTCATATAAAAATCTACTGTTACAGTTGGAACTGTTCTATGGCAACCAGAACTAATTGCATAAATCATATGGCTTTTGAACTCCTGATGTCTTTGCTCTTGAAAAACAAAAAAGCCTACTTGCTTTTTTTTTACCTTACTCATGACTGCAGCTAATTAGAAACTGGGATTCAGTTAATGCTATAAAGAGTGTTTGGGTTTAAAATCTTAACTGTACGTGGTGAACTAAAAGTAAGTTTGAGAAACAGATGGCTCCCATGCATTGCATGTTAACAAAAGAAACCACTCCATTTGCTGAACTGAACAACTTTGTCTCTAGCTCTGTTTCCTTTCATTATTGTAAAGAAGGAGCAGATTGACTTGGTCAGCTTAACTTTGTTGTTCTCCTCTTAATTTGAATGCATTTTAAGACAAGTTACATTTCCTCAGTAGGCATATAACCCTGTTTACTGAACTTAATGGTTTCCTAGGTTTTGAATGGAGTAACTGCTGAGCTAGTTTAACAACCTGAAGTGTAATACTGTCTCTGAGGCTAATAGTCAAAAACTGAATTAGGTTTTTTAATGGTACTAAAGTTTCTTCAGTAGTTCAGTATTTTAAAACTTATGTTGAAGATTACTCACAGCTCAAATTCTTTGGGGTTGTGCCATTTTAGTACAGTGTTTAGGCTGAAAACTGCTAGATATAAAGAGCAGTCTGCAGCTTTGAAAATAACAAAAATGGTCAAAGAGCAAAATACGGTTTGGAGACATAGTGGTATGGTAGTTAGAGAATTGACTTGCACATTGATGCAACTACCTTATAGAATTTTTCAGTAAAGATAGATGTGTTACACAAACCGGAATTGCCTCAAATGAGAGGTCCTCTTCTTCTTTTTTTTGAGAAGTGCTGCAGTGATCGAGAGTATAGTGAAGTCTGTAGTGAGTACACAAAGGCCTGTACATACAAGTGAGCTGTCCTATTGAAGTTTTCCATCTATATAGCCTGTGGTTCATGGGAAGCAAATAATCTATGGGGTTACACTGCTTTGAGAGCCACAGAGATCCACATATGTCATTTTACACACATCAGTACAATCCCTGTAGGACAGAGAATTTTGGAAAGTGCTACTTTATTTCACTCTCCTTAATAAAGCTTGTCTGGACTTTAAAGAAGTTGGTTGAGACTCTTAGATTTTCTTCATGTAATAAGCAGTTCATCAAAAGTACTTGGCTGTAAACAAGAGTGCTTCAGCAGTGCAGTTGTTACTCTTGATGCTGGGTTGACACCAGAGAGAATGGCATGCAAGTTTGTGGTTGATACCAAAGAGTCAGTATTTTGCATAAAGAGATGATTGATGGTCTTTATTAACCTAAGTTAGAAATAAAGGCCAGATATGAAGTCAGCTAACCCTATGGACTTCGTAGCAAACTGAAATGAAAAGTAACTTCCACCATTTTAAAACAGAAACAGAGAAAGTTTTGAAGTGTATCTTTATAAACCCTAGATGCACCAGCCTTCTGAAACCTAAGTATTTTCTAATCAAGTTTAGACTTGCCCTATCTGCTAACCAAGGGCAAGACAGTAGTCTCAAACTGTGGCAAGAATCAGGAGTCTTCCTATTTGTGCCTGTTGTTCCTACTGTGGTTATATTTCATGTCTGGACTACTTGTAATCATCTGCAGATGGCCTATTAGCTTTTGTGGTATCCTCCTAGCACTGTTCAGTGTAAATCCAACTGGATTTGCAGCAGTCTTTTAGTTAAAACAGAGAATGTTCTTGGGGACAAAGATACCATTGCGAAAAACACTTGCATGTTTTGCTCCAGTTATTCACTTGAGAAATCCTTGAGTCTACTGCCAGTTGTATGTCCAGTGGTACTTTTAAACAGCTATTGCAAGGAAACAGTGAATATCATCTGTGCAAGATTCTAATTTACTTAATTTTTAAAACCTGGAATTTTAAGAACAGATTGGATTCTAACAAAGTAGTTTGGTGTAGATTTTTTCTGTGGGCTGGGAAAGACTTGCATGTAAGGGGAGCTGTCTTTCAGTGGTGCATGGTCATCTTATGTACTGATGGAAAATCAACTCACTGTGGTTTCTTTCTTTACTCTTCAGTCTTGAAGATTTAAAATTTTCTTTGTGATATAGTTTCTTTTAGGCATGCTGTGGTTCTGGAGGTAGTTTCCAGGGTAGACGCAGGGGTAACCAGACTGCATTATCTTTTAAATCTTCTTAAAAATAAGCATCTTATTTCATTTAAGAAAAATAATTTTAGAACTGAATTTGGAAAGATTAGATTGGAATTGCCTCAAATCCAGTTAAGCCACACTGCATGGACGTGCTGGGAATATAAATGCAATTACTGTAAATTTGTACAAACTGATTTGTTGCATTATCTTGCTAATCTAACATACGGTACTTTTTGTGTCCATATTGCAGACGGCAACTCCAAACTAACATGGCAGTCAGACTGTGTGATGTGGCTTCTCTGCTTAGAAGTGGTTCGTGGGCAGCAGAGCCTTGGACTGGGGTCTGTGGGACTTTTTTTAAATTCCGTAGGCTACTTTTTTTACATGTTAATAGTGCTGAGGCCATACCAAAGTCTTTTAATCTTCCATTTGGAATGCTAACTTATATGTTCCATTATAGGCTGTAGGTTGTGTTCTTATTCTGTGATAGCCTAGAGCACACTGACATACCAAGACAACCTTTTTCTATAATATGGTGGTCTCGTGTAGACATTACACTGCAGTGGCTTGCCTGCTTTCTAATGTCAATTAGATTTTAGTACTAATTCAAAATACCCGGTGGATAATTGAAGAGGAGTATTGTACTCAAATGGTTTTGGTATGGTCTGAATACTAAGTTGCAGTAACTTTGAAAACCTGTATACTTTGTGTTTATGATTACTATCTTAAAAGTATATTTACCAGTCTTATTCTAAGAAATTGTTCGAAAACTGTAAATTTATCTCAAACTATTTTTCTGAGTGAAAAATATTTAGTGCTTTGTGCTTTGTCTTTTATGAACAGTTCTATTCAACCTATTAATGGGATATGCATTATTTGTAAAGCATACTAGTATCACTTTATACAGAGCAGATGGTTCTATAGCTGAGAAATGCTGTAATTTTCAGCACACACAGGCTACTGCAGCGGTTCACTTGACTTAGGATCCTGTTCTTGCCACCTGAACATGAAAATAAATGTGCAATTAAGTGAGAATTGTTTGTTGTTCTTGCTAAATCCTGCTAATTTTGATCAGCGAACACTTCAAATTTGAGAGTAAAAGACAAAAAGGGGAAAATAGCAATCCTAGAGAGCCTCAGTTGCAGCACAGCGTTTGTGACTACTAGCTCTACCAGATATGTTAGTCTTTTGAAAAGTAGTTTATCTTAATTGTGACCATCTTTCCAGTGGACTTGTTTCATCAGTGCCAGGAGCAGGTTATCCCTTGGAGTTTGTCACAAGAGAAGAAAACATTGTTCCAGTTGCAGCTCTTCAGGGAAACTAGATCACGCTTTTTTAATAAATGTTCTTAGCAAATGCATCCCTTTTTTGCATTGTGTTGAAGTAACCTCTTGTAAAATACTTCTGTATGCAGAACATAGAAATGTGTTCCTGGTAATGTCTGAAATGTACTTTTAGAAACTCAACTTTTACCCCCTCTCATATTTTTAGGAAGTTAAATTATGCACTCCCTGAGCACAGTTGACCTAATCAGCTCTTTGGGTATGCATTGACTGCATATTGTGCTTTAAACCTGACTGTTAGTGCAGAATCTTCAGAGGTCCTGATGCTACACTGTGATTTTACAGGAGGCTTTTGTGTGAGAACTCCTCCCTGCACTTAATTATGAGGTTGGATTTCAGTGATTGATGGATTTCTTTAGTAAAGTTCTTGCTAAGTCTTGCTTCTGTATTGAAATGTGTGTCACTGGAGAATTAACTTAGTAATTTTCTCTTGAATGTTGTCCCTGAATAGTTGGTCTCAAATAGGGTAGGCTGCCCAAATCTTGGATATTAGGCTGCCTTTAAAAATCCACTGTATTTACCAACTGTTGCCATTCAGTCACTGACTGGGATGTCGGAGAGCGTTTTGTATATGTGGCAGCTGGTGACAAATACTTGTGTACAAGTACAGTCCTCCAAATTACTTCTGCTGCATCTTTCAATCATATGTCAGTTACTTTGGGGTGAGACACAGAATCATAGAATGGTGTGAGTTGAAAGGTACTCTAAAGATCATCTAGCTCTAATGCACTTTGCCATGAGTAGAGACACCTTCCACCAGACCAGGTTGGTCAAAGCCCCATCCAACCCGACTGTAAACACTTGCAGGGACAGGGCATCCACAACCTCTCTGGGCAGCCTGTGCCAGTGCCTCACCACTGTCACAGTAAAGAATTTCTCCCTAATATCTAGTCTAAACCTACTCTGTTACAGTTTGAAGCCATTTCCCCTTGTCCTGTCACTACAGGACCTTGTAGAAGTCCCTCTCCATGTTTCTTGCAGACTCCCTTTAGGTACTGGAAGGCCACAGTAAGGTCACCTGGAAGCCTTCTCTTCTCTGGGCTGAACAACCCCCATTCTCTCAACCTTTGCTTGTAGGAGAGGTACTCCATCCTTCTGATCACCTTGGTGGCCTCCTCTGGACTTGCTCCAACAGGTCGATGTCCTTCCTGTGCTGTTGACTGAGGACCCTAGAGCTACATTCAGCACTCAAAGTGGGGTCTCACCAGAGTGGAGTAGAAGAGCAGAATCCCCTCACTTGACCTGCTGGCCATGATTCTTTTGATGGAGCCAAGAACACACTTCCTGAGCTGCAAGTGCACATTGTTGGATCGTATCCAGCCTTATCCACCAGCACCCCCAAGTCCTTCTTGGCAGGGCTACTTTTGATCTGTTTATCCCCCAACCTGTATTGATACTCGGAGTTGCCCTGACCCCACTGCAGCACCTTGCACTTGACCTTGCTGAACCTGATATTACCATGGGCCCAGTTTTCCAGCTTGACCACATCCTGCTGGATGACATCCCATCCTTCAAGTGTGGCAGCTGCACCACTTAGGTTGATGTCATCTGCAAGCTTGCTGAGGGTGCCCTTGATCACTTTGTCTGTGTTATTGGTGAAGACATTGAATGAGACTGGTTCTGGTGTGGACCCCTGAAGGACACCACTTGTCACTGATGTCCATCGAGACTGAGCCATTTACCAGTATCCTCTGGATGCAACTATCCAACCACTTTCTTCTCCATCTAACAGTCCACCCATCAGTTACCTCCACTTTAGAGATCAGGATGTTGTGGGGTGCAAAGCCTGCGTCAAAGGCTTTACAGAAGTCCATATAGATGATGGACATTTGTAGCCCTTCCCTTGTCCACTGATGCAGTGACTACATCATAAAAGGCCTCTTGGTTGGTCAGGCAGGACTTGTGCTTGGTGAAGCTGTGCTGGCCATCTCCAGTTACTTCCTCATTCTCCCTATGTCTTAGCATAGCTTCTAGGAAGATCTGTTCTATGTTCTTCCAAGGCATAGAGCAGTTCTTGGAGTGGTGATCACTCCCTTATTCTGATGTCTAAAAGTAAAAGATTCAAATTTACATGTTTTCAGAGTTCAAGGGAGGGAAGAACTGAGAACCAGGAATTGTCAGTTTAGTCAAATAAGCATTTAGAAACCTAATTCCAACCTGTGGTAACAGAAGTTTGACGTAGATGTTGACAAGAAAGAGTATGTTTTTCATTCCAGCATGTTTATGTATCCTCTAGGTATCTCTTTAAAGTACTAATCTTGATTTCTGTTATTGCTTATGAGACTTATACTCAGGATGCAGTTAATACCCACGTTTCTGAAAATAGTCAGATACTACCACCTTAAAAGCTGCATTTCATGTTGTTTCAGTAACCAGTTGTAAGTTTATAGAAATGATTACCCTTGCAACAGGCCAATTCTGCTTGGTAACTTCTATAATAGAAAGGCTATAATGCCCTTAAATACAGGGACTGGCAGAGGATAGATACTTAAGCTTTGAGTGTTGGTGTCACTGAGTGAGCTTCTAGAAGATACACTTCATTTGCCGGCAAGTTTTTAAAGTATTGCCTTGACTAACACTTAACATCCTTCTGTATTGGTGGGGAGGGTTTTTTGCGTGTATAGGCATTGTATGGCCTTGGCAGAACCGTTTCTGCATAGTGGTAGGTCTTATATTGCTGTCTAGACTCTCCTACTGTATAGTAAGGTAGGAGGTTTGATGCTTCTTGTTTTCTGTGTTTTTCAGCAGGTAATTGCTGCCATGGAAACACAGCTGTCTAACGGACCAACTTGTAATAACACAGCCCATGGTTCAACCACCATAAACAATTGCTCATCACCAGTTGATTCTGGGAACACAGAAGACAGCAAGACCAATTTAATAGTCAACTACCTTCCACAAAACATGACACAAGAGGAACTGAAGAGCCTGTTTGGCAGCATTGGGGAGATAGAATCCTGCAAGCTTGTCAGGGACAAAATAACAGGTATGTTGGTTTTGGAGTTTTCAGAATCTTTTCATTTTTCCAGGCAGTGAACTGTCAAATGGTGTTTTACAATTCTCTTAAGTCATGGAATAAAGGCAGAAGAAACCAATGCTGATATTGCTAGTCAGAAGGACTTAAGATTAATTTTTTAATCATATACACCAAAATTAAGAGGATGTATTTGCATTTCATCCAGGTTTGTGTAAGTGCTATAAATGCTAACAGGACACTTGAAGCTGAGCTTTTGAGCCTTTGGAAAGATGACTCAGATGTGGAAAAGCAGATTTTTATCCAAGGTTTCCTTGAGTTTTAATTCAACTTCATTGGAGTTAGATTTTAGCCCTAGCTGATGCAAAGCTTCCTTTTTCAGGGATGCAGGTAATGAAACTTGTACCTTAGAGAAAGGGCAGATTACCTTAGTTGGTAGGTAAAGCTGATTTTGCATTGCAGCACTTCAACAAACTCTTTAGAATGTGCAGTTGAATCAATATATGCTCTTTGACTTCCTTCTAATTGAATTGTCTCTGACTTCTGTGCTGTTGGATGAAGGTGGCTTTGCCTCCCCTTCAGCTCTCTATGACCAGTGCTTCTTACTGATTTGTTCCTAAAATGTCAGGTAGTGGAATGGGTAAATCTTTAAAATATCCTACTTCAGTGTGGTAGTCTGGGATACTGAAATCGCTGCTTTTTAGTCCTTCTGGGTTGACAAAGCCTCAAACCAATCTCTGCTCTTCAGTGTGAAGAATGCTGAATGTTTTAGGGAATGCCAGAGAAACTAGGCTGGGCTGATGCTACAACCTTCTGTTTTCAGGTGGGGGCTGGTTGATGCAGAAAACAAGCCTGTTTTCTTTATAGGTCATGACTTCAGTGCTTTTAAGCAAAAGGTCCTTTACTTGTTTCCTGACCTTTTGTTCTGGGAGTGGAAGGTTGTAACAGATACTTCATCAGCTGGTGGGATGGCTGTTCAAAGTGTTTGCAGATCTCAGTTCACATATTTAGCATTCCTTATTAAACTTGCTTCTCCCAATTAAGAGGCTCTTGCAGGCCCAAAGAACTGAGTCTCAAGGTCTTAATGATAAATGGCCAAATTGCCCTGTCCTTATATTATGGTTTTGATGTTTTGTATGCTAGAAGTGCACATGGCTGGTGCATAATTTCAAAGGAGTCCTTATCTGGGAATTGAGCAAGACGTAATTGTAGACCTCTTGTATTAAGGCAGGATATTTTCTGTATAGCATGAAATGATGCCTAAGAAAGATCCTGAATTCACAGGAAAACTTCGTGGAAATGACATTCTCAGTAGCTGAGAACTCCAGAACTGGAACTATTGGAGATTGAGCTGGTTTTATTACTTTATCAGAAAGCAGCTCCTCATCTTTGAGCCATACTTTCAGCTGCCAGGAAAAATACTGCATCGGTCTTGTTCCAAAAGGCTTTAATATTATAAGTGAGATTAAGAAATATGGTGTCTTACCTTATAACTGCCTTGGGAGCAATACTTCTGATTTAAGTAGCCTGGAGCAAGATTACCTTTTGTTTGTGGATGCTGAGGAGAAAACTCTATAGCTTCAGTCCTGTTCTTACTCATTTTCAGGTCTTTTACAGAGTTCTTGAAAAGCAAATTTTTTTTCTTCTAAATTCAGAACAGGGGTTGTAACCAGGTTTCTGTGAAGAAAAAGATTTGGCATGAATTTCAGAATTTTATTGGTTTGATTCCTATGTTAAAGCAGAAGTTTTTTTCCTCCTTAAATGAACTGCCATGAGAACTAGATACTTTTTGAGTACCTTTAAATGATGAGAAATTTAGGGGCGCATAGAAGTTGATATACATTTTTATGCTGGCAGCATCACCAAGGTCTGGTAGGGCTTGTCTCCACCACCCCAGGCCTACTAGTGTGCAGACAGAGTGGAGTTTGCTGGTGGCAGCACACAGCAGCCAGTCCACTGCTGGCCTTGGTGTAGACCATCCTGCAAGCTTGTTTTCAGAGACTGTTTTACTTTTTGGGGACTGTCACTTGTGAGCAGGGCCAACAATAGGGAAGAAGAAAGCACAGCCCACTGATCACTGGGGCAGAGATCAACTTGGTTACCGAAAAGGGCACCTGGTGGGACCATGTGGAACTGTGATCTCTGCAGCTATGCCCAGTTAGCAGCCACGGTCCTGTCCTGAGAGTCAGTTACTCCTGCCGTGGTTAACTGGATCACCAGTTCTATGTGGTGAAATTTAGAGGAGTCAAAGGCCAGTTACTGTCATCTCATTAAAGCATCCTGTGAATTTGAACCAAACTTTTTCCCACCCTATTAATGAATACTCACTCTGTGGTTACATCTGCAACACTGGAGTGCATTTAAGACTGCATTATCATAGAATCACAGAATGTTTTGGGTTGGAAGGGACCTTAATGAGCATCTGATTGCAGCCCCCTGCCGTGGGTAGGGGCAACTCTCACTAGAGGTGGAAGTGCCCCAGTTACTTAAAGCTGTCTGCACACTTTAGGATTGAGTTGAGTTGAGCTTGAAGCCCTTCCTGCATCTGGAAGACCTAGTTGAGGCAAAGAAGGCACCTTGGAGTTCATTTACTAATTTCGTGTGAGCAGTCTGAAGTCCTGTTTATAAAAGGCAATTCCAGTAGTTTCAGTAATGCTTTTTCCACGGAGTACAATTTGTTAGAACATCTTAGTTGTGTCAACCAATGGTTATAGTTCCTTTCAGTGTACTGCCAACGTAAAGTTCGTGTCCCTTATTGATTTTTAGCTAAGGGTTTACTTGTGAAGGGGGTAGGGGAGAAAAAGCTGACCTCAGAAGGTTCCTGCTGGTCATCTTGAAGCGTGCACCTCATGGGCACAACTTGCTGTTGGGGCAACACTAGCAGTTGAGGTGGAATTTACTTTCTCTATTAAAAGAAAAACACTGAAAGTGCTATCATTAAGAATTAAAATAACTGTTTTGTTGTTTTACTGAAGGTAAATGAAACATTGATATTAATGAAGATTTTAAAGGGTGCTGAACAAGGGTCTCTTCACTTGATAATCCCACTGGCAACATAAATGATAACATTTTACATAATCTAATGTTAAGCATCCATGTGTAATTATAAAAAATAAGCTAAAAAGACTCTAAAATTAATTAGGGAAGAGAGTAAAGTGAGTTGAAATTCAGTTACCTGAACTGCCCTTGTGCAAGCACCTGAAAGCACAAGCTTTCCATTAGCATGAGACAGATGGATTTAGTAGCTTTGACAAAATACGAGACAGTAATAATTACCACTTAATAGTTACCTTAGTATGACAAACTGCATTTTGTAGGCCTTCTTTTCTGAAACTTGAATATAGGTAAAAATGTGATGAATGTGGTATCCTTATAAAAGAACACGAAGTTTGTTTGTTTTTTTTTAGCTCCCACTGCCTTTAGTGCATGTTCAGTTGTACATGTGGAAGATAAATGCATAATTTTCATATTGTGGAATAATTTCCATGTTTTCAGATATTTGCTTCTTTGTCATTCGCCCAGTAGTGTTTGTGGAGTTGTTAGCTAAACTGAAACTTGTGGAATTCAGACTCTAGTTTCAGAAAGCATTTGGTGACTTAAATCTGGGGAAGTGTCTTAGTTTTCTTGGCTTAGAACAGAACTCCTGTACTGTTCTCAAAATAATCATATGCTCATAAAATTCGTAACTTATTTGATCTAAAAGAGAACCTTTTTATTTATAGGTTTGGTTTTCTTTTCTCTTTGACTGTGTTTCAACTAGTAATAATGCTTATATGTGTATTTCATTTGCAGTTCAGCATGCTAGCTCATTCTGTCTAGAAAATGAGGCAGGATGTATTTAGAGACCTAGCCAAGAACAGTGTAGCACATCTGTAGACTTGTGTGGTCGTGAAGCTGTGGTACTAGACTGTGCCATTTAGCGCGAGGAGACAGGTACTCCACATCTGAAGGCTTCTTTTTGTATCACTTCTTGCTGCCAAAATTTCAACCATCTCTGACTGAAGATAGAGTAAATCTACTTCAGGACATTGTTGTTAATCACCGTTATGTGGGCATTTCTTTCAAACTTGATCCAACTGCCTTACTGTGAAGCTTACATATTGGTTGAAAGCCTGATCCTCTTACACATCTTTTCCCAAAATATCTGTGCTCCTGCTTGGACTGTGACTGGCAACTATCTGTCATGTGGTAGGGTTTCTTTATGGTCAGCATTACAGCCTCACAGAGTACAATTCTTCAGATCTTACTATGTGACCCTTAAAAAATTTCATAGACTTTTACAGTCTAGAGTATTGTAGTCTAGTCTCCAGTACACTGTGAGGGACAGTTGTGTAGAGGAAGGCTCATGTTTCTGTGTCCTGTCCTGTCAGCTTTAGTCTTATGGAAACAGGTGTACCTTATTTAATTTTGCGGATTTCTTCTTACCCTCTGAAAATTATTTTTCAGATCCTTTGAAGTGTTGTTTCATACCTGTTCTGCATATAAAGCAGATATAAAAAGCAACACACAATTGAACAGGTGTCTAGAACTGTAGTTTAAAAAACTGCCTGGAAGTTGAGTACTTCCAGAAGATTGTACTTATGTTTGCAACTGAAGTTTGTATGGAGAGCTTCAGTTGTTAACATGGAAATTTCTCTTGCATATTCTGTTTTCATTGAAGTAGTGTGGTAATAAATGCAAAGGATTCTGGGTTGGTCACAAAAATAGGAAAAAAAAATGTATGGAGTTGGACATGATGTCATCAAAGCATGCTTATGTTGTTCACCATGGTAACATTGGTCATAATTTAGTGTATACCATGTATATATATGTAGTCAGTGCAGTGTTAGGAGACTGTGTTGTAGTATCTGTGCTGTCAGATACTTGGTTATGGAGCACTCTCCTGCAGTGCAGAGAAACTGAGGAAACACTTGAGACAGTGCTGAATTACAGTCTACCCAAACAGCTGAGACCATGAGTGGGAAAAGGATTTTTCTTTCTGTAGGTTAGGTGCCCTGTTTCAGCAGAGCATGGGTGAAACAATGATGGCCCTTATGCTAGCTGTGACTTTTACAGCAATCTCTTGGTGATCAAGGGAAAGCTATTTGTGTCCTGAGTGGAAGCAATATGAAGTGTGTTGTTTGACTGGCTGCTTGAATCTAGAATATATGAAAATTATTAACCTATGTAGTGTTCTCTACCTCTGTCATACTAGTGTAAATGTTACTATCTGGCAAGAGCAGAGCTGTTGGAAACCTATGCTAGGCTGGCAGTTTCTTTCAAGTCTCTTGTCACTGTTACTTAGAGCAGTGTTAGCTTTCTCTCGAACCCGAAATATTTTACTTACCTTATTGCAAGACTAGTTCTAGGGTATTTAAACTAGCCTTTCAGGAATATGGGCGAAAAGTATGGTCATATACTTATGCCTTAAACTGAGACTTTTAATCTGAGACGTTTTGCTGCCTTAAGGTAGGACACAAACTTGGCAGGTCATTTTCCTTTTTCTTTATGTCCCAGAGGAAGCTAGAGGAGAAAAAAACCACGACATATCTGTGAAGCGGCTTAGTCTTCCAAGTTACTTTATTTGGAATGTAGAAAGTTTTAAGAAGTCCCATGACAAAGAAAGAAAAAAGAAAATTTTGAGGATGGTAGGGCAGTGAGTAGCTGGAATTTCAGGTATTTGCTTGTATAGTAGAAGTGCCTAATACAGGGAGGACCGCATGAATGAACGGAGTGCTGCAACTTTTGTCACTTGGCAAAAGAGCTTTGCTAGTCTTGTGGAACACCCCAGCGGTTACTCCAGTGTGTTCGATATTTTCAGTCCTCTAGCACTCTAATCCATGAGATGTTTTTGCAAGGTTTTGAATGCAGTTGGGTGGGAGAATAATTTGGCAGCTAAAGGAGGAGCTAGCTGAAGCTGCCTGCTCTTTTTGGTGTATAGAGTCTGTGAGATGCAGGGGTACTTGCTAACAGCTGCTAAGTGGTGTGTTCTGAGAAAGGAATGAGTTTTGTCGGCCTGACAATAGAACAGGGATGTGGACAAAAAGTGTTGCTTGGCAAACTGTGTCTTGCCAGCAGAATGCCTTGTGCAGAACTTGACTAAAATCAACGATAAAACCAAGTGGCATTGGAGGCAGTATTTATATATAGTGACTGTTTGATCTCTTCTCTGGAGCGACTTCCTTTAAGACCTTGAAGCATAGCTTTTCGGGGGGGGCATGAAAGAATTGTTCTTAACATCACCTTCTTAATTTTCAAGATAGTACATGTTTTCAACTCTGCAGATGTTAAAATGCAGTCTCTGATATGGGCTAGGGACTTGGTGTGCTGTAGCACAAAGTTAATAAATAATTTGGAATTTTGTGTGCTTGTTGGAGAAGAGTGCAGCAAGAGTGTTGGTCTACTTAACCATCTTGGGTGGTTAAAGTACTGTCCTGTTTGGACTGCAGGAACAGTCCTGAAGGAGTTAGGTTTCAAACAAGCCTTATGTGCGGATCCAGAGCCCTGCTAATAGTCTTATATCTATTAAGGGAGATTGGAATTAAATGTTCTTTAAGATCCCTTCCAACCCTGGCCATTCCATGATTCTGTGAAGATTCCGTGAGACTGTATCCTGTAGTTACTTTTCTCTGATTCTGCGTATTGCTGTTTAATGTTATTGAAAAGGATTTAGGGGCATTTACTGTGCCTTTACATAGCAAACTGCGTGATTTATTGCACTTTGCATGTCTCCTGGAAATGAGTCATAGAAACAGGTGAGGATTAAGAAAATTGTTTCATCTTGTGTTATGCAAGATAGCACCTGATTGTCTTTGCACTTACACATGCTTTTCACTGTTCTGCAGGCAAAACACTGTTTTGACCTTTCAGAAGTTTATTTATCAGGCTTTGTTTTTACAAGTAAAAAAGGTAGAAAAGTCCTGTTTGACTAAACCTGCATGCTTGCTTCCAGGGATTCGTTCTTACTGCCAACATCACGGATGCAAGTTATTTGTAAAATGATTGTTCATATGTATATTAAGCGGAGTTAATGGGCTGATCTCAAGGTACAGCATAAGCAGAGACTTAATGGTTTAATAATGGAACTCTTTTTCTATGACTGAATACGGTTAGGGACCTTTCTGAATGTAGTGAATCAGAAGATCTTCATTAAATCACTTTACTTTACCCCAAGCACTGTGCTTTTTAATGGGGATTATTGTGATACACATTCTCTTGCACTTCTCTGCAAACAGATTCACTCTTGTCAGTGGTTCCAATAACTTCCAAAAAGCCCGTGAAAACCTTCGGTCTTGAAAACTGGCATTAATCCTATAGTGATGGGGAGTAGCTTGTGTGTTCTTAGCAAAGGTAGTGCTCTTTGCTTCCACATTGGGAATCACCTGGCTGCCTGTCTGGCATATCTTATCACTGCTCACCTTTTCATATGTTTTTGTAGGTATGTATTGCTGTTATGTCATAGTGATTTTAGGCCAACTGTTTGAATAAATGTTAATTCTAGTGGAAGCTAGTGTGTGTTAGAGACTTACAGTGATCTGAAGTTTTTACAGTGTAAGTGCCTTTCAGGGTAACTGTGCTCTGAGATTAGAGCAAAGTATTTATAATAATGAAGGCATGATTCAGTGAAGTCTACCTCGATATGGGTACACCTGCACACCCTGAAGCCCTTTCACTCCAAGGATGTCATGTGAAGTATAAGGGCTGGACAGAAAGTAGATACTTCCTTTCAGCCTGCACAGGCTGAGTGGTAAGTGGTAAGACCTCAAGGCGCAGATGATTTACTGGGTTCATGGTTGGTCCATTATGTGTTGATGCAGCCAGTATATTGAGTTACAGAAGCAAGACCTTAACATACATACAAGGAACTTTCTTTAGCTTCATGTATTTATTTTCTATTATATATATATATATATATATACATATATATATATATATACACACATCTTATTTTCTTCTATCACGGTACACTTCAACTGTCAATTACAATGAAAATTTGCCAGATTGCCATTATGGTTTTCTGTACACAACTGCAGAAAAGGATTTATTATACTATTGTCTATGGAATTTTTGTCTTCCTGGAGTATACCAAGTCAGAGTAGAAGTAGCTAGAAGGCTGTAGAATGCAACAGAAAGAAGCAGAATATGCAAACTTCTGGTTTTAGTGACCTGATGCTTTAATCTACAATAAAAAGAAAATATCTGATAGGGCTTAGATCCTGCATTTCGTTTTATACCTTTAACAGTTTCTGTAAATGTACAACAGTTATCAAAGGCACAGCCATGTTAACTTCAAGATTTCTACACTATTGACCAGCTGTTTCAGTTACTGTGTAGCTACCTTTTCTTTCTTACTTGAGACATTTGGTAGAACTGAATAAAACAGAAAGATATTTGTAATCTGAATTTCTTTCCTGTCTTTGGACTTTTTGGAGCTATTGAAGGTAAAAGTTGCTAGCTTTCTTCTGGTCTTTCTAGTACCTGTGGCTTCATGCAGGTTAAACCAAAGCCCTTTTTGAAATGCACTTGAAGCCTAATAATGCTGCATAATGGTAAATGAAGTTTTGCATCTATAGCAAGATGCAGTGATTATCCCACTTCCCCCCTCCTCCCCACCCCGTTTTAAAATTAAAAAAAAAAAATGCCTTACCAAAAAATTTTGCTGTGTTTGTGTAAGAATTAACTTGTGGAGACATACTTGAGTTTCAAGTAATGAAAACTTCAGCTTTACTCAGGATATTCTTTTCTTGTATGTATTTACCAATTGCAAGGCCAAATGTTTTTTTCTTGCTACTCAGTCTTGCAGATTAGTAGTTGTTCTTGTTTGTTAATTAGAGCTGTTAAAATTGGAAGGATGGTCCCTTCAGACAAATGTGGCAGGACTGACTTTTTGAGTTGACAGTTAAGACTTATGTGAGGGAAAGAAAGGATGTTTTGAGTACAATTTATCACCTTGTTACTGTTTTTCAATCATCACTAAGGACCAGAAAAAAAAACCACCTTACAAAGCAATACTGGAAGTTAGCTTCTGAAAAATGTTCCCTAGAAGGGGGAAATATTTTTCAAACTTGGGATCATAGCATGTTTCAAGAAATCTTTCAAAGCTCTGAGATTAAGTGGCAAATAGAGTCTGAAAGAAACAAAACAACTCCCACAAAATAGTATATGTTACTGTGAAGTTTGGGAAAAGAATTTATGTTCAAGTATGTTCTGGTTTCAGCTGGAAAAGAATTCATTTTTCTCACTGGGTGTTAGAGCGCTGTGTTTTGGAATCAGTATGAGAATAACGTTGATAGCATACTGATGTTTTCGCTTTTGCAGAGCAGTGCTTACCCTGAGTCAAGGACGGTTCAGTCTCTTGCTCTGCCAGTGAGCAGGTGTTGGAAACATAACCGGGATAGGGGACCTGAACCAGCCAAAGGGATATTTCACACCACAGAACCTCATGTGCAGAATATAAATTGGAGGAGCTACCTGGAGTGGGGGCCGATCACGTTTAGGGGACAGGATTTGGCATCAGCCAGCAATTGTGTTATCCATCACTTATTTTTCTCGGGGTTTATCTCCTTTTTCCTTTAGTGCCATTAATATTGGTATTATATTTTACTTTGTTTCAGTTATTAAACTGTTCTTCACTTACAAGTTGGTTTTTTTTTTATTCTCCTCCCCATGTCAGGGTGAGTGAGTGACTGCTTATTGTTTACTTGCCAGCTGGGTTTAAACCACAACAAGGCTTTACACCACTTTTATACTTGGATGAACAAATTACTTCAGGTTTTGAAACACCCCAGCAGTAGAACAAAGTGCTTAATGTCCACTTGGCTATTTAAGGTGACTGGTTGTTACAGCAGGGCAGAATATTTAACACTGCTGGCTGTATTCCTGACAATTGACTGTAAAAGACAAAACTCTAGGTACCTAAAACACGTTACTACTAATTGTGGTAAAAATTAAAGGGTAAAGCTAACTTTATATCTGACCCTTCGAAAGTCATTCTATAGATTCATTCTATAGATCCCTCTCCTGAAACACTTTGGCACTGTATTAAAAACAGCATCCTGCAGTCCTCTGAAGAATCCTTGGGGTTCTCCTTTGAGAAGAACAAGGACTGGTTTGATGAAAACAATCAAGAGATCCAGGAATTGTTGAGGAAGAAGAGATCCACTCACCAAGCACACCTTGTACTGCCATCCTGTCACATAAGAAAAACAGCTTTTCGTCTTGCATGCAGCAGGCTCCAGCAGAGACTCCGTGACATCCAGAACAAGTGGTGGATCGATCTAGCTGAAAAAACTCAATTATGCGCAGATACAGGTGATCACAGAGGATTCTATGAGGCCCTGAAAACAGCCTACATACCAGGTCCAAAGCCCCCTACTCAGCGCTGATGGTCAAACACTTCTAACAGATAAAACCTCCATTCTGAATCGATGGTCTGAACACTTTCAGACTCTCTTCAGTACCAACCCTGTAGTCCAAGACTCAGCAATTCAGTCCATCCCACAACAACCGGTGAAGAATGAATCGGATATTGCCCCCACTTTGGGAGAAACTCTTAAGGCCATACAGCAGGTGAAAATCGGCAAGGCAGCTGGGAGTGATGGAATTCCACCTGAAGTCTGGAAATGTGGGGGCCAAGCACTCCGTGCTAAATTTCACAAGTTTGCGGTGCGCTGTTGGGAACTCGGCAAACTACCATCGGACCTTGGTGTTGCAGCCATCATCACTTTGTATAAGAAGGAAGGAGTTAAGTCAGACTGTTCAAATTACCGTGGTATTATTCTGCTCTCCGTTGCAGGCAAAATCCTGGCAAGAATACTCTTGAACAGACTAATACCCACTATAGCAGAAGGAATTCTACCTGAAAGCCAATGTGGTTTCAGAGCCAACAGCAGTACCACAGACATGGTGTTTGCTCTCAGCAGCTGCAAGAGAAGTGTAGGGAACAGAACAAAGGTCTCTGTGTAACCTTTGTTGATCTCACCAAGGCTTTCGATACCATGAGCAGAAAAGGTCTGTGGCAGATTTTGGAACGTTTAGGATGTCCCCCCAAGTTCCGTAAAATGATCATCTCACTCCATGAGGATTGGCACAGCCAAGTCAGATATGGCAATGCACTTTCTGAGCCCTTTCTAATAAAGAATGGTGTGAAACAAGGCTGCGTTCTTGCACCAACCCTATTCAGTCTTTTTCAGCATGATGCTCCAAAAGGCCTTGATGATCAGGACACTATCTACATTCAGTATTGTACTGATGGAAGCCTTTTCAACCTAAGGCAACTGAAGGCCCACACCAAGACCTTAAACCATCTTGTCCGGGAGCTGCTTTATGCTGATGACGCCGCCCTTGTCGCCCACACAGAAGCAGCCCTGCAGCGTTTAACATCCTGCTTTGCAGATGCTGCTGAGCTCTTTGGGCTGGAAGTCAGTTTAAAGAAGACAGAAGTTCTCTATCAACCCGCACCTCAGGAAGTCTTCCAACAACCCCATATCACCACTGGCAAATCAGAGCTCAAATCAGTCCAGCAGTTTAATTACCTAGGTAACCCCATCTCCTCAGATGGTAAAATTGATGGAGAGATAGACAAGAGGTTAGCAAAGGCATACAGTGCCTTCGGAAAGCTTCATAAAAGAGTTTGGTGAAATAAACACTTGGAGAAGAGTACCAAGATCAGTGTTTACAGACCCATAGTACTGTCTACTCTTTTATATGGATCTGAATCATGGGTCATCTACCGCCACCACCTGCAACTCCTCGAACGCTTCCATCAATGCTGCCTCCGTACAATCCTAAACATCCACTGGTCAGATTATGTGACTAATACGTCTGTTCTAGAACAAGCAGCAGTCACAAGCATTGAGGCCATGTTACTGAGAACACAGCTGCGATGGGCAGGGCACATCTCCAGGATGAAGGACCAACCACCGCCTCCCTAAGATCTTGCTTTATGGTGAACTTACCACTGACTGCTGCAAGAGAGCAGATACAAGGACTCCCTGAAATAACATCTCAGCCTTGGCCATATCGATCTTCATCCCTGGTCTGTTCTGGCCTCTGACTGGGAGGTGGAGACACACCATCTGTAACGCTGCTGCTTCTTTTGAGAACACACACAGGATCACTCTTGAGGAGAAAAGACAACACAGAAAGAATCGTGCCTTGCAAAATATTTCACCTAAGGAGTCTTTCTGCTGTGCCTTTTGCAACCAGACTTGTCTATCTCGTATTGGCCTTTTTAGCCACCAGCATGCTTGTAACAAATGTAGGTAGAGCCCTCCCCAAAATCTTCATTCGCAAAGCCTAGCCATGAAAAAAAAATGAAAAAGGCTAGCTTTAAAAAAAGTACTTGATTTGGCAATTTTTGTGGTATTTTTTTCACCTTGTAGTGGTAAGGAGCTTCTAATTGTAATATGACAAGTTAGTTTTTAAGAAAGCATGCATGTCTGGGTCAGTTATTATTACAAGAAGCAGTAACAGGCAGGATTGTCAGTGTTCAACCTCCTGTAGTGTCCATAAGCAAATGGTGTTTCTTTTGCTTGTGCAACAGCATACCCCTTTTCATTCAACTCTTACTTTGAACTCTGCTTTTTCGAGTTGAGAATTTCCTATTTTGACATGGTGTCTCTGTTTGTAACCTTCAGTTAATGTCTCTCCTGGCTTACTGTTTTTGTGGAAAAAGTGATTACCTGGTATCATTAATTATCTATTCTGTATCGCCTGCAGACCTCAAAGTAATGTTGAAGAATTCCAGACAAGATGCAGGATTATCTGTGTACTTTCGTAATGTAATCGGTTGCTTCCAAAAGTTAGCTTGCTCAGCCCTTGCATTGGGTATTTGATAGCTCTGATGGGAAATGGCAGCCAAGGACTCCCTCGTGTGGTGGGTGTCCCAAGCTTCCAAAGGCATCGTGCTGCATTGTCAAAAGGCGACTGTTCTGGTTCGTGCGACCAGAGAGTGAGTGTTGAAATAATGCGAGTGGCTGACTGCAGGAAGAAATGCAGCAATGGAAACTCTTCCAGTACAAAGTTGCTGGGTTTTTTAACACCTGTTGATCGTCTGATAATACCATTGCATACCAATGCAGAAGTATTGGGGAGGGGAAATGTACCAGCTGTGTACTCAAGCACAGATAAAGTTCTACAGTACTGGCTCTGGATTTTGTCAGGGAGGACAAGCTTCTTAGTCATGCGTGTAGGAAAATTGTCTTCAGCAGTAGCTATTTAGAGAGAGAAATCATGAGAACACATATTTTAGTAGCCAGCTGGATGGCAGGAGACACCAGGAGCTGGTGTAATATTGGCCAGAAATTTCTGGCATCAAACTTGATGCTTCTGCCCAAAAATTATTCAGAGAAGATCTAGAATACCAAGATGCTTTAATCAGTCATGAAACAAAACTACTATGTTAATCAGCTGCTCTCCAGTCATGGTGTTATGCAGAAAGCAATATCCATTCTTTTCAGGAGCTATAAAATATTGCAGGACTACTGAAAATGCGGCACTTAAATTCACTGTGCTTCTATGAGGGATTTTGCCTACTCTTGAAAGGACTTATTTAACAGTTGTTTGGTTAAACATCATATTTGTCTGCCTTTCAAGCCTTGAGCACTTTCAGGCAAACTCAAGAGTTCAGGTAACTGAACTCTCTTAGAATGGTTTGGGTTGGAAGGGACCTTGAAGATCATCTAGTTCCAATCCCCCTTCCATAGGCAAGGAAACCTTCCACTAGACCAGGTTATTAAAAGCCCCATCCAGACTGACCTTGAACATCTCCAGGAATGGGGCAGCCTGTTCCAGCACTTCACCACCCTCACAGTAAAGAATTTCTTCCTTTCACCTTATGTAACCCCAACCTCTTTCAGTTTAAAGGTGTTTCCCCTTGACCTATCACTACATACCCTTGTAAAATGTCACTCTCCAGCCTTCTTTTAGGCTCCCTTTAAGTACTTGAAGGTGCCATAAGGTCTCCCAAAGGTCTCCTAAGAGTCTTATCTTCTCCAGGTGAACAAACCCATCTCTTTCAGCCTGTCCTCATAGGAGAGGTGCTGCAGAATCACCTCCCTTGCCCTGCTCTTCATGCTTCTTTTGATGTAGCTCAGGATACCATTAGCTTTCTGGGCTGCACCTGCACGCTGCTGGGTCATGTCCAGCCTCACTTCCACCAGCACCCCCACATCCTTCTTGGCAGGGCTTAATCCATTCTTTGAGCAGCCTGTACTTGTCCTTGGGACTGCCCCAATCCAGGTGCAGGACCTTGCACTTGGCCTTGTTGAATTTCATGAGGTTTGTGCAGACACACCTTTTGAGCCTGTCCAGATCCCTCTGGATGGCATCCCTTGCCTCCACCGTGTTACTGGTACCACAGAGCTTGGTGTTGTTGGCAGACTTGCTGAGGATCCCATGGTCTGCGTTGCTGACAGAGTTAAACGGTGGTGGTCCCGGTACTGACCCCTGAGGAGCATTGCTTGGCACTTGTTGTAGGCCTCTATTTGGACACTAAGCCATTGATTCTTTGAGTGTGACCATCCAACCAATTCCTTATCCACCAAATCCATGTCTCTCCAGCTTACAGACAAAGATGTTCTGTGGGACAGTATCAAACTTTTTTGTGAAACTACAGATAGGTGAAGTCAGTCGCTCTTCCCTCGTCCACCAGCATTTTAACCCTGTTGTAGAAGGCTTCCAGATTTGTTAGGCATGATCTGCCCTTAGGGAAGCCATGTTGCCTTAGCATGGTTTCCAGAAGGATCTGCTTCGTGATCTTCTCAGGCACAAAGATGAGACTGACCAGCCTGTAGTTCTCCTACTTTATCATATCATTATTTCCCTTTCTGAAAATGGAGCTTATGTTTTCACTTCTCCAGTCAGTGGGAACTTCATCAGACTGCCACAACTTGTCAGATATTATGGAAAGTAGCTTAGCCACTTCTTCCACCAGTTCCCTTAGGACCCTTGGGTGTATCCTGCTAAGTCCCATGGACTTGTGCACCTTGAGGTTCCCTAGATGGTCTTGAACTTGCTTTCCTACAGTCAGTGATTCTTCATTCTCCTAGTCCCTGCCTTTGCCTTCTGCCAGTTGGGTAGTGTGGCTAAAGCACTTGCCAGTGAAGGCTGGGACAAAAAAATTTCCAGTACCTCAGACTTTCCCATATCCCTGATAACCAGGTCTTCATTCCAGAGAGGACCCTCATTTTCCCTAGGCTTCTTTTTGTTAGCAGTATACCTGTAGAAGCTTTTCTTGTTCTCGACATCTTCAGTTCCAGAGAGGACCCTCATTTTCCCTAGGCTTCTTTTTGTTAGCAGTATACCTGTAGAAGCTTTTCTTGTTCTTGACATCCCTGGCCAGATTTAATTCTTTCCAGGTTTTAACTTTTACAGAATCGTAGAATTTGGCTACTTGGACAATATTCTGTGTTCCTCCTAGGCAACCTGTTCTTGCTTTGACCCTCTGCAGGCTTCCTTTTTGTGTTCAAGTTTGCTCCTTGTTCATCCATACGTGTCTCCTGACATTTTTGCCTGACTTCCTCTTTATTGGAATGTATCACTCCTGAGCTTGAAGGATGTGATCCTTGAATATTAAACAGGGTACTCTATTGTGCAGATCCCAGAAGAGGCCAAAATCTGTTCTCCTGTCTAGGGTAGTGAGCTTGCTGTGCACCTTCCACTCTGCCCAAAGGATCTTGAACTTCACTGATCTCAAACTCCACCATTTCATGGTCTCTGCAGCCCAATCTGCCCTTGAGCTTGACATTCCCCACCAACCCCTCCTCATTGGGAGAAAAAATCCAGCTTAGCACGTCTCCTTAATGGCTCTTCTGTCATTCAGAGAAGGAAGTTATCATCAGTGCATTCTGGGAACTCCTGGATTGTTCTGTGTTGTCCCTTCCTAAGGTACTGGGTTGGTTTAAGTCCCGCAGGAGAACCAGGGCTTGTGAACGCAAAGTTGCTCTGATCTGTCTGTAGAGGGCCTCATCAGCTCAGTCGTTCTGGCCTTATTATGCACCCTGCTGCCCTGTAGCGTTGAGTAAAGAGCACTTGAAGATGATACCTTTGCTGTTGCTATCTGAAACAGTATTTTTTACTTTTCTTGGTTCTGAAATGCCCACAGGCTTTAGGGAATATTGTTCCTGAAACTGAGTGATAGCTCATAGGTGGAAAACATAAAACAAACATTTTGCAGCATTTCAGCACTCCAGTGCCTGCTGTAACATAGGCTGCCGTTCTTTGGCCAGTGCACAAGGGAGCAGCTACACAGACAGTCCTCTGCATCAATCTAGTTACAGAAGTTTTCTCTTTTCAGGTGTTGTATTCCCACTTTATTTACTATCACGTGTTTTCCTGGTTTATGAGTATAGTAGTCAAAGGGAGAGGATCTCTTCAACTTTGCCATCAAAGAAGCTGTCTGATTTAAAGACTCTTGTCCTTTCTGAGCCCCCTTTTTTTGTTTTTTGACAGTACAGCAATGGAAGAATTAAGCTGTTATGGTCTATTAAAGCTTTAATAAGCTGTGGCTGTTGTAACTGCTTTCAAAGAGAAAAATGAAGGAAATTATTGTTGGAAAGTATACTTATTGTTGCAAGAGAAGTTGTCAGGCAGGCAGATGTTCAGAAAATATTTGAATTGTTGACCTGATGTGGTTGGGCTAAATGGCTTGATCTGTGTAACTTTTTAACATAAAAGTAGAATCTTTATTAGAGGTTTGTGGGAAAGAACACAGTGTGCTTAGTGGGGATAGATAATGAAGTCTGGAATGTCTTACAGGTTTTTTTGTTTTCAAACAGGGACTCAAATACATGGGAACATAGGTTCTGGAGTTACCCGAGAAACAGAAGCTTAGACACAGAAAGAATTATTTGAAAAGAATAAACTGCTAAGACATGGTAATTGTGTATGGATTATCTAAGGAGAGTAAAGCCCTTGTCATCTTACCATGCATCTATACCTTCAACTGTTCATTTCTATTTACAGGTGCTACCCTCAGTCCTGTTGAGGCATAAATTGCTGCCTTGGATGGGTGATCACCACTAGCAGCCCAGCCCTTAAAACTGTCTTTCAGTAGACAGGCGGTAGCAAAGAGACACCACCATCTTTTAGAACTCACTTCATTTGAATCTAGAAAAATAATTTTGCCTCATACTGTAATCAGAATACACGGTCTTTAAATTGATAATGAAGTAGAGAGGGCTTTGTATGCTGAGAACAGCAGCAGACTCTGCAAAGAACAGTGATGAGCTGTGTTCACTGTGGAAGTGGACTACAGAGGAAATGTTTAGACTACAGTAACCAGCAGAAGAAAAACACCAGACGTGTCGCTTCATGCTCATAAACAATAATGTCCTATTAATTGTGGTATCTAGAGCAGTCTCTAGTCTTACATGACAGATTTCACTAGTTGATCTCCTAACACTGAAGTGGGGGATGCCTCAGGACACCTGGGCTGTTTTGTGCAACCAAGCACTTTATGCATGAATGCTTTTTCAGCAGGGGACTTCTCTAGGTAGTAAGATACATCAGTATTCAGAAAGCTCCAGGACTTAGTTTTTCTTTCTTTCATGTCACCAACTCTTATCTTTTATGAATAATTGGGTGGTAACAGGGCAATAAGAAAAATTACCTTGTCTCTAGATCTTATTCCTCCGAAGTTCATGAGAAGGCTTTGCATAGGTCATTAACAGTGATGAAGTGAAGTCAGCTGTCTTATAATTTCCTTTGAGCATTCAGTAATTCAGTGCTTCTCCTACATGGTGTAAATAACTGTACCTCATGGAAATGTACAGTGCAGTGACACATCTTTTTTGTATCCCACAGTCTTTCTGAGTTACCTTAAAGTAAAACTAGACTTGGCTTGGATTTTGCTAAATAATCAGTTAAGTTTCTTGATCTTTTTGTCATTTATTCGAGTCTTGTCTACAGTAATCCAACCTAGGTCTTCATCATGATTTTTATTTCTAAAATTGAGTTTTTGCAACAGGAATGTGCTGTAAACTTCTGCTTAAATATGTTGAAGCAGTTGCTGGAAATAACCGAGGAGTCCTTTCACATAAGTTGAGTTCTAGAGTGAAATTATTTTTATTCAGGAAGTTGAATTATTTTTTGTCAGGAGAATACTGGTTTAGAAATTCTATTGAAATGGCTGTATTCTGCTTTAGGGAAATTGCTGCTACTTTTAAAAGCAAAACTTTGAAAATGGACAGGTGTCACTTTTATCACATCTAGTTTACTTGACCTCTTTTTCTGTAGACAGCACTTCTTTGTGACTTTTTCTGGATATTGTATAGCAGAGAATTTTCTTTAGGCTTTTACAACTGTGTACATTATTTATAGTAAATGTTTACAAAACAACTTGGGCAGAATAAAAAGAATTTATTTGTGATTCTTTTCTGATAAGATTATCTGTGAATTACCCTGTGCATTTTTCATCATTTTTACTTTTCCTACTTTGGGTGACTGTTGTAATAATAATTTAGTTAACTGTTGCATTTTTCTGCACCATATTGTCTAATATTTGTAGTGTTCCAAGCATAAAATCTGGTAGAAAGTCTACAGAAACAGCTGTAAACAGGTCTATGAAGTAGCCACAAGAACTGTCAAAGAGAATAATCTCAACTGACAGTTTGAGCATGTAACTTCTGAAATATTGCTCACCTGCACATGAGCACCCTTGAAGGTGGTGAATGTGTTCTTCTTAACAGCACAAGTACAAATTCACAAAAAAGTAAGAAACTCTTGTCACTCCTTTGTTTAGGATAAGCTAAGTTTAATACTGCTTGTAAATCTGTTATGGCATAAAGAGCTGATGTGCTCAGGTAGTCAGTCTCTTGTCTGTGTTAAGGTTGAGTAGGCTGTAATTTTGAAGATCAGCAAAAGGCTAAACTGACTATTCAGAATACCTAAACATGTAATAGCACTTGAAAACACACTTGGAAACAAGTGTGTGTTGTGCAGGGGATTTCTGTCTTGGTGAGTGGAATTTGGTGCAGAAGAGGCACAGATGAAAGAGTCCAGAACTATTTTCTGTCATTGTTTGTCTTAACTGTAGAGTGTCTCCAGAAGAATGGTCATTAATTAAATCCTTTATAACAGCAGCGTATGCTCGTTGTCTGCAGTGGTCTGGGTGTTTTTAATGTGAAAAGTAGATCACCTCGACAGAGGGGTAGTAGAAATAACTTCTGCACATCTTTCTCTTCAGTTTGGAATTAATGAGTGGAACATCTTATCTGAAATAGCTTTCTCTTTTAGAATTTAACATATTTTAAGGTTGTGGTTTAAATGGGTTCCTTAGGAGATTAATAACAACACCTAAAATCAGCATTTCTATATTAGGATAAGACTGAAATAAGTCATGCACAAAAAGACATTCTCTCTTTTTTGGAGACAGTGTTGAGAAGAGTTCCTGCAGACGGTGGGAGTGATGGAGGTGACAGGTATAGAAATTGCTCTACTGTCATCAAACTAATAAGGAAAAAGTCACTTCCAAGACAAGAAACTTAGATATATCTAGGTAGAGGTGTAAATGAATACAGAAATGCTTCTGTATATTTCCATATGGTTTGTTACAGGAGCCTGAAATTGTTGAGGTTGAAGGCACTTCTGAAGATCATGTAGTCTAACTTCCTGCTCAGAACAGGGTTCTCTAGAACAAGTTGCTCACTACTTTATCCACTTCGGGTTTGGATTCTTTGTTGATGCATATATTAACCTATCTTCTGATTTCACCTGAGGAGGAGATAGAAAAGAATGGAGGCAGCTTTGGGGGGTGGGGTGGTGGTGGTGTCTGTGTTTCTTTGGTACCATGGTAGGCATAATTGGTACAAAACTGTGGATGCCAGAGGTGATGGGCTTGTTAGTAAGCCCTCTCTTGTCATAATGAATCAAGTACCAACTTCCCATCATGGTTTTGCATTACACATTGTTTAATACGTGCTGTACAGATACCATACAAGAACTTGATACAGCATAAGTTCTTTTTTGAAAATAAATTGCCATTTTTGCTTTATATAATGCTGTTTATCCTTTTATATTGTTCTGTACCCAAAATAATGTTTCTAATTAGCATTTTGTGAATTAGATATGTTGGATGCTTCTCTATAGCTATTTTTCTAAAAAATGGTCAAGAGTATGGGTGTGTCTCTGAAAAGGTTTGTGCTAATAAAAGGGTAATATTCTTAAGTGGTATACTATCACTATGTTAAAATTTTATACCTAATTGCATTCTTATGCACTAAAAGTACTTTTAAAGGAGAATGCTTGTTAGGGATGGCATACTATAGGTTTTGAAGTTGTTGAGAGGACTCTTATGCTGAACTCAAGTGTTTAATAAGTGCTTAGACAGAATGCATGGTTAGAAATGGGCTGTTGTTCAGAGATTAAGAGCTAATTAAAAATGCTTTATGTCCATCTGCCATCCGAATTTCCATCACTAAAACAACCTGAAAATAATGCATCTTTGACTGATATTTAACTCATAAACAGTTACTATTACCAGTTGTTTTGAATATTGTAATAAAAGAAGCCTTTAAACTCCTTGTTACTGAGAGGCTATATGTACTGTATGAATGACACCTGTAAAAATGTTTGGCTTCAGATTTGGCTCAAATTCTGACACTGAAGAACATTTTGAACTCACTTGTTTTTAAGTCTTCCATTGAACTGAATGTAGCCATTTCTGCATTGAACAGAGAAAGTACTGCAGTACACATGAACAGAGAAACTACTTAAAATCTGTGAGCCTTACTGGAAAATGTTGTGACCATTACAAATTTTGTATTTGTGTCTGGAGTAGATACCGTTCTTCAATACAAGCAATGTTTGCTTAGTGTGTCTATGTAACTTTAGAACAGTTAGCTACCCATTGTGTGGCACTGCAGTACTAATGATGACTTTTATTCCTTCTTTTTAATCAGGACAAAGCTTGGGTTATGGTTTTGTGAACTACGTTGACACCAAGGATGCTGAAAAAGCTATCAACACTCTGAATGGATTGAGACTTCAAACTAAAACAATAAAAGTATGTAGTGTTAATATGATTTAAAGAAACAGAATTGTTTTGAATTCCTGATTTGTTTTACTTTTTCAAGTGTAACAAGAATTCTGCTAATGTCAGTAGAATAGACTAGGACTTCATGAAGCAAATGTTAGTCCTTTCTAGTCTTCTTAGATTTGGAGAGTTAGATTACAATTCTTTTTTCTTGACATTCTGGATGTACGTTTGACTTTTTTTAACTGTCAAGTTATGTTGCATGCTTTAGGCGAAGAAATGCGATTTTGCATATTGTCTGAACACTGTGTGCTTCCTCCTTACCTTCTCAGAGATGGTATAAATTCCTTATTAATATTTCCTTTTTTAAGGTTGCTGGTTGTCTTGTTTCTCTTACAAATCCTTAAAATTAAATGCTGAAATGACTATTTCAGTTATCTATGAGTTAGTGGATTTCCAGGGCCCTAATCTCTAGGTCTCTAATGTTTGATATTCCTATCTTTTTCGGTTGTGTTGTAACTCTTCCTGCCCTTGTTTATTGAATTCAGTTTCTCTAATTTCTAAGAAACAGAAATCTTGAGAGTTGTTTTTCTTATCTACTGTTTTAATCCATTAATAGAAGAGTGAGGATACTCACTCATTTTATGATCCCTAAAAGGGGATGCCACTTCCTGTTTTCTAGAAATAAAATACGTTGAAAAGGTGAATTTGCAAATGGTAGCTTAAGCTTTTTTGTAAAGGTAGTGATATAAAAACCTCTTACCTGTTACTTTTTTTAAAAGGAACATCCTGTGGAAAGCTTTATGGAATACTTCATTGAATAATTTATAAAGTATCTTAAACTTTCAGATCCATACCTCCAAAGCAAGTCATAGCAGTCTTAGTCTTGTACCTGGTACCAGTTGTGTTGCCTTCTGATTTCACCTGAATATTAAAACATCAGAGTGAGTATACATTAATGTTGAAGGCACTTATAGGTGTGTTGGATACCTGAACCCTGCTCTGCTAGACAGTATGCCTCCTCATACTGTATGGTGCCCTCTGTGGCATAATTTATGGTTCTTTGCAATGTAAACATGGTTACATCGTGTATGTAGTGAAGTTTGGGCTTCATTTAATTGTGCAACTTCAGTGTGAAAATGAGTTCTATCTTATAAAAGGTAAAGTGTTTTCTGTGGATTTTTCTCTTTTGGAAGATGATGCTGCTGACAGGCACTTTGTTCTGTTTGAGACAGTAAAAATGTGTATTTCTGTGCATGGAGTGATTTTTCTGGTTACCTACTTGTTTGTCCATGGCTCCTTTTTTCATTTGAGTTGTCCTGGAAAGATAAGTTCTTCCCAAATGTGGAGAACTCAGAGAAGCAAGAAGGTTATGAATCACTGATTTACACATAGTGATAAGAAAATTCAGTGCATGTTTTTGTTGGATTGGCTTTTGCTCGAGAGAGGAGAAATCCTCAGTGGCTTCCCTCACCGTGTTCTTAGGAAAACTCTTAAAAAACAAAAAAGTTAATTTACTGAGAGATTATATAAATAGGAATATCTTTCAAGGGAGGAGTAAAATGTGGAGTAAAAGACTCCTGCATTAACAAGAAGGTGTACTCAGGTTCTTGGTCTGAAAAGGAGTGGGCAAACAAATGGCCTGTCTTTAAACTGGCTTAGAGCTGTGCAAGGTGGTGAATAGGAGGTAGCCTTTTACCTGCACTGTTAGAGGTGGCAGAAAGACACAGGAAAATATCTGGCTTTTCTTCATGAATGCTAGGCTGCTTTAGTGCTGGGCACAGTCCTTTGTGGATTGTAGCTGCCAAGGGGACACTGAAGATGACAGTGTCATCACGTGGTGCTCCTTCCTCCCTTTTAAGGTGAACTAGAGCTGAAGAGCTTCCACTGTTCTATCCCTAGCTCACTAGTGTGAGAGGGCCTGAAGTGGCAGAGCCCCTGTGTGCAAGTTTTGTTAATGAAGAATGCCATTGAGATGCATAAGCATGTATGCAAATACGTGTTTGAAAGCAGAAAAAAATAGTCTGTCCAGCTAGAGGCCTGGGAGTAGACCTTTTATTTTAAGATAGCATTGATTATCTAGCTGTGTTTTACCTAGCCTAGTGCTGCTTAGAAGTCAGATTTAATAGGGTTTTCCTCCTCAGAAGCTCTTTGGATTATTGGGATGTTTACATGGGTAATTATTACCTGTCAAGGGAATAGAGATTTAAGAAATAATTTATCTAAAGTATTAAATCTGTAGGTTTTCTTCCCACTACTCTGTAAATTTGCATATATTTAAAATAAAAACCGGCTTAACATGTAACATTCTGCCAACCTCGGTGCTGGAATGAAGTTCGACAAATTCTTTGGCTACAAGTACAAGATATTCTATTTTGCCATCATCACCTAACTGACTCTCCTCCTGTAGAAAACTGTGTAATGAGAAGAGCTAGTTAGGACTTGAGTAGAAGAGTGAGTACTAAAATATCAGCTTTATGAATGCCCAAAGAAGTGCAGTACAGCATGGGAAGACTTTTGAAGTGAGGGATGTGCTGCAACTTCATTAGTGTCCTTTGAGTCAGAGTGTCCCTAAAAGTTGGCATAATGTAGTGCAGTTTCACTTGGTGCCCTGAACCATTACTGAGATTTACAAGAAAATTCATTTTAAAGGAATTATGCTCCAATTTAACTGGTCAACAGCTCCACCCTTAAATTTTACCGATGGTACTGCTCTTGAAAATGCTTTTTACATTTAATGGAAAATAAAAAAATACTAAAAAGAAACATGATGGTTTGATTTCTGAGTTTAGTGCAGCATGTAAAAGATTGAGATTGTTCCTGTCTTTGCCGCTGATACTTGTGGAGAAAAAATTTGGTAGTATCACTTTGTAGTAATTTTTTCATTAAGTAATGTCCCTGGGTAGCAATGAAATACAATGAATTGTGTAAAAAGTCTATTAAAATGCCAGAGGCAAGTGAACTGTGAAGGTGAGAGAAACCCTCCTTACCTTGTTATTCCTCACCCCCACTTCCCCCAGCGTTAAAGAACATTGTTCTAGTGCGGGGCAAAAGGGAATTCTGTGTGGAGGTTTAATTAAAGCCAGTGATTTTTACTGATGTTATCAATCAGCAAATATTGAGAGAGGCTATCTTGCCAGAACATGTAGTGGTCTTGACAGGGTAACTACATACTCAGGACTGTATTCTTAAGGTAAAATTTTAACTGCTCTAGCAGATCTGAGGCAGAAGAACAATTTGTCTTGAAACAAAGGTAAAGGTAGGGTTTTCTTCTTAAATTTCTGCAGGAGTTTTGTAAACTGTAGTTATGCAGTTTTTTAGCTGTGTTAACAGTTAAAGCTTTGACAGCATTTTCATTTTAATACTGCACACACACACACACACACACACACGCACACACATGCCTTTTCACCCCCAGGTAAAATTTGTTCTTCGCTGAAATTCAAATCTCCTCTGACTTTGAATGTTACTTAACCAGCTTAAAGTGGCTACTTGTTTTTCCCGTAGCTGAATAATACTGAGAGGAGGATTCACTTCTAAAAGCATATTGCTGTCACTTCCTGTAAACCACATTATGGCCACACGGTTGTTCATTTGTATACAGCGTGTCAGACCAAACCATAAAATGAGCTAATCTCACCTTCACCAATGACATAGTCTGTTTTCTGTTTGAGCCCCAAGGGCCATGTTGCTACTGATTGGAGCTTCTTACAAGAGTCCATCCTTGCTTTCTCTGAGGAAGAGAATCCTTGGACCAGGGCAGATCATTGTAAAGCTGCTGAGCAGGTTTGCAGACATAAAGCCTCAGTAGGTGCAGTAAAGTCCTTTCTGAGCTGCATTGGGTGTTTCTAACACAGAAGTGGGCATATTTGAAGGGACCAGCAATACTGTATGGAGCTGAAGGAAGACTGCAAGCTTTGCTCAAAAGCCAAGCCTTAAGCAAGCAGAAAAATGCCAACAAAACTAGTGAAAAACTGCTTCTTACTGCTGAGGTTGATGGTGCATCTTTTGTATTCTGCTTTTCCCAGTCCTCTAATTAGGCAAAATCCTTTAGGTAGGCTAGGGCTTTCCTAGGTATGGAGGTTTTTTACATTCTCTTTGGAAGAATGCTTTAAATTTTGTAAAATATGGTTTTGCTTACCTTTGAGGAAGTCTTGAGATAAACAGATCTCTGTTAATCTAGCAGCTTCCAAGTTAGTGTTTTGTTTTGCTTGGTTTTTTGTTGTTGTTTGTGTTTTGGGTTTGTTGTTTTTTTTTTTTTTGACATATTAAATATTGACTCTGGGTGTCTTCTATCTATGCAGTAATAGTTTTTCCTGAAAGGCTGTGAGATACTTCAGTGAAGTGATAACTGTGGCAGTAGATGTTTTGTGTGCCTTTCTAGGAGATGTGCCCTTGGAATAGTGCAAGAGAGACCCAGGGGTTGAGCTTGCCACAGTTTCTGTCAATAGTAGCATCTCCCTCGACAAAACACAGAGAAATTGAAGTTTATTTATTTCCTTCAGAAGAAGGGAAAATGTGTGAACAAATCTACCTCAATTCCAAAAGCATAAGGATAATTGGGGTCTGTTGTTCAGAGACTTTGTTCTGTTGTATTGCGTAGAGGGCTTAATATTATGCTGCATACCCTTATTCTCTATGAAATCTGACTGCTTTTTCCATTCTAAGTATCTGAAATTCTTGGTGCTCTCACTGTTTGGGCATGAGTGGGAAAAGGGGGTGTTACCAGATCCGAACTATGAATGTAAAGTGTGGAGAAAGGTCTTTTGACAGTAAAAGTATGTGAGAAGTAGGAAAATGAAAATGTTTGGAGACTGAATCTCCTTTTGTTTCATATCTTTTATTTGTACTTAAATTCTAAGTTAAATGCTTATTTTTAGTAAGACTGCAGATTTTAAAATATTTTTCTGTATTGATCCCTTTAAAGGCAAAACAGCAGAACTACTGTTCTGTGATTGTAGCGCATAATTCCCATCTCATGTTTTAGTGTAGAAACTGAACTTGAGCAGCTAGCTCATTTTCCTAGCTTTGGTGTGGTGATAGAGCTTTCAGCTTGCTGCATGCTGGAAGGTGGGGTCAGTGCGAGTATGCTGCAGGCAAGTAGCTCAAGAGGTTATGGTGGTGGTTTCCTGACTGATGAGAGTTAAATAAAGAAACATGGTCAAAGAGGAATGAAAGTAAAAAGTCTTTCTGAGCTCCAGCACTCATTGTTGTGTCAGCAGGCTATTCTCTGTCCAGTAACTAATTTGGTGGAAGGCTCAGATGCTGGAGACCTTTTAGCCAGTATGCTAACATGCTTAGAGTGAAGGTTCTAAATATGTAACATTAGAAGACTTTGCTGTAAACAGCTACTAAGAGCTACAAAGGACTATCTGTAAGGAGACTTCACTTTATTTCAATGGAAGTTACCTGCAGAGTGCTCATTCCTTAATTTTGTAAAATAAATACTTGTGTTATTTTTTCCTCTTACTCAAAAATTGGTGTTGGGTTTATATTTGGGAGTCTTAAATAGTTATGATATAGTTGGGGTACAGCTCTTTGGCAAAACCATGTTATTCAGGTAAAAATTGTTCCAAGAAAGAGCTTTATAAAATACGGGTACTTCTGTGTTGTCTGGTCATGTTCATGTGAACTGCTATGCCCATCAGGAATCACTTTGAACGTATTCTAAGCCTGCTACTACTTCGTGGCCAAATCTGATTCTGATAGTCCTTATAGAGGAGCAACCTGTCAGGTTGGTCCATTCATGTCCTCAGCTGTTCCCTCTGGTAACAGAGCAGATGTGGATCCCATGACCGACCTCAGATTGGTGACACTGGCACAGGTTGTAGTTGCCACAGCTGGAGCACTTTTGGGATGTGGACTGAAACAGTGAAACCTCTTCTGATAATACTGAAAGGCTGTGATTGTGGTGTCCATTTTTTGAATGCATTGCCTATTGCACAACAGGCTGTGAAAGCAGCAGCTTTATCAGATATGGTTATACTGATTATCTTAATCTACATACATAAGTGAAGCTGTGTTGAGCAGTATCCACTTGTAGTTCTACAGAGTTGAGTGTAAGTCACCTTTGCAGAGGGAAGTCTGTGTCTGAGTGTCTTTTCATTTGAGGGGATACAGGAAGTAAACTTGATGAATATACAGCAATGTGCTCTCCTGTTTCAGATGATGTATTGCTGGCTAGTGACAGCTCAGACCTCATCTCTGAGGTGTGCTGCAGCATCTTCTTACTAGAAATTGAATTAAGAAGAGGTCTTGAGTCATTGTGTCTCATACAAATTTAAGTGCGCGGTGCCTGGCACAAAGGCCTCTGAGAACATTGCTGTAACAAAAATACATCCTTGTTTTTATTATACTTGCCAAGAGGGCTTACATATTCCTAATGTATTCCTCTTCTCAGTATAAATCTGTCTGCTTTGCAGATAGGTTTAACCCATTTTCATCTGCACACACTGGATGGTAATTTTTTACTGGATTTTTTTTTTTCCACTGAAGCATGCATTTTAGAAGAACTGGATACTGTCCTGAAGGGCAAGCAGTGTTCTAAGATGAAAGATTACACTGGTAGTTAATGAATGTAAACACTGACTGAAATCCTGATTTTAATATTTAAAGATTTCAGATTTAAAAACTTTTGAGAATATGTTAAGTAGAGGTGCTTAGGAGAAAGTGATAGTAAATTCTGAAGTTCTTTGAGAGAATACAAATACTACTTCTATTTGCGCTTTATACTAATAGTAAGCTATAAGAAAAAAGAGCTTCAAGCATGGTACTGAAGTGTCTATAGGAAGTAGCAGATAGTAAGAAACCAAAAAATTCATTTGTAGAGATTGTGTCTCTTATTTTTGGCAACTTCTTTGCTTAACCTGCCAACTCCCACAGCTATCACTTGAAAATTGTAAATCGGTTCATCGTGATGTTAAATGAAATATTAAAGCAGTGCTGAAAATGCTTGAATTTGGTGGTGTAATGTTTGCATTTCTAGAAACAAGTGTCTTTCCTAGTAACTGCAGTGGAAAATTTCAGTAAAACTGTTTTTTAAATTGATATCTCCAGAGTAGTGCTGTTCAGTGTTGTACAGTGTGTGTCATCATTAAATATTTAAAACCGTAGGCTTTCAGTCGGTTTCTTGACTTGCTTTCTGTTCAGTGGTTTTGACATTGCATAACTGTAATTGTTCACTTGTTGAAGTAGCTGTGGAATTAAAATCTTAGCACAGCTGTTAATTCAGTCTGTATGGAAATTGTTTGAAGAGACTAAATCTAGAACTATCAGCAAGTAATTACGGAATGATCAAACTGACAGGATACAGGTAGGGAGATGAATATAGAGAGTCTCTGCTTTAAATTTGTATCACAACTGAAATCACTGGACTTTGACATCAATAGAGAAAAAAAACTGTATATCCCATACTCCAGGCAATGTTCTCCTGCATAGGAGTTAATTCCCTTACACCAGTAATATTTTATGGTGTCTCTGTTTTTCTCTAGTGGTGCTGACTTACAAGAATCAAAGATAGCTACTAATATTTTGCCAAAAAAAATCAAATGAAGTTACACTGGGTTTCTGAAGTTATGTTTCTTTGATTTCTTGCCTGGCCAGAACTTCTGGTGCTTAGCAAGATGGCTAGATATAGTGTTTTGATATTGGTGATGAACTGCTGATTTTGGTTTAATGTGTGTTATTCCTGTGACTAATCAGCCCACATTCGAGTATATGTCAGTTAGGATACATGAGTAGTCAGTGGGGTACTTTCCATGAAGAGTAACCTGTGATTGGTGTTATATCTTAGGTATAAAAAATATCTTACTGCACTGGGGAGCCCAGAGCTGGCGGCAGTCCCATGCAAGTGTCTCACCACTGCTGAGTAGACAGGAAGAATGACCTGCTGGTGATGCTTTTGCTAATTCAGCCTAGGTGGCTGTTGGCCATCTGTGTCACAAGGGTACATTCTGCTGGCTTATGATCAGCTTGATGCCTACGAGGACTCCAGAGTTCGCTGGCAACCTGCTTTTCAACCAGTCAGCTCCCAGCGTGTAGTTGTACATGGGATTATTCGCTCCAGGGGGAGGACTCTGATTTTCTTTAATTTCTTTGAGTATCCTGCTTGCCCAGTTCTCCAGTCTGTTGAAGTCCCTCAGGATGTCTGGTCTGTCAGTCGCTCGTCCAAGTTTTGTAACATCTGTAAAAGTTTGTGTGTGCACTGCCCTATCATATAGTGAGGATGTTATCTGGTATTGGATCCAGTATCGATGGAGGCCAGTGACGAGCCTCCAACTGAACTTCATGCCACTGATTGCAGCCCACTGAGCCTGGTAGCTCACCTGATTTTCAGTCTCGTCACTGCCTCCCCTTAATTTTGTATGTATTTACAGAATCACAGAATCACTCAAGCAAACATTAGGTGTGTACTTAATGTGCACTTAGTGAGCGTATTTCAGGTCAGGTACAGTGTCAGGTCTCTGTACTGATGATATAAACAACATCCACTGTTCTCCCGTTGTTCACCAGAGTAGTCATATCAATCTAGAAGACTCTTAGATTGGTCAGACATGGCTTCACCTTTAGAAATCCATGCTGACTGCATCCAGTAACCTCCATGACATTCATGTGACTAAAGGAGACTTCTATGGTTAGTTCCTCTGTCACCTGCCCAGGGATTGAGTTGAGTTTCACCTGACTGTAGTTACCCAGAGGGCAAGAGAGTTTCACCTGACTGTAGTTACCCAGAGGGCAAGTCACTCTAAGATGGGTGATACTTGCTTCTTTCCACTCCTCAGAAGCCTCCCCTCTTCCCCATGACCTTTCAAAGGACAACCAAGAATTGCCTTTCAGTGATATCCATCAGCTCCCCCAACACTTGTGGGCACAGCCTTTCAGGCCACGTGGACTTCTCTGTGCATTTTAGGTGTTCCTCACTGTGATCCTCTACCACTAAGAGTACATATTCCTTGTTTCAGGCTTTCTACTGCTCTTGGGCCTGGGATCCCTGAATGTCAGTTGTACTGCTAAAGACTGAGGCAAGGAAAGTCTAAGTGTCCTGTTCTTTGCTGTGTTCCTAGTCAGCAGTGGGGTTGTTTGTCCCCAGTCTTCCTTTTGGTGATAGTATATTTCTACAGATCTTTTTTTTTTTGTTACCCTTCAGGTCTCTCATTGACCAGAAGGGAAAAAAACTTTGGATACGAAGTATTGCCTCACAGGTCAATTACTTTACTTAAGATTTTTCTTTGCTTTTTGTACATCTCTCTGTTCATACAGATCACAATGTTATTTCTACTTATGTTTTACTTCCTCAGTTTTATTCTATCTTGTGTGTCAAATTAGAATGACAGTCAGGAATGGGCAGCTGGTTGGAAACTCCAATTACTGCATTGGACTACTTAGGAACTGGAGCTTTTTGATCTATCAGTATCTGTAGGAACTACCTCTAGAGTAAAGTTTAGATACTTTGGATACTGGGAAAACAGTGGCACCCTAAGGTATGACTTAAGGCTTTTGGCAGGCCTTTGGTGTCTTCTATTCATACAGACTTATTTTGTCCTGTTTGAAAAGAGCTTATACTCTATAACCTCTGTTGTGAGTACTTGCAAGAGTGCATGTAGAAAGGAGCTTTGTAACAGATATTTACTTAAGTTCAAAGCTATTGTAAAGTCCACAATACCTACAGCAAACCATAGGGGTTTTAGTTTCTCAGTAGTGAAATATTGATTAGCAGTTGCGGAGCTGTTTTGTTAAATTTAAAGAAAAGTCACTGTTGTTCTTCCTTCCTTAGCTGACAGTTACAGGAATTTGAAATTTTCTCCGGAGGACTAGACGAAATGCATATAGGAAGAAAAACATCTGACAGCTTAAAAAGGATTGGATAGGACACTGTTCAGTGTATCTCAATTCCAAAGATAATTTAAAACTATAAAACAGTTCATTGTGTTCAGTTATAAATGGACTTTGTTGCTGTCCCTGCCTACTGTGTAGAGTTAAATTCTGAGGTGTTGGTGGAAGGGTTCCTTTTGAAAACAAACATTGACTTAGCTATTCAGAACTCCTTGGTTTTGCTAATACATGAATTTATGGTGTCTAGGCCTGTCCCCAAGGCAGTCTGACTCTGTTCTTTGGCCTTCAGTCTCCTGAAAGTTATCCTGCCAAGTTCTAAGACATGGAACTTTGTTTCTTAAAGAAACTCAGAGCCAAATGGGCAAGTTTGTTCATTCTTTAGCTGTTGTTATTTCTCTACCTGGTAGCAATGGGTGGCCATCACTGTCCTTGTTGCTACTTTGACTGAATGCAGGCAAGCTTTAGTCTTGTGCTGTAACTTTGAGCATAGGTCTTCAGCTGTTGTGTGGCTGTCATGTAGAAAGAACAAGGCAGTGTGGCTCATGAGGCTGTGTGTTGGATAGCTATAAGTTTTTTAGGTCAGCCCTGTTCAACCAGCACAAAGGTACCTTGCATAAAACCTCTGGGCAGAACTTGAAGGATCACGGCAGTGTTCACAATAGTGCTTGTTTAATCTCCAGGGTGCTCTCTTTTGTTTTGCTTCCACAGGAGTCTTAGGAGTCTGCTGATCTGCATGAAAATGAGACAGGATTTGAAAAGAAATGTCAGAGTTAGGCAAAAGACAGATTTACAGAATCAAGTTTCAGCTGCCCAGTGTTGGGTAATAGTGCAGGCTAATTGCAGGGGAGGGAAGGAAAGGACATAAATCTGACTACTCCTTCTTTATTTTTACGTTTTCCACAGTGAGAACCCCAGATAAAAGCATTTTGTCATGTTCAAGAAGCACAGATGTTCTGTTTTAATCATTCCTGTAGCAAGCATAAGACCACTTGTACAGACTTCAGTGGAAAGTAGTGAACATGCTGGTTTTGTAACATGTCTAAAGGTTGAAGGATATACTTGATCATCTTAAAATATTTCTGACTGACACTTGGAGGCACCAAGTGAAAAACTTTCTATCCAAAAGGATCTGAGAATCTCACTGTTAATTGACATTTAGATGTAAGACCTCTGTGTTGCTAAAATTGGCAAGCTGCTGATGAACAGTCAAAATAGAGGTTGGATTCCTGCTTCTGCCATTCATTCTGAGGCCTGTGAAAGTGATATAGCAGAGTTCATCTTGACCTCATGAATGATTGTGTCATTTGACAGGATGCTCAACACATGTACAAAGGTCACAGCATTTGAAAAACATTTGGAAACCTTTAAGTGCTTCAGACTGCCTTTTCGTGCTTTTTGGCCTAGATATCACACTGAAATCTTCATTTCTTGTATGTTTTAGTGCTTTTTAATGAGAATTAAAAAGACATTCTTGGAACTTCTTAAATTTGTCTTTTTAATCTTATAGTAAGCTAACAGAGAACATTTTCTTCACCAAGACTTACTGGAGTGTGTACCTAGCTTTTTCTCACTTATTTGAAAGTAATTCTCTAATTACAGAGAGTCCATGCAGTCAGCTTCTTCTATGTGGTCTGTGTTGCATTCCGTCTGTATTTTCAGAAGCCAACTCCAGAAAAATAAAAAACAAATCTAAAGGCCCAGTGACCCACGTTCAGAACAAATTACTAACCTATTTCATCTGTTTTTAAAGTGTTGGTTTTCTAGGGGGTTTTTGTTGTTTTTTTTTTTTTTTTCCCCTAAGGTTTCCTATGCGCGACCAAGTTCGGCTTCTATCAGAGATGCAAATTTGTATGTTAGTGGACTTCCAAAAACAATGACCCAGAAAGAACTGGAACAGATCTTTTCCCAGTATGGACGCATTATTACTTCTCGTATTCTAGTTGACCAAGTCACTGGTAAGTAGGCAGTTTTGCTTGGCCTCTCCTTTTTGGACTGGCAGTTTAAGAAATATTTCATCTTTCAGTACAGAGGTCTTGTTTCTATAATGTAGACCAGAAAATGCGTTTTTCTCCTGGAATTGTTCATAAATATGCATGGGCAAAAATAGACTGTGGAGTGTACTGAGCCAGCTTGAGTCATTTCCACCCTGAAGGTGCAGGTTTGAAGACTGTTTGATGACTTGTACTAAATCTGCAGCTGCTATAATCTTCCTCGCCAAGCTGCTGCATGAAAATAGTCTCTCAGCGCCTTACAAAATGCTATTAAACTTTATTTTTCTAAAAAAGAAAACTTTATGCAGAAATGCACAGCTGGTTCTCTGAGGCTAGGATTACAGAAGACCCACACTTGTAATTGCTGTTAAGACTGTTTTCAAGGTTGACTCATTAACTTTGGGCAAATGCATGAACTTTGAGTTCCTCAGGAGCAGGTAAGTTCTGTGATTAGCTAGGTTTGACTTTTTTTATAGTTGTACCTTTTCAAAGTCAGATGTCCTTGTGTGTGAAAAACAGCTTTCAGCTGTAGGAGGTCATAAGCTTTGCAAACTGTCTTACTTTGAAAGGATTGTACTGACCTGCAGAGGAACTTGTATGTAGTCCTTTGCAGTTAAAAGAAATCTCAATATTGACATATTATACAGTGTTTTAATAGTGTGAATTGCTGAGAGTGTAGAGAGGCATGGAAAGGAAAGCTAAAGACCAAATACTGATGCGTAGAAGTAGCAGATTTGTGGGTCAGATTTCCAGTCTTTGCAATAAATAATCATTTACAGTATGTTCCTGTATATTCTTGCATAGAAATAGATGGGGTCTGACAAATGGGCCAGTAAGTAAATGTAATTAAACTTCTAATGTGCTGGGTAATTCTGAGTATTAATAAATCCTGGTATTTGCACAGTGGTTTTCTAGCATAGAGAACGTTGTTCAGGTTTAAGCTTGCTTCCTTCCTTCTTAGTAATTTGGGAGAGGTAGGCTCAAAATGAAATGAATAATAAGGTTGTGACACAAGCTGACAGATAAAAGATGTGAAGTTGAAACTGTGACATTTACCTTTTTGAAGCTTTTTTTATACCCGCTTATTGTCACTTTGGTGGTTTAAATCATCATTGTTTATGAACCAAAACATAAAGGGCTTCTAAATGGCACTAGGAATATTACAACGAAGCATTCAAGTAATGTTGGCTGTTAGTAGCTTTAACGTTAATTGATTCAAGTGTTGACACCTTAGTGTTTATGTCTAAGACAATATAAATTTTTGATGTGCAATGTTCCTAAGACCTTCCTTCACTTTGCTGATCCCCTTGCATGTTGTCTTTGACTTCTCTATACCAAGAAAAGTTTCCTTCAAAAATAACACTTAATGGTGTATGGTGATACACTGAAAATGAATCTTATACTTAAAGGTAACCATGGACTGTTAAGACATACCCGTAATTCCTGTTACTGCAGTCTAGAACGTGCATGTCATCATCTTCTCTACATATTTGCTCCAAAGGGACCTTCAAGGGGTACTGCAGGAGGGCATATGCCATTTTTTGCTGCTGGAGAGCAGATAACTAAGCTATTTACAGAATTTCTGTGAGTGTAGATACTGCAGAGTAGTGTATACTGACCGGAGGTTACAGTGCAGCTGGTTCTGAGTTCATCTCCATCCTCACCAAAATTGCTTTGTTTCAGAGTTCTTCTTTGACTCACTAGGTTTAAGTTCTTTCCCCTGTTTTCCCTCAACCTTCCAAGCTTTTTGCACCAATGAGTCTTACATCAGTTAAATTAAAAATTAAAATTACAGTAGAAAATTTTTATTCTGAGCCGAAGCTCGGTTCTCTTATGCTCAAAATTTGTCATGTCTTCACAGTGATTGACCATTAACATAGCAATTGGCCTTGAAAATAAAATGTTAACAACTAATATTCTGGAGTCTCTGAATTAATTATTATATGCTTCCTTCACGTTGTGCAGGGGTATCAAGGGGCGTGGGGTTTATCCGGTTTGACAAGCGAATTGAAGCAGAAGAAGCTATCAAGGGCTTGAATGGCCAGAAACCTCCAGGTGCCACAGAGCCCATCACTGTAAAGTTTGCTAACAATCCAAGCCAAAAAACCAGTCAGGCCGTTCTTTCCCAGCTGTACCATTCTCCAAACAGAAGGTATCCAGCACCTCTAGCTCAGCAGGCTCAACGTTTTAGGTAAGTCAGATAACGTGTACAGCTGTGCTGAAACCTGCATGTTCCCACAGACGTGTTTGTTTGCCTCCACTGTGGCGCTTTCCCGCTTCTCCAACTTCTGCGTGAACTTTAGCTCTGCTCCTACAGTACAGCTAAAGCAAAAAATGGATGCCATCCTACTGATAGCATTTCACTGTCTAATAAACCTCCTTAGCTAAAGTGTCATCTTTTTCTTCTACTCGGTCACTAAAAACTTTTTCGAAGATGACTTTTCATTTCCTAGATTATTCTTGAGTAATGCACAAGTTGATTCAGTTAACATTGACCTAGGCAGTTTAGTTTTCTTCTTAGCCATACAGCATGCCACAGCCAGCCTTCTCTTCCCCACCCTCTATTTTTCTTCCCTATTCAGGCTTTGTTTTTTCCCTTGTTGGTTGTCTAAGCCCTCCATGCTACACTTTATCTTATTGCAAAATTTTCATAATGAAGATTAGTCAAATATTTTTTGCATGTGTTTTTTGGGGATATATGTTCCCATCACGTTGAAACTACAGCCATACAGTTCCCTGTGATATTTAGTGTGTTGAAAAGGACAGATGGCGAGAACAAAGCAAAACAAATACTGTATTATGTACATTCATGAGTACCTTGAGTTTTGTTTCAGTGATTTTGATTGTTTCTTCCCTCCTTCTGCTCCTAAAGGATGTGACTGGAATGTGTTAAACAGTAATACATTTCAGCAGTTTCTATTTTATTTTTTCAAGAAGTAAAATCAGCTGGCAGTTTTCTTCAAAGAGAATGTACCAAATTTTAAAAGCTATGCATTGGCTACCCTCACTTATAGGCTGAATATTCAGAGTTCATGGACTGCACTTCATGCTGACTGTGGTAGCTATAGTATTTAACTGATACTCCAGGTAGATCTATCACCATTAGTAAAAATTCTCCAACTTTCAGAGTTTTTTCTTTGGATAAGACCTATTGATTTGCACTTGAGTAATTTCTGTAGACTACCCCTGTCCTTCACCTTTAGGCTTTTAACCTTAAATTTTGATTGGTGGAGGCTTATTTTTGTCTAAAAGGCAGTGTATTTTTATGAATATCGCTGGCAAGTTGATTTTTTTTTCTGAGATATTCAGTGTAAAGTAATGCTTTAAACCACCTTTAGAGATACTATGATAGCTCCACGTTACAAGTATAATTGTAACAAAAAGCACTGAATAAGTACCAAGTCTGTAGTAAATAGGGGAGAGAGAATAAAATCTTTTATCAGTGTTGAAGGAAGGAAAGGGTTTAACTGACTGATCAAAAGGTAAGCTGAAGTTGCAGACAAAATGAATTTGGTTTTTTTTGTGAAAACCTTAAGACTTATCCTTCCTCGCTAAAAGACAGTCTTTTCAAATTTTTAGGTTTTTTAACTGTAAAGGGAAAAGTCATCTTTTCTTGGTATTTTGGTCTTTGCTTTGCATTGTTGCAGCATTCCAGGTGTGGTGCTGACTAAATAGTTGAGGTGGCACCAATGCTTCAGATCTTTCATTAGTTACATGTGAAAGAAATCTTAATTCTTGACATTTGTTGATGTTTCAGACAGGATTAACCGATGCAGTTGCCCCATCTCTGTTAACAGTTGACAGAGACCTGAAAACAATCAGCATAAACTTGGATAGTAAAAGCAACAGAATCAATACAGTGCCTCTTTTTTTCTTACTAAGAGAAAACTTGATCTAGACTTTCAAAGACTGCTCTACGTAATTGTTCTATAGGATGTGTAAATTAAAGCATCTTTAAAAGTTTCCAGTGGAAAGTCCCTGAGAATTTCTTCAAAATATTTTCAAATCTTCGAGGTAACTGATAGAAAATCATAAAAGTGATTCCATTACTGAATGAAGTCCTCATCTGACTGCTTTATAGCAAGGACCTGTAAGTGATGGTGTTTATAGAACCCCTCACCTTCCTCTCCCTCTCCCAGGATGTCAATGACAGTAGACCTCTGTCGTTGACACTGAGTGTACTGATGGTAGTCATGTATTGTTTAAATTCCTCTTTTCTGCTCTCTTAGAGATTTGGTGGCTTACTTTCTTGACAATGTATTACACAAACCTGGCTTACTGCAGAATGCTCTGTAGTTTGAGAAAACTAAGTCAACTGTACTTTTTTTTTAACCTAAGCTCATATTTTGTGGAGTCCTGAAGCAAATCTGTAATAAGACTTTCTCGTCCCATGTCTGGGATTTGCCAGGAAGAAACAAGAGCTTCTTCAGGGTAGATGTTTTCCTAAAGAAGCATTTTGAGGGACTCCATGAATAAGAGTAATAGGAGTGGTAGGCACTATGTGTCCCAGGTGTTGGCCAGGTAATTTCAAAGGGTTTAGAGCTGCAGTGTCATACTACAGTTTTAACAGCTTGGGGAAAGGAAAGAAATACATAGAGAAAGCTTACAATCTAACATATATATGTGTGTGTGTATATATTGAAAAAACACTGGGACCCTTTTAGCCCCATTTTCGTTGTTGAAGACAGGCAGAGAAATCTCTGCCTGTTTTGTGTCCCTGTTAGTGAGGTGAACATCCTCATCCTGTAATGGTCTGATGTCACTTTTGAACTGCTCTTTGTGACCGACATATTTAGAAAAGCACTTTTTGTTGTCCCCCACATTTCTGACCAGCGTCAACTCCAATTAAGCTTTGTCACAAATGCACTCCCTTTAGTGGCCAGCAGCATCTCTGTATTCCTCCTGAATATTATCACCCGACCTTGCTTCCACTGTCCATATACTTGCTTTTTTGGCCTTAGCTCCAAAAGCCCTAGCTAGCCTTCTGCCTCACCTGCTTGACTTCTTGGAATTATCAAAAGGAGTAAGAAAATGAAAAATCCTTTTTGCAGTTTATGTTATGATGTTTGCTGCTGCTCAAAAATACTGCATCTGTCTTGGTAATTATATGTGCAAACTGTCAGAAGCCTCAATAAAACTCTTCATCTAAACCAAGTTAGTAAGGTGGAAAACTTAACTAATGTGCTCACTGACTGTAACTTAATGCTAATGCTATTTGTTTTAGGCTAAACTTGTGGTAGTGGTATACTTTGTGAAATGAACTTCTTATGGTTGTGGTTACTACCCAGGAACTATTTTGTATTCATTAACTGTATCAGGTGTAGTAAGGTGGGACAGCTCTTTCAGTGGTGATACATTAACATTGCATGAGGTTCTGTAGGGTATAATGGATGTGACCGTAATATACCAAGTTTCCTTAATCTTAAAGGATAGAAAAGTCTGAAGACTTAACATGTTGCTAAATGTTTTGTAGGTTGGACAACCTGCTCAACATAGCTTATGGAGTAAAGAGGTAAAAAAGAGCTATTTGGTTTATAATAACCATATTCAAAATTATTTTGAAGTATTTTGCAAACTCTTTTCAGTAAGACTTATGTTGGATTTTTGCATGTTGAGACTTCAGCTGAGATTGTTCATTTTGTTGCTTGTGCATGAAATAGATAAACGATTTGTAGCAGTTCCACGGAATTCCTGTTTCAAATTACTAACCCTCACCAGGTTTATAGCATGCTTTCCATTTGATTTTCTATGTTACATCATCTCAGACATACCTAGCACAGTTCTCCCTACTTGTGTATAATTTTTTACACTATATTTGTCCAGTTGGGGGGTAGAAAATGTTTGTGATGTCCCCTTATTAGCCTGAGCAACACGTTCATCCTGTGAAAAGCTCTGTATCATTTTCTTTTTTATTTCAACATTTCTTTGCTGGGATTTTTTTGTGAACAGTCACCTTATGATTCTGTTTTGCTTCCCCTCATTCGTCAGTAGGTTTCCTCCAATGACCATTGATGGAATGACCAGTTTGGCTGGAATTAATATCCCTGGGCATGCAGGAACTGGGTGGTGCATTTTTGTGTACAACTTGGCCCCTGATGCTGATGAGAGCATCCTCTGGCAAATGTTTGGACCCTTCGGAGCAGTAACCAATGTGAAGGTCATCCGTGACTTTAACACCAACAAGTGCAAAGGTTTTGGATTTGTGACTATGACAAACTACGATGAGGCAGCTATGGCAATAGCTAGCCTGAATGGATACCGCCTTGGTGACAGAGTATTGCAGGTCTCCTTCAAAACAAACAAAACGCACAAAGCCTAATAAGTTATTCTCAGTGCATTAATACATGAAAACTATACAACAAAGGCAATTTACAAGAAGCTTTATGCATTAGTAAATGCCTTTGTTGTATGTCAGTGTGGAAATGGGGATAAAATGACTACTTAGCATCCTAAGAATATATGAGATTTTTTATTGCTAATATTTGAATTAGAACTTCTTAAATATCTTTTGTGTTTGAATATTGACAAGAGGTACAGGGTTTTTACCTGTTACAATACATATTCTATTGCCTTCTTTGAAGAAGGTGGACCTTTTAAAATGTTTCAGCTAAGGGAAGAAGTTTTTTTCTTTATACATGACTGCCTTGAACCTATGAGTAAATACTGAGGCTTTGTGTAGTAGTTTAAGTTGTTGTTTGGGTTTTTTTAATTTTTTTATTTGCTTCGTTTAATTTACATTGTAATGCATTGTTGTTTTGGTTTTTGTTGTTCAAGAAAAGTATCTGAAGTTTACATTTTATTTATAAAGTTGTAAGCAGTATTTATTTTATAATTATCGTTTGGGTTGGGGAATGGGAACTCATTATAAAAGCTTATTGTAAGAATACTGGAGAACTTTTCGTAAAGCAGTACCTTGCCAAAGAGATAAGAACCTCTTTGATGTGGGTTTAGAAAAAAAAGCATCTATTTTTGTAAAAAAAAAAAAAATTTGGAGAAACTTTTTACTGGTCCTGGAACAAATATTTTGACTTGAATACTTTGAGAAATCTCTTCATATGACACCTAGTGAGCTTTTAAAACTTACCAGGAAATTTACAGTTGTTGGGAAAAATTTAGAAAGATTTATGATGTAGAAATACTTTTGAGACCTTTGTATTAAGAAGTAAAGTCAATGGGATGCACTGTTGGTTTCATTTTTTGTAATCACCAGTGGAGTCATTGATCATCCTGGTTATTAAGTGATAGGTGGCTCACATTAATTTGTGATTTTGAAACAAGTGAAAATTTAAAAAAAAGAATATAAGAGCAAGCAGAAAACTTAAAATACTGAGAGATGGGGGAAAAAAAAATCTGTTCTTCCTAAAGAATTCCCTTCAGATAGAGCTCACGGTGTTTAGTGATGTACTTGCTATTGTTTGAAGAATTGTTTTGTCTTAAAAGACATTGAGCATGGTTTGCACAGTAGCAAATCAGCAGAAGTGGCCTGAGTTGGGTATGTTAGGAGGTGTTTTGAAGGTTAGGTTCAAGGCTAACACCTGAGCTTTGTGTAATGTAAATAAGACCTTAAGTTATGAACCTTTCAGCCAATTTTGATTTTGGTTTATTTTTTAAGTTACATGCCAAGTGATGTTCAATTTTGAATGTTTTTGTATGAGTTTTTTCTTTGTAAATGGCATTAACATTGTTACTTGAGGTCTGCTTTTTTTTTTTTTTGTCCTGAGGACTTGAATTTACAGTGCATCAAATCTGTTGCTCTTTTTGTCTGTAGATAGTCTAGCTTCAGCTGTTTATGGTGATGCAACATTTTTGTTTATAAATATGTTTGTGGTAAAAAAAACAAATATAAACATATGTTTTGAACAAATTTCCTTACATTTTTCATATGAAAACCATAAATACCTGTATGCTATTGAAGTTTAACTTTGTATGATGCTTAAATCACTATTTGGGGAAATAGAAAAAAAGTCTTTACCATGTATTGAAGAAATTTAAGGAAAACAAATACAGAATATTTTCTGATTAGCATCTAGCTTATAATTAAATTTTTCAAAAAAAGCTGAGGGTTTGATGCCTTCACCAGGATGCACTGACAACTATGTAGTTACGTCCTGCTTTTGTATAAACTGAGATGCTCATACGCTTCCCCTTAGAAAAAGCAATGTTCTATGCATAACATAGTTGTACACTATATTTGCAGTTGGTTTTGGTTCTTATTCATTTAAATTGTAGTTATAAAATTTTCAGTATAGTACAGTACATATACTGTGAAGCGCGTGCTAAAGTGAATAAGCGAGTTTTCATGCTGACCCACTCAATGCTATTCAAAAGTCAATTGGCTTCCTGAGCACTTCCTCATTCTTAGGTGCATTTAGATTGTTAAAGCTACTCCTCTGCATTAAAAGTTGTATATAGTATATCAATCACAAACTTTCCAACGTGGGGAAAATCAGTAGCTACATGCTTCTTTCCTATACTATTGTAGCAACTAACGGCATTGATGAGAAGGCATGTAAATTGGGCTTCACTTTACAGTGTTTATCAGAGCACTTAGTAAAATATAAGGCTGGTATTTATTTGAAGTTGTATAGTATGACTTAATTCACATTTGTTGGAATAGAGAATATATTCTGTTGAGTATTTAAGAGGTTGTACATGTTTTCTTTTGTGTTTGGATTCTTTGTACTTTTTCATGTTCAGTACATCAATAAACAAAGTTGAAGGGAAAACAGTGTCATGAGCAGGTCTTTTACCATATTGTTCACTGCTTTAAGGAATAAGCAGTCTGAGTGAAAGACTTTTTTGCAAAGCTCTCGAGAGCTACTTGTAAATTAGCTTAGAATTTTAGTTACCAACAAGGTTCAATAGTATGGGGCTCTGGATGTGGTAAGGCAATCACGAAGGTCCTACTCCAGCAGAGGTGTTGCCAAGTCAAGAAAGGACTATACCTCCTGTCAAGTCCAGTTGCATGAGGAAGAAAAGAAAGATTGTAGTGATACGTGATTCCCTTTTAAGGGAAACAAAGATTCCAATATGCTGGAAGGACCATCCCCTCAGGGAAGTCTGCCTTCCTGGGGCCTGAGATTAGGATGTCACCAGGAAACTTCTTAGCCTGGTTCAACCTTCAGATTTCTACCTGTTGCTAGTCCTCCATGTGCGTGGTGACAAAGTGACAACACATAGTCCAAAAGCCATCAAAAGATTTCAAGGCCTTGATATAGTTGGTACGGGAATGAGGGATGCAGGTTATTTTTTCCTCTTACTTTTCCAGGTGCGGGTAGTGACATTGAAAGAATCAAGCTGACCCAGTCTATTAATACATGAGTCTGTGGCTGGTATCACTGCCAAATTTTTGGTTTCCTTGATAATGGGATGGCCCACATAGCACAGGGCATGATGAATTCAGGTGGGATTTGCCTCAAAAGGAGAAGAGGACTAGTGGGACTTACTGATAAGGCTTTAAACTGGATATGGTGGGGAAGGGGAATGTTGTTTAATGTGATGAAGTGTGGAATGATGTGCCATCCCAGTCATATCAGCTAGATTCCAAAGTCAGCAAGAGGTACGCAGAACCTGGAGGGGGTGGGGTGTTACCCCCTATATCAATGACCAGTGCTTAGAGCTCTGCCTGGGCATGGATGAGGAGCTAAGTGAGAGCCTATGGGTCAGGATTAGAGGCAGGATGGGGACAGGTGGACATTACAGTGGGAATCTGCTACAGTCCATCTGTAGATTGACCAAGGAAGACTGAGCAGACAAGGCCGTTTACAGACAGATAGGAGTGGCCTTGCATTCACAAACCCTGGTCCTCAAAGGGGGTGTCAGTTACTCCAGTATCTGTTGAGGGACAACACAGCAGGCCACAAACCTCTTGGATTAGGAACTTCCTCTAATTCATTGATGATAACTTCCTTCTACAAGTGATGGAGGAGCCAATAAGGAGAGGTGCTATGTTGGATCTTGTTCTCACCAACAGAGAGGGCCTGGTGGGGAATGTGAAGTGCAAGGACAGCCTGGGCTGCAGTGACCATGAAATGGGGGAATTTGGGATCCTTGAGGCAGAGAGAGGAGCACAGAGCAAGCTCACTGCCCTGGACTTCTGAAGAGCAGACTTTGGTCTCTTCTTAGTAGAGTACCAGGGGGATAGAGCTCTGGAAGGAAGAGGCCCAAGAGAGCTGCATGAAATTCAAGGTTTGTCTCCTACCTATGAAGAAGAAATTTGGCAAGAATGACAGAGGGCCTGCATGTATGAACAAGGAGCTACCGGACAAACTCAAAACACAGCTTACAGAGGGTAGAAGCAGGGACTGGTAGCCTGGGAGGAACACACAGAGATGGTCGGAACAGCCAGGGAGCTGTTTCACCTTGATGAGTGGTGATTCATAGCAGGTAGATCATATTTAGATCAACCACCACTGTTGGCTCCACCAAACATGGTTCCCCCAGCTCTAGAAATTTGCCCTGCTTCCCTCAATCACCTGCTCCACTGCAGATGTGCCTATAGCAGGGCTGTTTGCCTTGGTGAATGACAGTTAATGATCTTAGGGTTCCAACCCTAACCTTTCTATTACTTCATTAAGTACAGAGAGAGAGGATTTTCTCTTTATTTTGATGTCTATTTGTTGTTTAATTGCTGTATTAATTGGATATTGAGTTAACTATAGCTTGCTGGTTTTTTCCCTTCCCAGCACTTGAGTTGACTAGCTTTTAAAGATTTACTTCGACTGTCTCTTGTCTTTTTAAAGTACATATATACCTTAATTCATATGCTTTGCTCAGTTGAATGAGAGTGAACTTCCACCAGTGAAAACACAATTCCAAAAGTGGCTTATACAATATAACTTTTATTTTTAACTGTTTTCTTTCACCTTCTCTTTTACGTCTTTACTGTGAGATTTTTTCATACAGAATCTTGTAGCACGTGTTGTTGAGCATCCCACTACAGTGTGATGGAACTGCATTTACTTGGATGATGGGCTCTGTGAACAGCACACATAGATAATAGCACCTGTGGTGGTTTGGAAAAAAAGTTTTCAAAAAAGCTAATTTCAAAAGGTTTTGTACAATTTGTTCTAATGTGAGAGAGGAGAAGTTTTCAGACAGGCACACTTTAGTATGTGGGAAGGGAATTATATTACAATTTATTACTTACACAATAAATACTATTTTTCATATATATATATATATATATATATAACAATTTTAACTATCTCTTCTATGGTGAAACAATATATATACATATACTGTCTCTCCTTTCCTTCAAAAAAAGTCCAGAAAGAAGAAGTCTTCTTTTCACTTTTAGGCCACAGCTCTTCCAAATTAATTTCTGCAGCACTTGGAAGTGCCTCTTTAAGGCAGCAGTTTCGATTTGTCGTAGCTAGAATTATTCTTTTTTCTAAGAGGTGGGGGGGGGTCTGCCCCCACTTCTCACTCCTCAGCCACCTCGTCCGAGGGTATTACCGTGGGGTTTGGGGGGACACCGGTGTCAGCACGTCTGCAGCACGAAGAGCAAGGGGTTAAAGTTTAAAGTCTTTATCCCCTGCTCTTGCTCCACAAAGGTTCTGTCCCCAGGGGATGAGCTCTCAGGAGACTTCTTTGGGGATTTCCACCCCTCCTCCCCGGGGTCAAAGAGTTCTAAGGGCTTTTAGTTTAGTCCTTACCCTAGAACTGGTTCCAACTGACTCTCTCTCTCCTTCCCTCAGACGTCCTGTGTCTCTTGGTCTGGTCCGGGCCTTATTTGCTTTTGCTGCTGCTTTCCTCTCCCCCCGCACTGCGAGAGGGAAAAGAAGATGCAACCCAAGGGGTCTTCCCGATCTTTCAGGCTTCACTCAGTCACTGTGCTGCTGAGGGCAAAGGCCCCCTGGCCCCACACCACACGTGACGTTTCAGGGCATGGCTGCTGCTTCTTCCAGCTATGCAGTTAAAATTAACCTCTTCCAATTCTGTGAGTATGTAATTTCCTCAAGGGCACACAAAGTTTTTAATTGGTCCGGTATCAAAAACACCACCACTGGGGCAGACTTGTCACTAGCCCCAGGGGGAGAGGTTTTTTTTCAAACCACCACAGCGCCTCAAGGGGTCAGTCATAGCCAGTGTTGATAAACTGTCTCTTTACTTACAGAAACAGTGTGTCCTAATGGCTTTTTAAATGGTTATGTTCTTTGGTGGCTGGACTAATGAGAGGATGCAAGACACTCTACTTGGCAGTAAATGAGGAGTTATATTTGGAATTCATATTCCAGCAGGGACATCTGTGTGTTCAGCTTGCACACTTTCACAGAAATAGCTTTTCGTTCTCAGCTTACGCCAATTTGAGTATAGCATAACTAGCCACAGTTGAATTATTTTGTTATATGGAAATGAGGACAAAATATGTTTATGTAAATGTCTTCAGTTTAAAATTATAACTGCTTTAGCTGTAGAGAAACTGGCAGTCAAGGAGCAGCACTAAAATGTATCATTTATAAATGCAGTTGCCCAGAGGAAATGTCAGTGCTGAAAAATACAGATTTGATTATGTGTAGCTGACCACAAGTAAGAAAACCTGATACAAATTTATACAAAGATAGTACTTTTCTTACTACAGTAAAGTTTTATTATGAAGCTAAAGAAGAAGATGTGAAGGTACCTTATGCAGTTTGATGGAGGACTAATTCCTTTTGTATGTAAGTAGTAGGAGTTCCAGGAGTGTCTCTAAATATCTGTGAGGGACTAGTAGTGGTAGATAAGCTTGGAAGCAGGATCATGACAGAGAATGAGCTGTAACTGGGGGGACATGAGTGTTTGCTCGGACACTTGTGCAAGGGCTTTGTTACTGCCAAACATGCTTGAGGGTTGTGGGGACTCTTCTGCAAAAGATGTGTGCAACAAGATTGGTCATGACAGGTGACCTTCCCACCTGCATCTAGGAGAACTTTCCTTTGGCAAGAGAGTATTTTCCCATCATGAATGAAAAATTTGCATTTTTGAAGTGGCTGGCTGTCCACTGGTTTTGTACGTGGTGTGTGTTCTCTGCATAACACCCCGAGGCATCAGGTACGAAGAAGTCTGTGATACTCTTACCTGCACTGCTGAGCAGGCCTGACCAGTGTTACACACCTTTGTGTTGTCACTTCAGACACACTACATGAAGGTGACTGAGCTTATAGGAATGGTGACTTTAGTTAAGTCTTGAAAAGCAGCAACTAATTAGGACTATCAAAAGGGTTATGATGTATTTTGTTACTAGAGATAACATCTCTGTTTTTTTAACAGTTTGAGAAACAAACACAATTTGAGCTATGCTCCATCACAGGTAAAATAATAGCCTGGGATTGTGCAATTTCAGCCATGTCAACACTGTTGATCCAATTGTGCTTGCACATCCTTAGATGTTGGGCTTTGCCCCATTGTGGCATTTGGACTTTAACATTTCAATGTGTACATCTCAAAATGCATCTTTTTTTTTTTTTTTTTTTTTTTTTGCACTGACATTTCCCTAATTAAACTTCACTGTAAAGGCACCTGTTTGCAAAACTACTCCTATGATGGCTAGTGGTTTGGGCTAGCAGATGTGCTAGTACATGAGAGGTCAACAAAACAAAGCTGGGGGAGAGATCTTCTCTTTTGGTGGGATGAGGTGATAATCTGGGATAGTCTTGGAAAGCCTGCTTTTGGGGCAAAGAGCAGTTTTAACCTGAAAAGCTTGAATTGTTGCCTATACCTTTAGTCACTATGACAAAAATTGAGTAAGCAATGTAAACTTCTGGGTACTTTTAAAACAACATGATCAACTTCTGTGGATTAGGAAGTTTTCTAACTTTTTGCTATGAAGTCTGATGGATTACTGTTTTACCTTATAATTACTCTCCTATTTTCAATCAACGTTCTGTTCTGAGACATAAATGGGAAAAAGGAGAATATTATGGTTTTTTTTGTATTTGTAATATCGGTGTAAAAACCAACATAACTGCAGAAAGTTAATAAAATGTAATTTCTTATTGCATGTACTAAAATCATGTCATTCCTGTACATGAGTCTATATCAATGTGACCTTTTCAGTGACCCTGTAATACTGTAAAGTCACTAAGAGTGCTGTAAGAGTATTGATTATAAACACTGCATACTTTACAAAAACATAAGAGCTGAAATTAAATTTGAAGTAATTCTTATTAAATTATTTTCATTTATTCAATAGGACACTTCACTAGTACAGAACATGTTTTTCTGTTGCTTTAAGTGCAAGAATGTTCTTAAATGCAAGTGCTTACTTGAATTTTAACATTCTACTGCTCTTAAAAGCTTCTTCTGTTAAAAGCCCTGATACAACAGGCCCAATTGCCTGCACTTATGAAAGGCAATGTTCTCTAATAAAAAATTAAATAGCCTTGAAACCTAGTCCACTGCTTCTTGATATCTACTTGTCTCAAAAGTTTGGTATTAGCTTTTAGAAATACAAGATACTCTGTAGCAACCTGTTCTGTCAAAAGGAGTGTGAAGATAGGTCAAAGTGAAACACTTCTTTCCTGCTGCAGTCTTTGCTTTGTGCCATCATTCAAAATACAAGCTAAAGAGTGGTGACTTTATTTTTTTTGTCCTTGATTAATATTGGCAGTATATCTGATGGATCCAGACCAGTTCAGTTGTAGCCTTCAGTTCAAGCTGTCTGCCTTCCCTGTTTAACAGTTCGTGTTTCTGAGGAGTTAAGACTCCAGAGACTTTATGGTTGAATTACTCTTTTCTTGAAGTATTCTGTAGCATATTCATTGCACATAGATGCAGTAACCAATTTCATTGCCACAAACTCAGATATGTTATAAATCTGAATTTTGAAAGTGAATGTAATGCTTGCCATAAATTATGTCTATTCTTAGTGGGCTTTTTTTTTTTTTTACTAGGAAAAACATTTAATAAAGTGAATTTAGGCTTCCTTAGATTCCTGTTTGTTGTGCTTACACTCAGCAGTCACACATGACATGTTGTGACCCATCCCATCTCTCTGGCCTATTGTTAACCAACCCATGCACTGCACATCGAAGCCATGCAAGTAGATTTGTGCAAGTAACAGAGGAGAAGGAGTGTAGGTGTCTATGTATTTTACAGATTTCAGGGAAGACCAGAAAGGTCAAAGTTAATCTTCAGTTAGTTCCATTAGGTTGCCTTTCCAGAACTTAAAACAAACTGATCCACAGCTGATTAACAACTTACTTTCAAGTGTACTCATTCTGGGATGATACTGGTTGCTTTCCTTATTGAGAAAAGGGTCTTCCATATTCTAAATAGCTTAACAATATTTGTCATAACCCTGAAGTTAATGCCTTAGGATCTTATGTGGCCATCCCTCAGAACAACAGGGGAAAGAGAGGAGGGAATCCCAAAAGGGACAATTTGGGACCAAAAAAAAAAAGCTAGCAAAGTTGTTGAAAATTCAGGTTATGTCTGAAGATCATCAAGACTTCTCTTATTTCAAAGACTACCCTCTTTGGTCCTTGGGCTTCTTCTGACTTACTCTGGGAAAACAGATATTTAATTTCCTGATGCCAAGATAGGTTCTCCAGAAAAACAGAAGCAAAGCTAAAAAGGCTGTGAAAAAACTATAAGCAGAGGCAACAGAAGCCTTGGAAAAGAGCTTTCAAATTCTGATACCAAAATTCCAGCAGTTCTGTTAGTTGATGATGTGCTTCTTTGAAACTTACACAAAATATGAACAGCAGGGAAAACACCTAGAACTAAAAAATTCTAATAAAATAAATTAAAAGTGAACTTTTTCTTGGGTTGGCTGTATTTCCACAGTGAACACAGTGAAGTGGTGTAAATTTCTTGAGAACTTCATCGTAAGTCTTGGAGAAGACTTTGAGAGCCTCTGTTCTAAGCTCTTCAAAGTAAAATTCTGTAGCTTTCACCTAGAAAAGGAAATGAAGAGGTGCAAGAAAGTGATGATCAAATTTCCTTGCTCATGATGGCATTTGAAGTCATTATTAAATGGATCAAAATAACTTACCTTATACTCTGTTCCACATGAACATTTTACCTTAGCAGTGGCTCTAGATGAGAATTTTTATAGTACAGTGAAGAAATTGGACCATCTTAGGCACTTAAAGGCAAACTTGGTTTTCTTGGAAAGGGAAAAAATCTTTCTAAAATTCCTGAAGATGCTGCTGTAAATCGTTTCTTTCACCTCCTGTCTCAGAACTAGCAGGTACTTTGTTCCATTGATAAAGATCTATTTTGTGAAATACACCACCTGGGAATGTTTTTGTTTTACTTTAGTGTGCTGAACTTGTGAACATCTTGTAGCATTGTCTGGTTCTTTTGCTTTTATAAGCTTTGAAGTGTAAACAAGCCTTAAAAACTTTAATTTGAGGAATATGTGGTATGATTTCAGAGAATCTTGTCAAAAGCATTATGTGACCATGTTTGCTGCTGTTTGACAGAATTTTCTCCATAGATGGTTCCTGAACATGAAAGGTCTTTCAGTAGTATGGCAGTATTGTGACAGATGTCACAAAAATATTCCTCCTCAAATTCTGATTGTTAGTTTTTCCACTTGCCCTGTTTAGAAATCACGTAAATCTGGTGAGTCTGCCCTCTGTCAAGTATTCCTTCAGCAGAAGGGATTTTGAAGAGTTGAGTAAACTTGCAAAATCAAAGTTATTTGAAGAAATAGAATCCAACAGTAGTCATAGTAACAGGTGCCAGGAGATTTTTGGACTAGAAGCTTGTTTGAGATTGGATGATTCTGGGCAAAGTAGTCTTCTCCAAGTGTCCACACACTGGAAGTAGGAAGTGTCAGGCTCTGGGAGAGACCTTGTTCCTAAATAATCTTGTTTCTCTTAGCCCCCAAAACAGGTGGAAGTTGCTTTGAACTTCTTTAGTGTTTCTCCAAGAATTCATACACAATATAGTGGAAGTCACGAAACTGGCAGTAAAAAATTAGATGAAGTGAGCAACTCTACACTTGGTTATAGGAACCTATTTAGCCAGAAGACATGCACTTCAGCTTCTTAAACAGCTCAGCCTGGTGGTGGAGGACAGGAGACAGAATCTGTTGGAGACATTTAGTGTGAATCTTCCATCAGACATGCTGATATGCTCTTCTTGGATCTATTTGCTCACCAGAGCTTTGGGAATGTAGATACATTTTTCTTCACGTTGATACTGATCTTTGGATATTGGCAAACCCTACAGATTCTGGACTGTTCTTCCTTAATCTAGACAGCTGTTCCCCAGCTGGGCTCTATCAGCTCTCTTAAAATTCAGATTTTTTTGGGGAGTATTCCTTTGTTTCATCTCTCAGCTGCCTATGTATTGTTGCTTCCACCTTTGGCATGATATTTTGTGCATAATTCTTTATGAAAAGAGCATTGCCTCATGTTGTGATAATATTAGTATGTCAGTATAACCAGTGTAATGTTTTCATTTCCTGGAGAAGAAAGGAACAGAAGGATATGAGAGTGTCATTTCACTTTTAACACTGGTATGTTTCTCCTTTTGGCTCCTAGCATGAACCTGCAAGCCAAGTGTGCTTCACCAAGACTGTGCTCTTCCCTACTGTGTGGACTGAAATGCAGCATTTGGCTCAAACAAGTCTATATTCTTAATTCCTTCCTGTCCTAAAATTACAGAAGTGCCCTATTGCATGTATTACTGATGCAATCAGTAACTGCATCAGTAAGCTCAAGACTGTAAGCTCAAGTTATGAAGGAAATCAGGTGCTTTGGTACTACTGCAGCTTCTGTAGATATGCAGAATAAAAAGATAACTCTCTAAACATGAGGGAACATTTAATGGGGGTAAGATCTAGGAGGGAATGAGTTACTTTGATGTGTAAATACTAATTTTTTTATCCTTCAATTTAGACTGCACATGCTTTTTCTATTGCTGCAAGATATATAGTTGCAGTTGACAAGATGCATGTATTCAAGGTGCCAGTAGGGAGAAGACCCCAGGAAAGAAGATCCAACCACCTGTTGACTGAGAAGGGTCAAAAGACGCTTCTTAAACAGTTGGAAACTCATCTCAATTCCCTGCCAGCAGAGGTCTTTACAGGTAAGAAAAGATTGCATTGTTCACATCTTCAGTGTAATTTAATCACAATCTTTTCACTACTCCAGAGTTGAAAGGAAGACTGGGAGGAGTGTAACACCAATAAACCAAGTGGTTTTAAATATCAAGCATAGAATCATAGAATCATTAACATTGGAAAAGATCTCCAAGATCATCGAGTCACAGCCAAAACTGAATGCCACCTTGTCAGCTAGACCATGGCACTGAGTGCCATGTCCAGTCATTTCTTGAGCACTTCCAGAGATGATGGCTCCACCATCTCACTGGGCAGACCATTCCTTTCAGTGAAGAAAGGTCCTTTCCTAATGCTCAACCTGAAATTCCCCTGGTACAGCTTGAGACTGTTTCCACTTGTCCTGTCACTAGTTACCTGGGAGAAGAGACCAACTCCCACCTCACTACGACCTCCTGTCAACAATAAGGTCTCCCCTGAGCCTCCTCTTCTCCAGACTAAACAACCCCAGCTCCTTCAGCCACTTCTCATAAGACTCATAAGCCACTTCTCCAGACCCTTTACCAACTTCATTGCTCTTCTCTGGATATGCTCCTCACTGTCTTTTTTTGTTGCGAGGGGCCCCAAACTCAACACGGTACTTGAGGAGTGGCCTCACCAGTGCTGAGTATGGGGAAGAGTCACTGTCCTGGTCTTGCTGGCCATGCTGTTTCTGATCCAGGCCAGAATGCTATTGACCTTCTTGCCCACCTGGGCACACTGCTGGCTCATATTGAACCAACTGTTGACCAGCACCCCCCAGGTCCTTTTCTGCTGGGCAGCTTTCCAGCCACTCTTCCCCTAGCCTGTAGCACTGCCTGGGATTGTTGTGACCCAAGAGCAGGACCTGTCAGTTCTCCTTATTGAACCTCAAACAGCTGACCTCTGTTGTTGGCCCAGATTCCTCTCCAGAGCCTTTCTGCCTTCCAGCAGATCAACACTCCTTCCCAAGTCGGTGTCATCTGCAAAGTCACTGTAGGTGCATTCAATCCCCTTGTCAGTAAAGATATTAACAGGACTGGGCCCAACACTGATCCCTGGGGGACACCACTAGTGACCAGCTGCCAGCTGGATGCAGCACCGTTCACCACCACTCTCTGGGCCCAGCCCTCCAGCCAGTTCCTAACCCAGCAAAGAGCACAGTCAGTTTATCTAGAATACTGTGGAAAAGAGTATCAAAGTCTTTACTGAAAGTCCAGATAGACTACCTCCACAGCCTTTTCCTCATCATCTAGGCAGGTCACCTGGTCTCACCTGGTCATAGAAGGAGATCCGGTTGGTCAGGAAGGACTCACGTTTCCTAAACCCGTGGTGGCTGGGCCTAATCCCTTGGTTGTCGTGTACATGCTGCATGATGGTACTCAAGATGGTCTTTTCCATAACTTTTCCCAGTGCTGAGGTCAAGCTGACAGACCTGTAGTTCTCCGGATCCTTCTTCCAGCACTTCCTGTGGATGGGCGTCACAGTAGCCAATCTCCAGTTATCTGGGACCTCCCTGGTTAGCTAGGACTGATGATAAATGATAGAGGGTGGCTTGGTGAGCTCTTCCAACAGCTCCCTCATCACCCTAGGGTGGTCCCATCTGGTCCTATAGACTTGTGGACATCTAAGTGGTTCAGAAGGTCACTACTTGCATCCTCTTGGATTGCAGGGGCTCTCTTTCTGCTTGCTATCCCTGTCTGCCAGCTCAGGGTCTAGTTGTCCTGAGGGTACCCATTCTTACTGTTAAAGGCTGAGGCAAAGAAGGTTCTAAGTACCTCAGCCTTTTCCTCATCCTTGGTGACAATGTTCCCTCCCGTGTCCAATAAAGGATGGAGATTTTCCTTGGCCGTCCTTTTGTTGTTAATGTATTTATAAAAGCACTTTTTATTATCTTTCACAGCACAGGCCATATTGAGTTCTAGCTGAGCTTTTGTCTTCCTAATTTTTTGTCTACATGACCTAACAATGTCCTTGTACTGTCCCTTCTTCCAAAGTTCATAAGCTCTCTTTTTTACCCTCCATTCCAATGAAAGCTCCTTATTCAGCCAGGCCATTCTTCCACACTGTCTTGTCTTTTGACACAGGGATGGCCCACTTCTGCACCTTTAAGATTTCCTTCTTAGAGTGTGTCTGGCCTTCCTGAACCCTTTGTTAATAAGGACTGTTTCCTAAGGGAACTCAGAACCCTTTTTTCTATAGCTATTCATACATTCTACACTTCAAACTGAGTTTATAAATATATTGAAATTTTTGAAAGCTGCTAGATTATTACTTTTCCTGAAGGTAGGACACTTAAATGTGTTTCAGCAAAGGTCCTAGAAATTGTATCTGAAGAGTTAAGGTTAAAACTTTGATTAATGAAGCTACTAACCTGTGTGGTGGTCTAGCCTCTTGATGTTCAACATTTTTCTAAGATGTTAATGATTGTGAAATCAAGAAGCTGATTTTCATGAAAGAAAAGGTATATAGAAAAATCTTTAAGGTTAAACTAGTCTTTAAAGGCCTATATCTATGAAAATGCTTTCTCCTTACCCAAGATGCTGGATCAAAGGGAGATGCACTTGTTTAAGATTAGGTATTTGGAAATAGTAATTATTCATTGCCCTTCAGTAAGAATGATTATCAGTTGTTCTGTTCAGTAGAGGTAAGAAGATTCCCTATTTCCCAGCATAGTCAAGGGAAAAAATATTTTAACCCTGTCTATGTCAGGAAAATAAACTGTGCAAAAACAAACCACCATGTATTTTGATCTCTGTTATGTAAATTCCACTGCTAACGATTTCCTTACTGCACATTGTGGAGAGCAAAACCAGACTTCACACCCATTTCTGCTGTACCATTGGCAAGTGAATATATATGCAGTTTTGTTGGAATTGCAAGATCAAAGACAAAATGAACCTTTCACTTCTGTGCTATCAAAACAGTGGTTTTGTGCATACCAAGAGATGTTATATGATGAGGTGGGTAATCAGCTGAGACAATCAGTTGAGTTTGATGTTAAATTTGTCATCTGGGAACACTGAAGCAAATGTTCTGTGTAAAACCAACAGGAGGTAGGAGAAAAGAGACAAAGAGGTTAAGAAAATGAAATTTTTATCCAGGTATATGCAATTCCAAACGGATTTGTTCTTTATGAGATTCATTGGAAAATTGGCCTATCACATGAAACAGACAGATTGGTGCAAGCAGCTAGAGGCCTACCCATTAGTGGAAATCATGCAAGAAAACAAATGGGTTTTTGGGGAAACATTGTTCTCAGAAAGCTATGTGCCTCCTTTTCCTGATCAAGAAGACCTCCAGGCTTTGAAGGGTAGTGCTGATCAGCCATGATAGTTCAGATAATGCAGATAGTTCAGATATTAATCTCTAAAAACATGTAGTAGAATAGCAACTAACAGAAGGAATTTTACCTTTGAGAAAACTTGAACCAAGATTCAGGGCAAACAGCTGCTGCCTAAAAATGCATTAATATTTCACTGGCAGAGAGCCTTCTTCCTGTAGTGATTGTTTACCTTTTTTTGTTGCTGGGAGCAATCACTTGCAGCTGTTAGATACTCTGAGTTCCAGCAGAGATCATCAAGGCTTTGTGTGCATTACAGTTCTGTTTGGAAACCACTGAGTCTCAAGAGTAGTTTACATCAGAGAGTACTTCTGGCAACTGGATGGTCCACTGAAAGAAATGAGATAAACTTATGCTTTTAATTTTTAGTTGAGCAGATGGGGTCTTACTGCACAAACCAATTTGGTGCGTGTGAAAACAAAAAACTGCAACCAGATTGACCTGTGTGAATTTCCTAGGTTTTACCATCTGAACATCTGGAGTATGTGTGGGTTTGACAAACAAAAATATCTCTGACTGCCCACCAGGCCAGGTAAACAGCTTTTTCACAACATCTCCCTTTTCCCTTGGGTGTACAGAAAGACATTTGCATATGAAAATGTTTTCTGGAGTGATAGATATGGCTCTTTCTCACCTGGAAAGAGGCAAACATAAGCAGGACTTGCTGGTTTTCTTAGCTTCCTGCAGAGTTTGAAAACAGAGCTAATAGAAAGCCATTGTTTAGTTCTAGTCTCATGACCTCTGGTTTTAGTATGCACTCAGAAAACAGGCGAACTTATTTACTGTTCATGGACCTATGCAGCAGCTAACTGCAACAAGTTACATGTATGAAACTGAGTTTTCCTTGCATGTTATTCACACAAGCAACATGCAAGTTCTATCTTGAGGTTCCATAGTTTGCTTCATATTGAATTATCTCTGAAGAAATATATTGTGTGAATCCATGATAACTTCTTTAGCTATTCAGGTTTAGTTTAGCTGCCAGCTTCTTTCAAAAAGTGAAAGAACACCCAAGTCAAAAAGTCTTCATGCTCTTCAAGAGTGTTAAAAGAGCTGGTGGAGTTGCACCTTTGATTCTTTTACTACTTTCATTTTTACAGCTGTGTGAGGAAGGAACCTCAGCCCATCAGGCTACCAGCCAGTCAGTAGTGGGGTTCCGCAGGGCTCCATTTTAAGCCTATTTCTCTTCAACATCTTTATGAATGACTTGGATGCAGGACTTGAAGGAATACCAAGTAAATTTGCCACTGACACTAAGTTGGGTGAAGCTGTTGAATCCCTTGAAGGATAAGAAGCCCTGTAGAGAGACCTTGACAAATTAGAGGACTGGGCAATCCCCAACTGTATGAAATTCAACAAGGGGAAATGCCAGATTCTGCACCTGGAATGGAGCAGTCTGGAAGTACATGCAGATTAGAGAATGAGACACTGGAGAGCAGCACTGTGGGAAGGGAGCTGGGAGTCCTGGTCGATGGCAAGTTGAATCTGAGTCAGCAGTGCCCTGGCAGCCAGGAGGGACAGCTGTGTGCTGGGGGGCATCAGGCAAAGCATCAATCCCCTCGAGGGAGGGGATTGTCCCTCTCTGCTTTGCACTGGGGCGGCCTCACCTTGAATATTGTGTGCAGTTTTGGGTGCCACAATATAAGAAAGACATCAAGCTATTGGAGAGTGTCCAAAGGAGGGCAATGAAGATGGTGAAGGGCCTTGATAGGAAGCCGTATGAGAAGTGGCTGAGGGCACTTGGTTTGTTCAGCCTGGAGAAGAGGAGACTGAGGGGAGATCTCATTGCAGTTACAACTTCCTTGTGGGAGGAAGAGGGAGGGCAGACACTGATCTCTTCTCCTGTCCAGTGACAGGACCCCAGGGAATGGTATGAAACTGAGTCAGGAGAGGTTTAGGCTGAATATTAGAAAAAGGTTCTTCACCCAGAGCATGGTTGGCCACTGGAACAGGCTCCCTGGGAGAGTGGACACAGCACCAAGCCAGGCAGAGCTCAAGAAGCATTTGGACAATGCTCTCGGGCACATGATATGATTCTTGGGCTTACCCTGTGCAGGGCCACGAGTTGGACTCGGTGATTCTTGGGGTTCCCTTCCAACTCAGGATGTTCTATGGCTGATTTTCCAGGATTAAGTTTTTAGAATATACATACAGACAAATGTTAGACTGTAAGCTTTCTCCATGTATTTCTTCCCTCACCTTCCCTCAAGCTGCTAAACTGTAGTATGACACCTTAACTCTAAACCCTTTGAAATTACCTGGCCAATGCCTGGGACACGCAGTGCCTGCCACTCCTATTACTCTAATTTATGGAGTCCCTTAAAATGCTTCTGCAAAATTTGAGCATTTGTTTGAAACATAAATGTTTGGGGGGGAGAGGATTTGTTTGGTTTTATTGTTGGTTTGTTATTGTTGTTGTTGGCTTTTAATAGGGCAGTAACTGTAGCCTTCCTAACCTGACTTCTGGTCAAAGAACTTAAAATTCTAAAGTACTTGTCTTGATGGAGAATTTGTGTTACAATTTATAAGCATGAAAATTTTTTAAAGTATTTTGAATTTTGTGAGAGATGGGTTTCTCATCATTTGTGTTTCTATTGACATAATACTTAAAATAATTTCAAAAGGAGAGACAGATAATGTATGTGGAATGATCTTGGAGAAAATAACTCTGGTTGTTTGAGATTGAAAAACACTGAGAAAATACAGAGGAGTTCATAAAACTAATATCTACTGATGTCTGGATTAAAATTCGTAATAGTTTATATGTATGATAGGTTAGTGTATGATTTTCTTGTGGCTTTTTAAAGGTGTCTTGGTTACAAACCCATGTGTATGCTCAATTGTTGCACGCACAGTAATGTATTTTAATTTATCCCTCCTTTTTGCATTGAAGTTGTAACAGTTGTAATGGCTAAACATTTAAAAATTTAGAAGGTGTAGTTTTAATAAGCTATAGACATATTTATTTATACTTTAAAAAGGACTGCAGTTGCAGCAAGTAATAGTTTGTCTTCATTAAAGAAACATTTGAAATATGATTTATAAAGAATAGAAACTGCTCACTCAGTTTATATGTATCTGCTTGCTGTATATAACAAATATATCTACAGAGAGCACAATATAAATTAAAATATGGATTATCCTTGAAAGTGGTATTACCATATGTTGTGTTATCTGTAAAATATAAAGCAAACTTTACTCTGCTGTAAAATAGAGCATTTTATATAGTTTCACATTTTGGAAGGAGTTACTTTTTCTCACCAGGATGAGAAAACAATGTCACTTGTTTGAGGTCTGTACAAGCATTTCACAATGCACAAGAGAAAGGTACTATAGCTAATTACTTCAAAATTAATTACATTTTAATTTTGGCTGCTTTCTTTTTCAAGATACCTACTGATCAGACAAGCAGATGATCAGTAACACTGAAAGGGGTCATGGTTCTAGAGCTTATATTCTTCTTCTGATCACAGCAGTTTACATTCCCAATCAGTTAACCAGAGTGTGTGTAGGAATTAATGAGCACTGGAGACTAAATGCCCAGAAGTCCCCTCCTGGTGATTTATGAGTATGGCTTCCACTTCCTATTTCATGCACAGTTAGTTACTCAGGACATCTTCTATATGGCTGCACTCAGTGGTGACTAGCAAGTAAACATCTGACTTGTTTAACACTGCAGAAAAATTTACTTTTAAGAACCAAAATCCAAGAAATTTCTTCATCTTTTTGTTCACTGAGCATGCTTTGGAGAAGACAGTGGTCCAAACTAAAGATTTGTTTTAGTAGTTGTCTTTACTGCTGGCAAGTGAACTATCACTTAGAGGTGCTGATCTCATATTCCACTAGGGTTTTCCAGGAACTGTCCCTGGACTTTCAGAATGCCAGTTCCTATATTTTGCTTAAGCAAAATGCTGTATGGAAGGATATTGTGAGTGCTTTGTGAACCCTTCAGTGAGCACCTAGAGGTTAATTTGACTTGACCTCTAATGTCTAAGTCCTCAGGTTTTTTTCCTGTGATTTTTCTTATTTTCTACGCTCAGGAAAGTCAATCAGAAGTTGCACCTCATTAACAGCAAACCACAAACAGCAGCTTCTGTCCTTAGATTAGAGCAAAACCTACAATAAGCTGTCAAAGATGCTTGACTACCATATGTAGCAATACAATCTCTCCTCCCTACCCACACATGGACCCTGCAGTGAGGGGGGGACCTTTCTGAAAGAATAGCACCACATCCAGATCCGTAAGAAAGCTGAGGTCCTTCCTTTTTTTCCTCCTGTGTAGAAGCTTGTCTCTTACAGTATAGCATGACACTTAATGATAATGTGTTGTGATTGATCCCTATTTCAAGTTTGAACTGTGACTACCTGCCAGAAGTACGCAAGCAAATCTGTGTTAGTTTTGGAGACAAGAAGTGATACTGCAATGAGACGGGGAGGTGTGACTGTAATTTGCACCTCTACTTCCTTTGCCCAAAGGATCTGTGTTTTCTTTGTGAGTATTTCAGAAAAGTGACAAGGGGACACCAGCCAAATGTGCTGTTAACAGATGTAGCAGTGGCACTCAGTCAGACACAGAGTCTATCATTAGTGCATAAAGCTTTCCTCTTAAACATATGCATTGCAGGAGGCAACCAGCCGAAAATATTTGCTAATTGTCAGCCAAAGGCTGAGTTGTTTCACTTGTTGTAGCACTTTTAAATCCAAGCTGCTGAGTTAAGGAGGGAAGGGTCAGCATTTATTCTCGACAGTCTTCTGTCAAACATCCTGGTTTCCAGTCAGTGCACGTCTAACACAAATAGGGAAGTACCATCAACCCTTGCTGAACAGCAGATCTAATTTTGCTATTAAGTCTCTCTCATTAATGCATCAGTCAGCTTTTGTTAAACTGATATTATAGCCTTTGCCCCTGTGAGGGACTATGTTTAATGGAGAGATTTTAGCAGGAGCAGTCATTATTCATTACTGCAATTGTCAATTTTGCTCACATAAAAAAGATCACAATTTGAACAAGGAAAACAAACTGTGGCTGTTTTGAGGGACAGATCTGTGGCCCTGGTTTGCTTTGTTCAGCTACGATGGAGCAGATGCAGAGAGGATTATTTTGGGCACTCTTTAGTGATCGGTGTTATTAGGATGCCTAATGATCTGGGTGCTTTGGCACTTACCTAAAAACATCCGTGCTTGCATGGATATTGTCTCAGACTTTCCAGCTGGACACAAGCTGGGGCAATTCCTCTGGTTTTTAAGATTGCCGTGCAGGTGACTGACTGGGGAAGGAGGCTAGGGGGAGACAGGTCCCACAGGACATCACCTCTCTGGGTGTCCTTGGTCAGGCTGTGAGCAGAGCAGCCCTGCTTTGTCAGTGGCTCAGTTTGAAGAAGAAGGATTCTGGTTTGTTTCTTAAAAGGAATTTCCGATCTTTTACTTAATTCAAAGTTACTCTGGTATGGATTGTTACAATTTTTTGAACTGGCACTGTATAGTGGGAGAAGTCCTGATGGAGGTAATCTGGTAACGTAATGATCTCTGTTTAACAGGTATCCTAGAGGCTGTAGCTACTTACTTCTCTAGCAGCTTGTGTGCTCATTGTCATGCATGTAAGCTCTACAAAGTGCTGGCTTTCCACACACTTTTCCAGCTGTGCAAAGTATGTAAATTATTCAGACTCATTCCTGGAGTGGGGAAAAAAAGCCTGACATACAGCCAGTATGTCACACACATGCTTTTGTAGAAATCATGCTAACCAAAATATCTTTGCTGATGTCTGCACACGTGTGTATGTGAAGTTTAATGTCACCAAATGTTTTGATTTTGTTGTGTTAAAGCTAAGTAACCAAATGACACCTGCAAATTTGGAGCACCTCTGTATTCTTAAGCACAAGATCACAAGCACACTGTATTCTTAAGGACAAACTAGCTGTTCTCCTTCAATGTGTCCAGGCTGATGGTGAATCCTAGTTTGTCTTTGCATGATCATTTGAAGACAATTTTTGTAATAGTACTGCATACCTCTTTAGATCTGTAACACCAAAGGGGTTTTTTATGAATGACTGAATAATTCATTGTGCAAAACTTTATCAGTAAATGATGAAAAATTTTATTGCTATGGGATCATATCTGATCACTGTGATGCAGGAATTATGGTATCATCTACCAATATAGCTTTCTTCTACTGTCCTGAAATACCAGTGCTTCCTTTGCACGCTGCTATCTAAGAGAGTAGCTACTTCTCACGTAATTAGTTAAGGTGCATGGTTGAGAGTGGAGAAGTGGGAAAAGGAGTACTTACACCTATGGTTACATGTAAATGACACCAATAAATCATGTTTGAAATAGTCCCTTAAACTGAAGTCCATACATTCACTAGGAAGAGGTTTTTCTATACAGAAATGAGGCTGAAGGGAATCCTATGTACCTATGTATTCTGGTTTGGGTTCTCCAAATATTTTTGTTACTGTCCATAGGAGTAATTTGGAGGTTTTGTGTATATGCTCTTCCTGCATTTTCCATGTTTGTCTGTGCAGATTAGATTGTCTAGGCCAATACCCAAACCCTTAGATTTATTGAAATATGTTTTCGAACATTAAATGTTGCTTTATTTCAACATTTGAAGATATACTGTTTGAAGAAGGTATACTTAAAATAATTCAGAAGCAAAAGCTTTTTTTGGTTTAAGAAATTATTTTGAGTATTTTAGGAAAAGAGCAAATTTGACACCTTTGTCTTAAAATTAAAAAATCTTTTCATAGCAGGGCAATTTAGATACATTTAAAGCAATTCAACTAAAAATAAAGCAAGTTGTTTTTTGCACTTATTGCTTAAAGAAAAAAGACATTTTTGTGACATAGTGGGTTGACCCTAGCTGGGTGCCAGCTATTTTTTAAAGATTTTGTGAAATGACCTTTGGTCCTCTTGATTACTTTATGTTAAAGTAGAATTTCAGGCACAGAACTCCAGAAATGTTTTATTTTTACCTGAGGTGGAACTCTGATTTGTTTGTATGTGTGCTCCTGTGCTGCAGCCTTTACAGTAAATGAAACAACAAGATTATCATAGTTTTTGTGTTCTTTTTCCTGTTGTCAACAGGAGCTAACTGTATGGAGGAAAATTGAAAGGTTCCTAAAGGAATATATATGTAAGCGCTAGTGTTAGAAACTTCTTGTGAAGTTGGAAACTTCCATCTATATTAGTAGAAAGTAATTAAAAATGAGCTAAAATTGCTTATAGAATTTAAAGCTCTTTAAAATTTATATAAAAATTCACTGAAATTATATAGATGTGATGTATATATAAAGCTAAGTTTGAGCAGTGTTGGACTCTTAATGATATTTAGAAATAAAAAGCATCTGTTCAGTCTAAGTACATAATTAAAACAACATATGTGATCAACTTTTGCTGATTTTATATTTATTTTTTCCCCTCACGCTGTTTGTGCAAGCCAGCTCACTCTTTAGGAGGCTAAGGGGGTAAAGGTCAAACTCACTAAGTCAAATAGATGTTTTAAAGCATTATAGTATATACAGTTTACAGTAGCCACTGACATATGCTGATATCAGTCATGTGAATGATCATTTTGCAATGACTTAAAGCCTCTCTTAAGAACAAATAAATGATATAGTTTATATTTGGGTGACCAGAGAAGCTGTTTCAGAAAAGATTGCATATTGCAGTTGTTAATTTACAATAAATCACCAGCAATAGGTGCTGTTGGAGGTGTAGGAAGGAACTAACTCTTACTCTCTTCTGTGCTTAGATCTATCTTTAAGCCTGGGAGGTTTTGAGGAGGAAATCAACGTTACTGCTGGAACGGGGTTAGGATGAAAATAAGAAATGTCTTTGTATAATGGTGTTTGCAAGGGGCCTCATTTTGTCAACAAAATCAGTCTATTGTACCATTAATTTTTTAAAATTTTGAAAGTGGCAGGGACTACACTGAGGAAAGCCACAGGCCAGAATATATGACTGCTGTCATTTTTGTTCAAGCAACACTTTCCATTCAATGTCTCGGCTCAGCTCCTATAATTGACTTCTTGTTCATTCTATCTTCTCTATGTGGCAGGAAACTGAGGCACAGATGAAGTGAAAACTGTTGTTCAAGGTCACACGGGGAAACAACCCATCTGAAAATATAATCTTCCACTGCTTTAGTCACTGGATTGGTTTGAGCACCTTGCAAGAAGAGAAATGGTGCTAAAGGTGGCATTTTAAAACCATTTCCACTTACTGATGCTCTGTTTTACAGACTGATTTGTTATTTCTTCACTCTAAGAAAGTAAATTTAAAAGAAGTTTGCAGATGAAAATTTCTTCACAGAGACATTAGAATTGCTATGTTGATGTAAGATGATCCTTATAATTTAATCTGTAAATGTTCCCTGCAAATGTTAGGTAAACTGATAAATTACAATGCAGGGTATTTTTGCTTTTAATCTTCAGGAAAGTGGTAATGTTTGTGCTTTTTTTCTGCAATTTCTTTCCTTAAATGCTTATCAAGTCTCAGCTGCTGCTTTAAATATGTATGTTTGTTTGTGTTGTGGTTGGTTTTTTTTTTTTTTTAAATAAGATACTACTGTATAACATTTCCATACAGATGATGGACAACTTTATATCTGCATTCATAGACTGATGAAGAAGCTGTACTGGAAATACAGGTTAGGGAGTGAGTAATGTTTTTCATTAACAGTGATGTAGGATTAGATACAAGGAGTCTGAAAGCTCCTGTTCTGTTTCCAAGTGGGTTTGAAATGCTTGGTGCTTTTTAGTCATAAATCATGAAGCCCACAAGTTCCATTACTGTTCTTTGTAACAGTAGAGGCAATTCTAGTGTTATCCATAACTATAATTATTTATACATCAAGACATTTAATGCTCTTTTTCCTGTACCTGGGGATAAATAAAAATATTCCCCTTAAAAAAGGATGCATGTGGATGCACTTTACTCCAGAATAAGTAAATAGCATTCCAATTTGTTTAATTCTTTAAAATTCTTCAAAGTTATTTTTACCCAGCTTGAAAAGAATTTTTGAAGACAGACTCCATCTTCTCGCCTAAGATATATTTATTCTTTTTTTGAATTGAATATACTGAGAGGACACTCAACTCAGTATTGGTTAAAAGACTGTGAGGATTCAAGTGTAAGTGATGTGCATTTTCTCCTGGATCAGAGGAAGGAGATCATTGTGGATCTTGTAGTAGTGTAACATTTAGTCATTTTATCATTTCCTGTTACTGACATTCATGCAATCATTCTAGTCCTCTTGGTGCTCTTGAGATTATTTGTACCATGTTATTGAGGCAAATATAGGATTGTATTTTTCATTGTGTGAGATGTTTAAATAATCTTTTTCCAACCTGGGGGTTTTCCAGTCTGGGGAGAGAATCCCAGGTGATGACAGGCTGGTCAACACCTCTGTGCCCTTGAGAAGGCCATATTGGAGATACTGAAAGTTCCTGGTGAACCTGATCTGGATGAACCTTGTTTGAGCAGGGTGTTGAACCAGGTGATTTCCAGAGGTTTCCATGTAAATTCCAGTAAAATTCTCTTTTTTACCTTGACCTCACTTCAAAGCCAAAGGTGTTTGGAAGCACCCAAGACTGACTTTGGTCTGCCTGGATAAACTGAGCACTTCACTGTCATCATGTGCACACAGCCATGGATGGTGTGTCGATGCAGTTTCTAATGCCACATTCTGCTGCTTCTAGACTTATAGTAGCTTCTACAGCAATGGATTGCAGCTGGAAACATGAGACCAGCTGCTTCAATGTCTTTTGCTGACCGCTGTGTCATTTACTTGTACCTGCTTTGTAACAGGGACTATATTTGGACAAGGAAACTACTCTTACAGTTTTCTCCCAGCAGCCTTTCCTTTGACCCTCTTCTGCCTTTTTCAGGTATATGCTTGTGTGTTACTGAATGCATACTGTCATTGCATCATTTTAACAAATTTGGTGTTCCCTACAGACAGCTGATTTTCATGTGTCTTGTGCTTTAAGGCTGCACATCTGCAAGGAGTCAGTTAGCTGTGAGTCTAGTGAGTGTACCATCTCCTCTATGAAGTGTTCAGAAAGGGTCTGTGGTGCACTGTAATAGTAGGTCTGATACAGGAAAGTGATCTTCACACTCAGAAAGGGTACTGTGCTGCTCTCATCATGTGTCATGGAAGAATGTTCTAGGTACTGCATGAGAAGAGGGATAATTGTGCAAAAATGGCTTTTGTCTTGCAGAAAGCTGCTGATAATTTATCATATATATATAATCTTGCCATTAAAATGTTGTGGGAAAGGAGCTAATTTTAAGCTATTCTACTTTTTTAGCCCAAGTCCATTATCTGACATCAATGTCAGATTTTTAAAAATATGCATGTGTCAATTACAGAATTGTAATTTTAATGTCTTAAGTTAATTCATCTTCTACAAGCAACTAAGAACCCTCTTTCAATAACTTAAAGCAATTTTACCCTAGTTATTTTGCTAATGCTAATCTAGGTTTCAATACACTTTTCACAGCAGTTCTGCCTTTGCAGGAAATGAGCCCCAAAAGGATGTTTTGCTCTGAACTTTGCCCTGAACTTTTGTTCCAGCAGTCCCTTCTGCAGCCCTTGTGTCCTACCTTCAGATCTCCTCCACACAACTAATCCTTTACTTGATGTCATCATTCTCCCATACCTCCATAAAACTTTTATGGGAAAGGTTGGTGCATGATCCATAATGGAAACATCAGCTTACACTAGAGTTTCAGCAGAGGACTTAATGTAGAGGAAAGTAATAGCATGTTTCTTGTTTCTTTAGGGCTAGGGTGAGGGGAGATAGAGAAGGGAGAACTGATATTTTATCAGGAAAGTAATTTGCTGGTGTTCGGATTCCACCTTCTTTATAAGCCATTGAGCAGGCTTTTGAAAGACCTAGATTTAGAGGAAGCTGTTAAAAGATATTACATTTCTCTCTGAGTTTTGCAGAAACAGTAGACAATAGAACTTTTAAATGGAATTAATTTTATTTACAAGTACAACAATTGTTTTTCAATTGCTGGTGTTTTCCACTGTGGGCATCTTCACTCATCTCAAATTCAAACCAAAACCAAGAGTAGAAATGGCTTATTCTCTGTTGTCCTGACAGGTTGAAAGGTTTCTTGTGTGTGTGTGTGGTTTTTGCTTAGACTGTTACAATCCCTTTGAAGACAGAATGGCAGTCTGATATGCTGGACAACTCACTGCCCTAAGTAGGGCACTTTTATAACAGTTCATATGTGACACCTGCAAGAAATGTGAAGCTTATCTGTTTTCAGATAATTTGTTTAATGGCTGGCATCTGAGGAAACTAATTTTATTGTACATACACAAGAGGACATTTTGTCTCTGTGCAACAGAAGAGTAGGTGACAGACTACCAGGTAACATAGTGAATGCTCCCTCCTTTGTTGGCTTAATCATTCTTTAAATGGTTATAATTTTTTCCTGTTTCAGCTGCTTGCTTGATATCTCTGTTTATACCTATATTAAAGGGTAGATAAAAAATTCAGCCTCTTCTTGAACATGCACACATCTTAAAATTCATAACAAATGTTCACATTTGCTTTGAGTGTTTTATCTATGTTTTGCTGAGAAACCAAGTACCTGTAGTTCCATTTGAAAACCCTGTTTGTCTTTTCTAAGTGTAAAACAGGCTTTGTTTCATAAAGAACACCCTGCTTATTTCCTCCAACTCTAGCTGTGAGGCTTCCTTAGTGCGAAAGCACTCTAGTTTCAGGTGGTAAAATATTTCAAGCAACTGAAAAGACTGGGAAGGGATAGACATTCCTGTTATAAAGCAACAGAGAAAATGACATTTAATTTCTTTGTTATAGATGGAACTGGACTTTAAAAAATTAAAATAAAATCAAATGCCACTGAAAGAACAGGTTACTTCTAGTAATTTTTGTATGGTCAAAGCCTGTTCTTATTCTGAGTGAGTTCAACATTACTGTCTAATCTCCATGGGACTGCTTCTAGCATAGAATAAAAATCACCTGCACTGCTGTCAAATTGGTAGCATATTGTTCAGAGATGGTAATATCTACTCATCTTAATATAGTTGTAGAAAATAGGTCAGTTCTGGTTACAGAAACTATCATTTGCAACTTTTTTCTGCCATCCTCCAGAAATACACAAGCTATAGTTGGAAGAAAAGTTTGGCTAGCCTTTACTATTTTTCAAATGCTTCGTTTATGGACACAGAATATAAAGGATCTGGAGGAATTTACCAGCTGATAGCAAAGACAACCTAGCCCTGAAAGAGCTGAGTTTCTTTGCTACAAGGTTTTGCTTAAGCAGGGCTCTGTTAGCCTAAATACTGAATCCTGCTATGTTCCAGAAATTAGGACATAGTGCCTTCTTTGTGGCAAAACAGAGCTCTGTCTTTCCCCAACTGATCTCCCAGTCTAATGGAAACATCTGCAAGAGACCCCAGTATTGGCTAGCCTTGATTCAAAGAGTTTGCAGAACTTAGAAATTTGAGGCTTCTATCTCTAAGACTGATAAAGGCTCTGTGACCTGCTGTAGATTTGTATCTTAAAAAAGAACATCAGTGAGCTTCCGACAGCTACCTGAAAGCAGAATTACATAACACAACTGTTTGTGGATACATGTTAAGTATAAAACAGAAAACGGCAGTCTTGTAAAACAGCCTCCCAAACTAGCAGAGAGGTATGAAGCTTTAAAAGCTGTGGAAGAATAACCTGCCTGAAATACAAAGTAAAGTGTTGTGCACTGCAATCTTACCCACATTGTTGCTCCACGGATTGCCATTTCTACCTTTTGGAGGTCCCACATCAAGTATAGTCTGGCCTAAACCTATCAGATTAAATAAGGTGATGGTTCTTCTTCCTTTAATATACAAAGAGTAGCATTAAAGAAACGGTGAAACCTGGAGCTCAGTATCCTTGGAAATATCGTCATTTTAAAAATGAGCAATTAGCATTTCCTCTTAATTGCATATAAACTTTTCAACCTTCAGAATTACTCATAAATTTTTGGTTTACAGTATTTATGCTGTGATTTTTGTAACTGATGTGCTGTAGCTGCATATTAATGGTGAAAGATTTTCTACCTGTGCAGATCAGCGAACACTTTGTAAAGGGAAAGGTTGCTTCTGTATGATGCGTGCAGCAAATCTAACAATGAGGGTTAATACTGAAACTTTTACATTACACCCCCAAATCCTTCTGGTCAGGACTGTTCCCAGTCCCTTCATCCCCCAACCCTTGTTCACACCAGGGGTCGCCCCAACCCAGGCGAAGCACCTTGCACTGGACGTTCTTGAGCATCATGAGGGTCACATGGGCCCATTTCTTGAGCTTGTCCAGGTCCCTCTGGATGACATCTCATCCTTCAGGTGTGGCAAATGCACTGCTCAGCTTGCTGTCTGCAAATTTGCTGGGGTGCAGTTGATGCCATTATATCATTGACGAAGATGCTAAGCAGTACTGGTCCCAGTATGGACCTCTAAGGGACACCACTCATCACTGATCTCCATCTGGGCATTGAACAATTGACCACCACCCTCCATTGCAACCATCCAGCCAATTCCTTACCCACCAAAGAGTCCACCCATCAAATCCTTTTCACAGAAATTTAGGGAGAAGGATGTTGTAGGGAACCATGTCAAAAGCCCTGCAGAAGTCCAGATAGATGACATCGGTAGCCCTGTCCAAAGGTAGGCAACAACAGAATATTCTACGAAGGTAGTGCCCACGTAACCTAATACTAAGTGGTTTTGACTCAGAGCAAGTGCTAATATTTTGATAAATCTAGGAGACCTCAAGGGAGTGGAACAGTAGAGGTTAGAAAATTTTTTGTTTTACAGATAGTATGTTTCTAGATTGTTTTTGGTTTAGCTATATATATGGACTGAAGTTATGGATAAAGCGGGAACTGATTCAATGAAGGGAATTGATATAAATATTGCAACCAAGTTTGTAAAGACAAATCCGACTTTAGTTAGAGCTACCAACAGTGTTCGTGTTAACAATGACCATACAAATTCACAAATTTATTCACTTTATATCTGTGACTACACATCAGAATGGGCTCACTTTTACCCTGAATATTTATGGTCTGCAATAATCTGATTAATCATAAAATTAACTCCATGACCTGCTAATTCTTCATCCTTGCAGGGTCAGTGATATGCATTTTCATTGATATGAATGATCAGAATTTACTGGAGGTTTTCCGTGTTTGCTCTGTGACAGGAATATAACTAGCTAAATATGTTGTAATATGAATTACTGAAAGCAGTGGATTTGTCTAGCCAGTGCTTTTCATTTTTTCTTATCATTTCGAAGGAAAGCATAAATTCTTCAGAAAGTACCTCCTTTTGGATTGCTACATAGAATATGCAAACTGATTTTTCAAAATTATGACTCATTTGACACCCTTTGAATTGTATTCTGAAAACTCCAGGATTCTGAAAAGCACAAACTGAACCCACACTATTGTTAGTCAATTGTTTGCATGAACAACTTTTTACTTTTTCAAAGCTTCAGTTTACTGGCTGATTCTAGAGGACATAGATATCTTAGTTGTTTGTTTGTCAACAGGTATTCAACACAGCCATCTGGCTCAATTGTCTGGCACTGAGTTTTGTCAAGTGATATTGCAGTTTTTCAGGTACAGTCCTTTGAAGAGTATTGTCTTCTGTCTCTGCTACACCTGCAGAGTGGCACTGTTGGCCTTGCCCAGAGTCAGAATATGATCAGTTCTCAAGTTAAAGAGAATAGAGGAAACATTGAGGAGCAAGAAAATTTGTTTAATTCAGTCTAGATTTTCTTTAAGAGAGGCAAATTAGTTTAGGAAGGCAAATAGTAATGGAGATGGATTTTTCTACATTTCGAATAGATGATTTTAAATAATCTGTAATATCTATCATTCTCAGAGAATGTGCATGAAATGGTGTAACCTGAAATACTCTATTGTATGTCTTAAATGAAGAAACTTAACAGATAATTACACTTTTTAAAATTATATTGCTTTTAGTAAACAAATTTGATAGCTTTAACCCTCTTAACATTTTTTAGACCTTCAGTGTCAGGCAGAGAATTTCTGGTGGTACTTTTCTTTGAAGTACTTTCTCCAAGCCATGATGAACAAATGCTTCTTAAACATTCTCTGTAGTCTCCGTTTGTGGAGTAGGGAGATTGCCAGATAGACAAACTTGGAAATTTTATTGTAGAGCACTACAAATGTAAGTGTAGTTTCAATTATACTTCATAAGTAGGGCACTTTCTGGTAGTTCTGTATTATTATGTCCATACGAATTTACTTTTAAAGCTAACTATTGTTATTTCATTTCATCTGTATAATACAATGTAAATTTGAAATTAAAAACTAAAAGTTCCCTCTTGATCTTTCTCAGTGTGCTGGTAGAATTCTTGTACAGCACACAAGACAGAAGTAGAAGAACAAGTAGTTCTACTCACACTATTTTTTTCTAAATATAAAAGAATAGCAACTTGCTAATACAGCAGTCATTGTATGCCTTCATGGGCTCCTAGAAAAGCAACCTGAGAAAACATTCCTAGATTTTGTTGAATACATAAAACCTCAGGAAATTTAAAATGTGCAGCAAAAGTAAGTCACAAGTCTGATGGATTCCACAATTTCTTTGGAAGCAGTTTTTCGTCAGCACAGGCCCATCATTAGAGAATAGTGCTTAATCTTGTTCCAATTTCTTGTGTTTTTGTAAAAAGATGCATGGCTCAGAAAAATGAATAAGCACAAATGGAGGGTTAAAGAGAGAGACTAGTGCCATTTTCTATTCTTTTATGAAGATGCATGAAAGTCAGTGGGATTGCACACTTGCATGTGTTTATCAATGTGAGCAAATCTCAGCTGCCTGCAGTGCTAAGCAGGGCTGTGGTCTCTGCTCTCCTGAGACCACCTTTCCTAGCAGATGAAGTGCTTTGAAAGGAGACAGGAGGAGCAAAAGGAGGCAAGAGTAGCAGTTCAAATACTGCTATTCATGGACTCCATGTGCCATTTAAAACACCAGGAAAACTGAAAACAACTTTTATTTGTCCTGAGTAGTGAGAGGGCACCTCTGGATGGATGACTGACTGTCATCCTTTTTTTTTTTTTTGGAAGTCTTGCTGGGACAAAATCAATGCCACACTCAGTGGATGCTCCATGAGTAATATGTGGAGTTGCATTAGCATGTAGCTGTGAGCATTCACAAATCAGGAAGAATATGAAAAGCATAGCTTGTACTTGATCTGTGGCATCAAGCTTTTGCTTTTGCTCTCTCTGGAGGTTGTGATGAAGTACTCTGGTCCCCCTTGGTCAAACCAGAAAGAAATAATTTTCTTCCTGCTAAACTATTTTAAACTTGACAGGATCATATGAGCTTAGCCTAGCAAAGGCAAGACAGTAAATAGAAGTATGAGAACAAATTAGTCAAGTCCCCAAAGATAGTATCATCTATTAGGTCCCCTCAAAAAAAAAAAAAAAAAAAACAAACGAAATTTAACATCTAGTTATCTTACACTTAGTGAACTAAATGAAGTTGGATGGAAAAAAGAATCTTACAGAAAACTGAAATAAACAGTCTTAACCAGAAAGATAAAAATTTTCATTTTAAATGAGAATTCATTCTGTCTACCTCAGTGAAAAGGAAGATGCATCTGGTTGATTTTTTGTTGCTTTTGAATAATTAGTTAAAATACTATCACTTCCGAGTAGTTTGTTTTGTAGGTTTAAAAGGTGCATTTATTTAATAGCATTGTGATGTTTATTTAATAACTTTGAGTTGTTATTTATTCACTAGTGAGAGGGAAATAGTAAATTTTGCTGTTAAAAAGCTTTCAAGCAAAATCAATCTGCATATAGTATTCTGAAGTGAACAACAAATATTCAAGTTATACTATAAGAGCATGCAAGATACATTCAAGGGTAGAGAGAAGAGGATTGCAAAAACTGCACAGTACAATGTAGGGTTGTCCCACACTGTGTTGACTTTATATCTAAATTTGTTTATTATGTTTAACTACACAAAAAGGAAAAAAAGCTATTGGGTAAACCAGGTCTCTAAAGCTGATTTTTAACAACACACATCCCATCTCATACCCTCAATTAAACTGAGTGCTATTAATGGAAACACTATGTATGCATTAGCTCTACATTACACCCATGCTAATTGCTAACTTCTTAACAGAAGTGATCAACTAGGAATAGAAGCCTGTTTTAAAGTGTGGTACTTTGTAGTTAATGTAGCTTGCTTACCTCTACACAGTTTTATGATGTTGCATAGGCATACCCTTAATAATGTCATTCTGTTCAGTCTGTTATCTTTGGCCTATTATGTACTCTGTCAAGGAAGATAAAAATCTCAACTTCATGACCAAAGTCATTATTTTTGACCCTCTAGAACCAGTAAAAAATTTTCCCTTAAATCAATGAGCACACTTGCAGAGAGAAGCAGTCACTTTTAATTACATCTGTTTTGTTCCTGGCTTAAGATATTTTTATAACTATGAATTTTCACAGTTAGCATGGAAAAAAATTGAAGTCAGTGTGTCACTAATGACAGCACTTTGGACTGGTAGGAAGTTAAAGGTCTTATCTGTGGTAGCTGGATACTGAGCTGCCTGTAGCTGGCCAGGATGCATTACTCATTCCTGTGTTACAGGCATGAAGGAAGACAAAGAAAATCAAATTCACGTGTAGCGATGGCAGCTGGTCCACAGAGGCCAACTCCAAGCACCCAGTTAAGAGCCCTCCTTGAATATACAGTGACACAAATAAAGTGAAAGCGGAGGGCGGCTTCTCTGAAAGTAATACATCTTCTTAGTATTAACCTCTGCTCTCTGTAGTCTCCAAAAGAAGCTATAGCAGGTAAATGATGGTAAATGTTTTGCTCTCTATCTGCTAGTGTGATAAAACATTACCAGATCAGTCAATTTTTTGATTGGAAATACCAGCTTCTCTGTACAGAACTGGGGTATTCACGGCAAACAAGGAGTCTGAGTACTTGCTCAACTAACTTACCCCACTATTATTTTGTTGTGCTTTAAACACCTGCCTTGTAGACAAAGGCAGTATATTCCTCATGGGGAATTTCCTAGTTGGAGACAGTGCTATTTGACTAAGTAAAGGGAGAGCTTTACTGATGCCAGTTTGACTGGCTTTGACCAACTGTACTGTGAAACTTTGGGCGTCTTTATGCATCAGGCTATGTCCCGGGAGAATTAGGAAGTTAGCAGAGTGCTTTTAGATGTTCCACTGAGTATGTAATAGCACAGCGATGAAAGAAGCCTACTTATCTGAAATTACTAGGAACTTATAGACAGCAAAGTGTGTTCACAAATGCAAGGTTATGCTGTTTGCTGATCACGCTGTCCACCACAGCAGCCTCTATGCAGTGCCTTGATTCTCTCCTTGAAGAAGCCTGTATTGTGGTCTATAAATTCTTTAGGCTCAGACATCTCTTGTGGTATATATAGCATTTATTTTTAGTAGGCCATTATCTCAATCTCTATAACTGCTGCTTTAAAACAAACAATTAAGAACAAAATACCGGTTATAGAGTTACACGGAAATTTATTATTAAATGTAGAATTCAATCGATAATTATATAATAACAGAGCACAGTAGCTGGTTTAAAGATAGGAACAATATGAGCTGGTGTAGGATTCTTTAGTGATAAATGGGTTGGCTGGATTTGTGGGTTTTTTTAATCAGGAATACTACATGTTCCACTACTTCTGCAACAGATATTAAATTAAATTAAAGTCGAGCATCAGTTAAGGGATCCTTGGAGAACGGATAAATTGTCTACCATAAATATAATTTAAACACATTAATTTTAACAGTTTAACAATCACAGACCTCCCTTCACAATATGCAATTTACTTGAAGCCTGAAAGTGGATTTTATGGGTATTTAAGTTACGTATACCTCTTCTCCATTAAATTACAATGAAATTGCCTCCTACAACTAAAATGCTGCCCACAGGTGTAAAATAATATGATTTGTTTTGTAAACAGACCAAACAACCTTTATTAGGTGACAACTGTGAGAGATGCAGTATTTTGTTAACATTTGAGTATGTACATCTTCCATTTGTGATATTTAATCAAAGAGTGAATTCAACAGCAACATAATGATCAGAGTTAAACTCTCCCTCTTTCATGCGCATTAGCCACTGCAAATTTTAACTGCAAAAATTGCCTTTCTGTCTTCCTGATGGTCATATGTAACATGAAGGACCTAAAAGAATAAAAAAAGGGTAAGGATGTGAAAATCAGAGAAGTTTAGCACCTGTCTAGTCTCAGGTGGTAATTTCAGGAACTAACTGATGCTGAGGTTTTCCCTGGGGGAAGACTTGTGAGCAAAGGGGAAGCAGAGCAATGCATGAAAATGAACTTTCAGGAGTGACTAGCGGCTCCCAGAATTTCTGCAGGGTTTCTTTAATGTTTGTGTGTTACATTCCTGGTTGTAAAGTTGTGTGTTTAAGAGCAGAAATTTAATTCCCACATTAGTGCAAAATCCAGATAACACCACTTTGTCCCCAGTAAACTATAATAGATTCTTTTATTAGTTTTCCTTTTGAAACTCTTTGGAAAAATTATGCTGTGCCTTTACACATGAAGCACAGGCCATTCTGTGATTGCAAAAACTTAGCATTTTGTGGTGGGTTGACCTTGCCTGGACTCCAGATGCCCACCCATCTGCTCTATCACTCCCCTTCCCAGCTGGACAGGTGAGAGAGTTAGATGGAAAACAGCTCACAGGTTGGGATAGGGCAGTTTATTGAAGCAGAAGCAAAGAAAAAGCTTGTACACACAAAAGCAAAGCAAAAGATAGCAGGGTTTGTTCTCTACTTCCCGTCAGCAATGATGTCCAGGCACTCCTGAGACACAGGGCTTTAGCACATGTGATGGTTCCTCAGCAGGCAGACATTGGAGACAAAGCAGCCTTCCTGCTCCTTGCCTTGGTTTTTATATCTGAGCTGATGTCCTATGGTATGGAATATCCCCTTGGTCGGTTTGGGTCAGCTGGCCTGGTTGTGTCCCATCCCAGGGTCTTGCCCTCGACTGAGGAAGGAATGTTACAGTGCTGATGCTGTGCTACCCTGCTCAGCAGGAGCCAAAACACAGGTGTGTTATCAACACCCTTCTGGCTACCAATGCAAAGCACAGCACTTCAAGGGCTACTGTGGGGAAATGAGCTCCAGTTCAACCAGACCCAATACACATTTTAATTCTAAGTCTTTTAGCAACCCTGTGAGATACTCTCCAGCTGATCCCTGGATTACACATCTACACCCTGAACATCCTTGAGATGAGAATAGAAGTAAATTGTGATTAGATTTTAGCCTCTTTGACAGATGTCTGTCTCTTACTGTCTCTTGGTTGGCTCCATTAAGCCCCCTGAGTCAATGCTGAACTGTGAAGATACTCCACCAGACTAAACACAATAGTTGTTACTGCATCAACCTGGAGGGACACATGCAAGTTGAAAGAGGCGACATATGAGGTTTATAATGACTTCATAAAAATGTCCTCTGAGAGCTATATGAAACTGACTTTCCATGGCTGATTTCCTCACCAGAATTTTGGAGTATGATCAGAGACTTTAGGAGCATGCCAGAACACACTTTCTATGGCTAGGTTAGTTCTCAAATTAAAGTGTAATCATGGATTAAAACATCTGCTTCCTGCACCCTTGACAGGCATATGAGGCAGAGGGCAGAAAAAAGATAATCATAACGCATAGGGATATGCAATTTCATGAGTCAAGTTAACATTCTTAGCTTGAATATAGGTTCACAAGGTTTTCACAGGTCCTCAAACTGCAAAAAGACCTTATCAGTTTAGTCAGTTCGCATCTGGAAACTGGAATTAAATTTCCAAGGTTACTATCACCCTTACTGTCTGGTGAGGGAAAGGCAGATTGAGCCATATTGTTAGCAACAACAACATCAAAATGGGGTATTGAAGGATAGTGCATAATCACAGAATAAATAGGAGGTTGCCATTTGGGTATTTCATTTTGCAATCTTCACGCTTTCTCAGAATGAAAATTTACTTTTCTTGGGTAACCTTACATAGGTTGCTGCCTTGCAGTGATGAATACACTGAGGGGAATAAAAATGGGGACAATTGATAGTGATCTCCCTGGTTCCTGGCACACTGCATTATAAACCCCAAAGAAATCTTAATAGAAATATATGAAGTGACTGCTTCATTAATACTTTTATGAAATCCCACGGTTTTCAGGAAGAACAGCTGTGGAATAAAGAAGTGTCTTTCTATCCCAGAGTTCAGTTTCACTGGATTTTGGACACTTCAGAGGTAAAAAATGTTAACTTGTGCTTTCATTCTTTCTTCAAAGTTTGGCAACATCTCAAAGCATCAGAGCGTTTGAATACTAAGACTGAGCTTGTGCCACCACTGATGCAGGCTCAGAGTCTTGTGCTGCAAACAGCTGGAGGCCTGTGACTGCAATCATGAGGCCCCAAGGACTCAAGGTTTCCAAACATTGCCAAGTCCATGCTGCTTCCAGTTCCTGTCTGGAGCTGCAACAGTTTTACTGCCAGGTTCAGTATGTAGTGCTTGCTGCAATCAGTTATTTTTCCTTTTCAATGAAAAGTATACAGCACATATTTGAAAAAGAAATTTAAGGCTGCTAAATCCAGGTCATAATGGCAGGAAAACACAACCTTGAATCTTTTACTAGGTCCTTCACATTCTCATTAATTCCATTGTCACACTTACCCTAGTAAGTGCTCCGTCCCACAGTACTCAAAGGTACATAGGGTCATAAACAGTATCAGATGAATGTTGTTTCCTGATTTTAAGTAAACTCTCCTGCGTGGTTTAAAATTTTAGTATGTGGGTTTACTGTCCAGGCATGTAATCTTATAAACTAATATCCAAAACACCAACATACTACAAAGTAGTCCTCATATTAGGACCCAGTTTTCCTGAATCAGGCAATTAAAAATAGAAAAATTTAGATTTATCTAGGTATGTGAGTTTTATTCTCTTGTTTCAAGTGAGTGGTTCTGAATTGTTTTCTGATATTCAGAGTATTAATGAATAAAAATAATAATAAATAATAATAATAAAAACACACACACAAGAACCCAAACAGACAAAAAAACCCAAAACAAAGAAACAAGCAAAAAAACCAAACAAACAAACAAAAAACAAAGCCAAAGAAAAAGTCCACCACACTAAAATTAAGCTGTTATGCTTATTCTGATAGATTTTTCTTGTCTGGGAGTGTTATATACTTGGCCTGTACTGCTTTCTCTATTACCTAAAAAAAAGTTGTTTTGAACAGGAAGAAAACTGCTTTAGTAGTAAATTGGAAGTCAGCCAGCCAACAGAACATTTATCAAAGGGATGTGCAAGGTGCTGTATTTGCCTTCAGACTGGTGCATGAGAAGTAGTGATTTTTTCTATTCCTTGCACCAATAAGAATAGACTCAAAAAAAAAAGGCAAGCAAAACAAAACCACTTCTACCTAAGAAAAGCAGGACTGTACCATGTGTGAGAAAGGCTTGTGCACTTTGTGGTGTTGAATCCTTAATGTGCACAACCAAAATAGGCAGCAAAGCTGAATGTGGTGTTTCTGTGCAGGGAGGAGGCCGGACAAATTGACCCTGAAGTGAAGCCCTCTGGAAGTGCAGAACCTACAGCGAATGTTGTTTCATTTTTTCTCCTCCCCTGTGCTTCTGAACATCTATACCCGCCTTCACTTTGTTAATTGTTACTTTATTTCACATCAATACTTACTGCAAATTGTCAGCTGTAGGAGTAGAGACTTTTTGACACCATTGAGCTGATCAGATTAGGAACACAGGTACTGCTGTCACCAGCTACTGAACGTGAGAAAACACAAATGGAAAAATGCTCTCTTAACAGTGCTTGTAATTAGCTGTTGCAGTAAATGTGTGATTTGTCAAGACTCTGTCAAGAGACTGATCTTTGTATCTTGTCTCCATCTATGCACCATGATTCAGGGTTAAGAAAGCCTCCGTCATGTAACAGGAACCACTGTTGCTATGGTTAATACTAGAGGTGTTTCAATAAGCAGCTTTTTACTTCACCTGCTATGTTGTTTTGCTGCTGATGGCTCTTTGGTAGGAAATTTTTATTAGGGAGACTTTTAAGAATACAGTATCTTTCAAAGGGCATTAGCAGTCTAAAATATGTTTAAATCCTATGCATGTTATTCCCTGAAAATTCAATTAATTGGGCAATGTGTTCCAGTGCCTCACCACCCTCACAGTAAAGAATTTTTTCCTAACATCTAATCTAAACCTACTCTCAGTCTGAAGCCATACCCCCTTGTCCTGTCACTACATGCAAGAAAATTTAAAAGCATAACATCATTTTTCCAAGGTTTTGCTGGAGTGACTCAGATCAATACGAGCTAATGTAATAGAAAGTAAAATGGGAACCATGGACAACATTAAAGGGATGTGCTTCAATTTGCAAGCAAATATTATGTTTAAGCTGAACCAACAAATAAATTTGTTGTTGGAAATGCTAGTACTAAAAGTGAATTTAAATTTAGTAATAGGTAAAGAAATTTTCGGGTTCACTGAGGTTAGCTTATTCTTGCAAAGAATCTAGATGATCAGAATGTATGAAAAAATAGCACATGGCACCAACATGGAAGACTTCTTTTTAAGAATATGGAAGCTGAATATACTGCAGAACTCTAAATGCCAAACTGTCACAGCCATCTCACCTGTAGGAAGAGCCTGGAAGAGATGTGTCTAATTGCTTTCAGCATCATAGGTGAAGTAGAAAGAAATGGCAACAAGGCTTCAGCTGCACAAGGGGCAAAGATGAAATTTTTCTGATATGTGTTTCCAAATTTGTTAATAGGACATTGACCTCTGAACCATTTTCTGTTTAAATTGTCACTTGGGAATTCTGATGGAATTCTGTGTATTTGTGAACAATCACACTTGTGAGAGACAGCCTTTTTAGAAACATGGAGCAGAAAATAATGAATGCTGTTTCGATAAGTTGTTCTGTTTTATTTCCAGCTTCTACTTAATGCATTGTGGTGGGTATTATTAATATATGAGGGCCTCTGTCTTGGTGCTAACAGAAGTTTTGTTCAGAAAGCACCAGCCTGGTTCATGGACACTACTGCAAAAAGTGTTGAACAAGACATGTAATCAGATGCAAGAAGACTGCAAGACAGCAATGTTTTATCTTGTTCTGAAATGAACAGTGACACTGAGAATGCTACTAGTACTTCTCATGTATGCCAAAAGATCAGAACAAATTAAGGAAAAATGCCTATGTAGAAATTGTCAGACACTTTTTTCCTACTTGGAGAAAGCTGTATACTTTTTAGAGACGATTAGAAACTATTATAGACTATTGTTGTCATTTCCTTCTGATGATCTTACTAAACAAAATATCATCAAAAAGGTGAATGAGTGACCAAATGCTAGAGTTTAATGGGCATGAGTTCAAGGGCCCTAAACACTTTCAGCTGCATGGTTGCCATCCCCTGTAAGCCCTGGTCCCACAGAATGGAGAAATGCTATAATATAGAGCTGTTAAAGCTGCAGAAGGGTGCTGATGAGGCATGAGTTGTTCAAACAAACATTGATGCCAGTAAAGGCAACTTTGACAGCATTTATGGGTCACCAAATACAGAGTGGCATGAATGCTGTACAAGCAAATTTGCCAGAGAAGACACCAGAATGCCAATTACTGGGCTTGTCAGTGTCATCATTCATTTTGGTATGTACTTTCTTTTGTTCCTCCTACTCACGCATTCCCCTTAGTGCTGCTTCGTAGAGAAATTGAGCTTTCTATGCTATTAAAGTATCTTAGCTAAAGTGTTCTGGAATTTCAGGACTGTATTTGAGCACACTGCACCTCACAGCTGTGTTTGTTGCCCCATTTCTGCAAGCAAAAAGAGATCCAAGAGGTAGAACCATTCATCCATTGACACAAAAAAATTACCTCTGTAGCCTATTTATTTGCTTGCAACTTGGCAACAACAAACACAGTTTATGTAAAAAGAAACCACGCAGCATGGGAAATTATCTGGAGACTACATTTCTCTACAGAGTTATTTGTTTTTAAAACATTTTTGGAGTGTATTTGATAAGCATAATAAGTAGATCACATTCCGTAATTTTAACTTGCGTTTTTATTTCACCCAGTCAATATTCATGGCTGCCTTTCACCGTAAAAAAAAATAGAATGAAAAGTCTCACTTCAAATATAATCTTTGGGCTTAGAACTCCTTGTTGAGGCAAAGGTACTGTTTTCCACTGGAGTACCATTTAAGGTAGTTAAGCTTGCCACTTACGTTGATTTTCTGGGCTTAAATAAAACACTATGTATTAAAGTCTCTAAATCTTATTATCCACCCAATTCTTTTGAGTTTATTTTTGCAACAAAAAGGTGACAGTGTCGCTTACTACAATCTTCTCTATTAGCCTTCCTTCTGTTCCCAACTTTTTACCACTGTTTTGATGCTAAAGGTAATAAATGGGAAAATTGTGTCTGTGGCATACAAGCCAAGGTATTAAAAACCTGTGAAAAAGTTTGGGGTTGGCTCATTTACTTTTATCTCTGCTAAATAGGATGTAATAAATAAGATAAAACAGGATCAGCTCTATTTTGTTGGCTGGTGTTTTGTTGAAATAAAACTAATAATAGGGAGAAGAAATCAGCTTTAATTATATGATTGAGATTTGAGGGGGAAAAAATCTAATGCTCTCATTTTAAAATTTAAAAAATGTCGTGGTTTTATTAATCTTGCCATCTTTCTTAGAAAAGCAGAAATCACATGTTTACTGTTCTATTTTCTCTGGTATTGTATATATATTGTATATATGCTCTTTATATCCTCTGGATTTTTTATGTTGAAATAGAAAATTCTTATCATCTGTTGCATCAGTTTTAACAGTGTTACATCAAGTTACATCTCTGTGCAAATGAGTTTTACTTAGCTGTCTTTACTGGTCCATCTGTTCTGAGCCCACTTTCTGCGACCTTTTGATTTTGGTCTCACACTCTTTGAACGGTTTCTTGACATCTGCTGCCTAATTAACATGAGGATTGAACGCTTTCTGTTTATCAACAATTTCTAATAATGATTTTTTATGTCAAATCTTGTATATATCCTACTGAATACCCTTCAGGAGCTGTCAGGGTCCCCACATCTGCTAGTAAACTTGGGAAAGAAGATGATTGAGCTGTAGCAGGGATAAACAATATATTTGTCTTTTTCTTCTTTTAGATTGTAGGTAAATAAACAATATTCTTAATATGTAAAACTAAGCCAAACTCTCCTGTATTCTGATTTTGTAGCAAATTGATATTGGCTTTTTTAACAGCTGCAAACACAAGTCTATTTTTTATGCAGGTAAGTAGGTTGGTATTCTAGAGATGTGCAAAATTAAATGTGTCTTTGCTAACTAGGCTTGTCTAAGGCATACCTATGTTTTCAGGTGCAGATTGCACAGTCTTGCAGTGATATCTATTCATGGTGTTTCTAAGTCTCTCTCACCCCTATGCACGACTGAATCAAGTGTTTTTGATAGGAATGTCTTACAAACTGTGTGGGAAAGAAGGGGTCCCCTTTTCCTGTGAGCAGAGAAACTTCTACATACCAATATGTTTTGCTCTGGATGCACAATACTATTACCATGGTGTGAGAGGAGGTGGTATTGGACATTGATGTCTCCACTTATGATCATGTAGAGCTCACCTACATTGGTCCTGTCCTCTCTGGCAGCTTCATCACTTAGCTGTTTGATTTTGCATATGAACACAGTAAATGGGTGTTATGCTCCAGCAAGCAACCTGTAAGTTGTGATTAATAGTACTGTCACCTTTGCAAATATGTGTTCTGTAATACTCTGCTGAACTGAGATTTAGACACGTAGAAAGGTATGACTCTCGTGAACATTATAGCTTGGATGCTGTAGCACAGCAAGGTTTATCCTACTAAATACACTTTCTGATCTCTTTTAGAAGGTCCTAACAAATCCAAGACAAGTCATAGTCTGGCTATGCTGATTGTGCATTGCTTTTATGTGAAACACTAGTTTTGTGAGACATTAGAGCTGCAAGCAGGTCAATAGAAAGGAAGGGAAAAACATTACTTATTTAATCAGCTGTGCAAGGGCTTGAGGATCACTAGTGAGGAATAACAGACTGGAAGCATTGCAACTATTCTGTTCTACTCCTTGATGTCTCGTAAACACAGTACAGACCTTATTTTTCTTTGTGTTATTTCTTTTCAATGTGCCAGTTATGAATCCACAGCATTTTTTAAAGAAAAAGGAAAATGAGCATTTGATATTATAGTACAATATGTAATTACTATATTAATAGAATATGTAATTACTATATTGCTATATTATTAGATAGGGGGTGGATGAAAAGTGTGAAAGCTGCTCTGAGATGCAAGCAATATTCCTCAAGCAAACCTCTGCAGAATTAATGTTATCACAAAAAAGACACGGGTGAGGCTCTTACAGAACAAAGTAATATGCCATATGGAAACCTAATGGATTCTGTGCATATTTTAATACTTCTTTCCATCTTGATAATCTATATTTTGAAAATGAGGATGGATTCTTCTGTGTAGATACAGCAGTAGTAAATGTGAGAATGGGAGTGGGCTAGAAAAGGTAGTAGTTTTCTGTTGTCTCATGTTCTCATGGTGCAAGATCTACGGGTAAGCCAAGCAGGTTATTCTGCAGAAACAAGAAAGGTTCAATCAATCTTCTGTGTTTTGATCTGGAAGATTATTCTGAAGTTTCCATTCCTGATAATTAGTCGATCAGTTTTCTGCTGGAGATTTTAAATCAGTTTGAGATGATATTGACCTGGGAAATTGGTTCCACTGAGCTATCTTGTTTATGAGCTAAACTGACCCAGTTAACTTAAAGAATTTATGTAAGGAATTTACAGGTTCCAATTTAATCTTCTCAACCTATTTGCTCCTGTTTTTTTCCAAAACCACCCTACCTATCTTTTCCCACAATTGAGACATTCTTCCCTCCTCCCCCAGGCGGAGGGACATTGTGTCATATCTGGAAACAGTGGCTCCCAGGTACAGAATACAGCAGATGAGTGTTTCAGTGGAATACAGGCCAACTCTGACAATGCCAAATGTGTCTCATAATCTGGTCTTTGTCCATTTCTAGAACATAATTGATACATGAAGGAGGTCAACAGAAACCTACATCTAGGATAATTTCCAGCTACCTTCTGTAAATGACAATGCTTTTCCTTTCTCCTTGCCAAATCCACATGTTTCAGAACCATCTATTTCCATATATTTTCTTAGATAATAAGACAGAGTCTTCAAGTTCACTTGTTAATAGAAACTTTAAAAACTTTTCTCCTTTTTATGCATGAGCTGGGAGCTAAATTCTATTTGAGCACTTCATATATATCAGATTAACCTCACAGTACTCAGTGAAGCTGCATTAGATTTATGGCATCATTACTGAAAGATAATTTGGTCTCTGGCCACCAGGAATGCAATGTGTCATGAAACAAAGCCAGTAGGGAGATATTCTAGAATCCATCTCTGGTTGAAGCAGAAATTCATGAAGAAGGAGGCAAATGCCAAGTGAAGTTTAGGGTCTTTCTAAAATATTTTGAATTTGTCTACCTAATTTCCAAGTGTTACATTTACTAAGAAGATAATATGCACAGCTATTTGCAAATAAATTGTTCTGTCCTTTGTATGTAGTTATACTTTTAAGGCAGCTGCTAAATGAAGTATCCTAGCTTTCTTGTGATGCTAACCACAAGAACAATGCAACACTCTCAGTTCCCATGTAGCTTGTGTTCTACCAATATGGAAATACTTATTGTAATTGAAGTAGACCTACTAGTGTACAGAGTAATTGGTAACATCACCCTATATTTCAATATAACCACACCATCTCTAGGGCTTTTTTTAATTGGTGGAAAAGGACAACTAAAACCCTAAATTAAATAGCTACTGGCATCCTCGTTTGAAGTCCAAATGTAGATGAATCCTTGAAAGTTTAGGAGCTTGTTCAGTGCAACTTCCATGTCCTTGCAAACAAACATGAAAGGCGAAGTCAGCTATTTGCCTTTTCATGATTCATTGCACCAGATAAATGAAAGAACATTTAATTTTTTTTTGATTGAACACTTCTCATTTGAAGAACTTTGCACACCACTCTCTGGCTACCTACTGATGAAGAGAAAATAGTAAATGAACAGATTTTTCCTTATTGAGAAGTATCTTTGAAGTACTTGAATACTCACAAAGTTTCTGAAACAAAAAATTTCAGTAGATTCCATTTCAAAATTGCGCATTGTGGTCTTTTAGACATTAGCCAAACTTTTTCCTGTCTCTTTTTTGTTAAATATTCTGTATTAGCAAAGAAATGACATTTTGACTTCATAGTCTCAAGTTGCGATTTTATTTTTTCTGCAGATGGGAAAGGAAATCTTGGAAAATCACAAATTGCCACAATGTGGTAATGCACTGTTAGCTTATTGAAGTCTCAGTGCTTTGCACCAAAGCTCCACTGGCTGTAAGACTGCTATACCACTCTCCATCATTCATCATCAATCTTGGCTAATCAGAAGAGGCCCAGACAAATGGAGGTTGGTTGGACACTCATCCGCAGGTGTGGCCCAAGAAGGGCCAGAAGGAGAATATGGGGGATATGGGGAACTACAAGTTTGTTAGTCTGGCCTTGGTGCTCAGACAGGTTATGGAAAAGATCATATTGGTGTGGTCACATGGCACGTACAGAACAACCAGGGGATGAAGCCCCGCCAGCATGGGTTTAGGAAGGACAGGTCTTGCCTGACCAGTTCAATGAGGGAAATGCTGTGGGTGAGGGAAATGCTGTGACATTCTCCTGGAAAAGCTGGCAGCCCATGGCTTGGACAGGTGCACTCTTCACTGGGTATAGAACTGGCCAGGTGGCTGAGCCCAGGGAGTGAATGGTGTTGCACTCAGCTGGGAACCAGTCACTAGTGGGGTTCCCCAGGGCTCCCTATTAGGTCAAGTCCTGTTTAATATCTTTATCACTGATCTGGACAAGCAGATAGAGTGTACCTTCAGTAAGTTCGTGGATAACACCAAGTGGGGTGGGATTCATGTTTTGGTGGAGTGTTGCAAGATTCTGCAGAGAGATCTGGACAGGCAGGATCAGTGGGCTGAGGGCAATGATATGAGGTTCAACAAAGTCAAGTGCCGGGTCCTGCACTTGGGTCACAACAACAAGCAGTGCTACAGGCTGGGGGAAGAGTGGCTGGAAAGCAGCCCAGTGGAAAAGGACATGGAGGTACTGGTTGACAGCAGCTGAACATGAGCCAGCAGTGTGCCCAGTTGGGCAAGAAGGCCAATGGCATCCTGGCTTGTATCAGAAGTAATGTGCCCAAAAGGGCTAGGGAAGAGATTGTTCTGTTCTCAGCACTGATGAGGCTGCACCTCAAGTCCTGTGTCCAGTTCTGGGCCTCTCACTACAAGAAAGACAGTGAGGTGCTGGAGTGTGTCCAGAGAAGGGCAACAGAATAAGGGAAGGGTCTAGAAAGTAAATTGTACATGGAGCAGCTGAGGGAGCTGGGGTTGTTTAACCCAGAGAAAAAGGGACTCAGACAAGACTGATCTCTCCTTACAAATGCCTGAAAGGAGGTTGTAGAAAGGTGGAAGTCAGCTCTTCTCCCAGGCAACTAGTGACAGGACAAGAGGAAATGGCCTCAAGTTGGGCTGAGGGAGGATCAGGTTGGATGTCAAGAAGAATTTCTTCATGGGAAGGGTTATTTTACTTTGCAATAGTCTTCCCAGAAAGGTGGTGGAGTCACCATTCCTGGAGGCGTTTAAAAAACAACTGGACATGACACTTAGTGCCATGGTCTTGATGATAAGGTGTTGACCAGTCAAAGGCTGGAGTCCATGATCTCAGATGTCTTTTCCAACCTTAATGATTCTGTGATTTTCTATGAAAGCTAGGCTATCACACCATATGGAACTGCAATTCTGTTCTTAAGAAGAGGAGTTGTTAAGGTAGGTTAGATATGTGCACTCTCCATTTCATGAAGAGTGGATACTTGTTTTAGGAGAGAGATGGATGACATCTTCAAGAATGTTGCTGAGCTGGAAAAAGATAGGCAAGGTACCAGCTGATAATAGTGGTATCTTCTTTTGTGAAGTTTATGATGACAACTCTAAAAGTAATTCAGGACTTCTACTTCATTTTTGCAGTAGAAATAAGAGGTTACAGGGTGAATCTGTGGTTTATTTTCTTGTAATCTAGCCTGACTATTGAGTTTTCTCACTAGATCTGCAAACTGGTTTCCTTTGCTAAAGGAATGTGGGCCTAGAAAAAATTATGTCATTTTCTTGTGTCCTGTGAAATTATATGCAATGCCTGTTCAGGTTTCCTTCTGAAGCAGTGTTAATATCCATAAGCATACATCCACAAAATCAAAAAGTCATGCACGCTATCTCTACATTTCTCTGGTTGACGTTTCTTTCATAACTTTTTTCTTCAGTGACCTTCTGCTGCCACCTGCCTCTGAAGGATTTTTATAAAATCTGCAGTTGAAGAATGAACCTGAGGAGGACTCCCTACAGTGTGTGCAGAGCTGGCACTAGAGATTTACTAGTCAATCTTTTAAGCTTTTCACAACAGAATAATAAATGTTACACCTGTTGAGTACAGAATTTCTACCTTTATCAGAGATGAAATATGATATGATAGAATGACTACACAACATGGATGTGAGTTTTGCATGGCTATTTTTCTGTGACTTTGTGTAAGCTGTGAAGTGTTCAAAAGCTGAAGCTGATGTTTCTATTGTAATGGAGGATGCAATACATATGAAAAGGCTGATTGATCAAGATTTCTATATGTGAAGCAGGTGTGAGGTGCTTCTAGCCTAACTTTTCACTTCATACAAACAGAAACAATCCTGCAGAAATGGTGAAGGAGGAAAACTGTGGTGAGCTAACACAGGGCAGAGAGCTGTCTGTCCACCTCAGATGTTTGAGTCCCCTGTACTGTGGTAGCCGAGGTATTCTTTGTCATTCATTAATCCATTCTTGCAAAACTTATTCTGGGCTAGACTGTGCAAATAAATGATACATATAACATTTATTATGGGTATAATTGCAGTTAGAGGCATGTTAGTTCAGCAGTAAGTCTGTTCTAAAAAGAGTTAGTACATTTGAATTCCTCTGTGATAGGCAGGTGTGTAGGGACAGCAGAGATCATGCAAAAAGGTTTTTGTGGTTATGTTAAAAAATGTTGCAGTTCAGGAGCACTGGAAGTCAGTGCTTCTCAAGTGATGAGATAATAAGAATGAGAAACAGATGTCTGCACACACACAGAGACATGCAGTGCTCAGAGGATGAATTGTTAACCTGTTGATGGGTTAACATGCCTGAGAGGTGCTGCCAAAGCTTCTTTAAGGTCAAGTGGCTGCACTGGATAGAAATGCAAGATATAGACTGAGAAAACTCAGCTCTTGTGGTCTTGGTTTAATGGCAGAATCACTAGATTTTACAGAACATTAGACCACACAGATATATCTTTCACTAAGCCTTGAACACATTTTAGCTGCAGGCATCCTAAATAACATACCTAGTTTTTTTCTGAAAGTAGCTTGTTGATGAATTCTCTTCCATCTGCTCAATACAACATCCAGATGAACCCAATTACATTTTTTTCTTGGTTGTTTTTTTTTTGTTTGTTTGTTTGTTGCTGGGGGAGCTACTTAGCATCAAGTAATGAGGTTTCATAATTTGATAATCTGAATGACTTTACAAGTATAATCCAAACACATATTGCTGGTCTGTAACCTGGGGTGGTTGAATGTAAATTCATATAACTATGATATATTAATATGTGTGAAGCATAAATGGATGCCCCTGGAAAAGTGCCTGTAAACTTTGTTTGTATGAGATTGCTGAACAGGCTTATAAATAAATAAAAAAAAAAGTTAAAAAAACTATCTTATATGAGTGTGGAACACCACAGATAATGACAACTCCAACCGCCTTTGATAGCCCTTTGAATTGAAGTGTCTGCAATCCTCTTTATATCCATTGCCCTACTTGTTTTGGCTCTTTCTATGTGAGACTTGTTATTTCTCCTTTTCTCTCACTGCTTCATGTCTCACCTCTTGTGCCTGGGAGTTGTTTGCTCCCAGTTCTTGCTCCTTTCAGGTGTTTGCCCTCTCTTTCTTTGTCTTACCTTGTTTCTCCACGTCTGACAATTCTACTGCTGCAGAATGACTTTAATCTTACTGGCCTTCAAATCCATTTCTTGCCCAGACATCTCTGTTCTGCACCTTATGTTAACTTCCTCAATGGCTAAAAAGTCCTCTTCTGCAGGTGTTTTGGTGTGAAAGGAAAATCATACGGTCACGTGGTGCAAGGTCCACTGGTCTGACTGTTGCCTCGATATAGTAATTTTGGAGGGCCTCTCTCACGGATGGAACACTTGTTGTTGGGTGCAGGGCTTGTCAGAAACGAGGCAACAGACAGTTAAACGAAACAGTGGCAGATGTTATACATGGCCCACTTTTTAGCAGCTGCTGCTTCAGATAGAACAACCAGGTGCTTTCATATGACAGCAACAGATGATTGATGTATTTGCCAGCACTTGGTCTGTTAGCAATTTTTTTTCTGGATTTCAAGAAATCCATGCAATGATCTTCGAAGAACAATATGTAACTATTTTTTCTCTCACTTTGGAAGAGAGTAAAATTCTGCAATAAATTTGCTCAGTGTGTTGTTCTTCCATGGATGACTTGGCAGAGTTCCATTTGGCAGTTGGTGTGGAGTATGCTGATTCTTTATTGAGAAAGAGGAATATCAGGAGCACAATAACTTATATCCCCTTTCTTCCCCTTCCCTGTCTATATGTTGCTTTGAATTTTAAGCTGTGTATTATTAGGGTTGCACGGAGAAAGGAAGAATGTGAATTTTAGCTTTTTTGGATATTTACCCATCAAGGTGCACCTAGATTTTCACTAGAGACCCTCAGTTGCCGGGTGTTTGACTGTCAGCTTTGGCTTTCTCAGCTGCTGCTGTTTTCTTCCATGACAAAGCCACTGTATAAGCATCAGTACATCCTCATATTTTCACTTAAGAAGGCTTTACAAAATATTTTGTTACAGGTTTGGTTGAGATGTTTTTCTCTGGAGATGTTATTCATGTTGTATTACTGGGGTTTCAATCTACTCTGTTTAGAGGCTTTGGGATATTTTTTTTGTGTATATGGTTTCCTCTATCCCAGGAAAAAATGCACATATTTAAGGCTTGTGCAGAAAATATGCTTTTGTCAATTTTATGCACAAGAAAGCTTAAAAGCTGTGGAGGATGGAGGCTTAAAAATACAAAATAAATTCTTCTCCATTTAAAATCTATAATGCCTAAAAGATAATATCCAGGCACCCCTTTTCATTTTATTCCCATTGAAATTCTATGGGGAGTTTTTTGTTTTCTCTGCCAATAAAATCTGACTGCCCATCCAGACCATGAAATAATGAGGAAAGGAAGGTATTTCCTATAAAACCAATGTGGAAGGTCTCTTTGTCTTTTGTGAGTATCCATTTGTATCAGTCATGCAAAATGTTATTGAAATTGGTGGGATAAAAGCAGAGGTCCTGCCAAGGGAGTACATGAAAGATTTGTTTTCATGGATGGCTTATACCCACCAGACACTTTCCATTTAACTGTAATGATATGAACATTGATAGCTCTTTGCCAGAAACACAGAAACCTGTCATTTGACCTTCATTAATAGCATTAAATGTTTCCAGGACTGATACAGAACTTTCTGGGTTATATCACCAATTTTCTACATAGATAGGAGTATGAACCAGCAGCAGCCACTAAGTCTGATTCTTTTCCTCCCATTTTCTCCTTTTCCATCTGAGATGAATTGCCTAGGACCTTCTTAAAACCACAGGAGTATCTTTCCTTACCCCTCTGAAACATGGTCCAGGTTTGACATTGGGCTGATATTTTGCTACCCCTAGATAAGAAAAATTGCTTTGGGGAGCCTGATTCCCTGTACTGCTCCTTGAGCTTGCTGTTAGTGTGATTAATGTAAACTTTACTTTACACCTTCAGTCTTATTTTATCTTTGCAATACAACACAAACTAGATAATAGTTATGTCAAAGCAAATTAATTCCCCAGATATTTTCTAATTTTTAACTTGCACAGAATGCATTTGGTGAGAGAACATAAAGTGTATCAAGGAATAATACTTATGTCTGTAAAGCAGGATGGGTGGTTGCCATAGTAGAAAACAATCCACCAGAGTAATATAAACTGATGCAAAGACAAAGACTGATTTAGGTCAGGGAATAACACTTCATAAAAGAGAGACTTCTATGTGACTTGTGATGGTTGTTTCATTTTTGTGAGTGCAGTTACAATGCATAGTGAGAAAATGCCCATTTGCCACAACAAGTGTGTTAGGACTTGAGAGCCCTTGAATACTGTGAAGAACCTATACTCTGGGCAGCTCTAGTGTCAGCTGTAGAAAAATGTAGATAAAGCAACGATGTCTTGCTTGTTGTATGTTATTTGTAAGTTCCCTCCTCTCTAAGTGAAGGAAAAAACCATTCCCAAGACATTACGTGAGTGCTGGCCTCTGCTAGAAGTTGGACGAGCTCATGCTGAAATGTTTGTCTGCTCTGACTTGTGGGATTGCCTGCTTACCTCTCATAAATGTCAGTGGTATTTTTGGTAGTTATTCACATGTGTGTGTGTGTCTGTGTCTGTGTGTGTATGTCTGTGTGCACATGTAGACAAATTTTAAGGAGATTCTGGAGAAATGAAGTTGAGTCACAGTGAAATCAAAATGATAACCGCTCCCCACACCTATTTGTATAAGTCTGGAGGTGTAAGTACTGAGGATATCTAGTAAAAAAGGCTCCAGGTCCATGATGTGATCTGTCTGTGATGTGGCAGCCACCGCATCATGACGTGAAGGTCTTGTGCCGACAGTTCAGGGCAGAGGTAAATAAATGGGATTGCTGAAGCCTCAGCAGTGATGTATGAGTTATGGAATTAGGTAACCTCCATTACAGGGAAAAAATAAAGTCAATCCATTCAGATTGTGGAAGGGAAGATTAATGACTGTCTTGGTCAGTCTTTTAATTGAATATTTACATGGGGAATAGAAACTTAATAAGAAGGGCTCCTCACTCTACTAATCAAAATTATAGCAGTAATTGAGGGAAGTGGAAGGTAGACAAATTCTAATTAAAACTCTGCACACAATTTGGGCAATAATGAAGTTAATCAGAGGAATAATTTGTAAATTCCTCCATAAGGTGCTCTATCATGGAAAGTTTTGCATTGAGACTGTAGACTCCTCTAAAACACATACTTTGTATTAAGTCCTTGCTATAGAAATCAAGATGATAGGGCTCAAAATAATGGTATACTATCTACAGAGGTAGGGTTAGACCCTTCTCAGTCCATGTCCCGAAGGTCTACTTGTTCACACTGCTCTACAAACCAAAAGTAGGCCTAAAAGCACAGCACATCCATCAGCTTACCTGGAAAATCCTGCTTTGGAGAGGTTTCTTGATCTAGTTCAGCTTCCTCGCCAACTTAACCTCTGCTCAAGTTGAAAGGAAACACATCTGTTATGGTGATGTTTTTGTTTTTTATTTAGGCTAAAAACATCTGCCTGTTACTTTTGAGGCTCCAGCTACTAGCTTGGGTTACGGTGACTCAAGACCTGCTGACAGTGAATTTAGGCCTGGCTGACCTCGTCTGGTATCAAACTACTGATGTAATGTGCAAGCTGTGTGTCTTATTTTGTCCTATTAACTACCCCCACAACCATGAGTGCCACATACTGCTTCTTTTTAGTAATTCAGTAATTTATTTAGTAATTATCCCTCCTTCCATTTTTGTATCGTGACATGATTATGGTTTACCTTTACATGTGCATGTATAGTAGAAATACAGATTGTAAGAAGACTCATTTCCTAGATAATATATTTTCATAGGAGCAGTATCCTTTAGTACTATTCTCTTTAGTAGCCTGACTACAAATTTGACCTAAAAATTCCACAGAGAGCAGAGGATGCCAATTGAGAGCACCCCCAATTTAGTTATTTCTTTGTCCCTATAAACCGCCCTCTATAACATTTATCTGTGAGTGCTCTGCTAATGTGGTGAATTTTGTGGTATAATAAAATTGTCTGGACTTCCTAATTCTTGATAGCAGTCTTCATAGCAGCTCATAGATTTTCTTCCACATTGCAAGAATTTTGAAAAATGGTGCCTTCCTCTATCATCTGTGGTGACAGCTTAAATGTGAGATTACCGTATGAAATATCAGTCTCTGTATTTTACCCAGTAATCAGTTATAGTGGTGAGGTTATTTTTTTACCCCTTCATTTTTATGTACTAGCTCCTGGCAATGTTTACTAATTTATACTTTATCAAACAAAAATGAAAAGCTCTTAAGAAGAAAACAAAATGAAAGGCAGGGTGGAAGGTAAATGAAGTGGCTGAGAAACTAGAGCTGTGAGTTGATATTGCTCTTCACTGCTGTTTCCACCTCTTTTTTCCCCAAATTTAAGGATTATTACAAGAAGAAGTCGTGTTTGATGCTAAGGCACTTTCCTAAATTTAAATCATACTGGGAAACCAGATACTCATCCATATTTACTGATATTTGAGCTAAGATATCACTAGATTACCCACTCCCCCCTTCACCCCCCCCCAAAAAAAAATCACCACCACACATAGACTAATGTCATGCTTATTCCTTTGGAATGAATGTGTTCCCTATTCTAAAAAAATTCTGATGCATGCACTCTTGACAGGTGAGGAAAATGGCTAAGCAGAAATGATGCCAGGCTCAGCAGCCGGTCACTCTGGGGAACATAGTCTCTTCCGTGACCTGCTCAGCATGTTTCTTCCCTAAATCCCTTTAAAAATTTGTTTGGTTTTTGTTTTGGTCTGATGTTGGATTTTTGAGGGGTTTTTTGTGGTTTTTTTTGTTGTCGTTGGGGTTCTTTTGTTTTTTGGTTTTGGTTTTTTTTTTTTTCCTCAACTTGGAGTAGAAAGGTTTTGGATTAGTATCCTCTGCCTCTGATAGGGAGATTGGTTTGGTAAGAGCTCTCACTGCTCTCATCACTGTGTCCCATATCCTGTGCTTCAAATATCTTCTTTGCCTTTACCAACTCAAGTCACTTTTTCAAAACTGTTTATTATAGTTATTAATGAGAGAGATGTCATTGAACTATTGGCTCAGTGAGCACTAAAAACATCCTTTTTGTGGATGATTTTACTCACATTACTTAGCCTTCGGGTATCAAATCTTTTCAGTTCTTGAGACTCACAAGCCATCTCCCAGTCATTACTGTGCTTACTGTGTATGAGCAATAATTTATCTCTTTACCTGGACCCGGTCAGTCCTTGTTTTCATATCCTGCCTTTCATTTGTTATAGTAGGTGACAGAAACAACACTGCAATAAAATTTGTTTCAGCTCTGTGATTAGAGTTCCTGCAAGGCATTAGATGTTTATCAGTTGACTACAGTTATTGTTCTGGTAATTGAAGAGCCACTCTTAATCCTGACAGTGAATAATTTCAGTCTTCTTTTTTTAACATGCTATTTGTTTGACTCTGTCCCTTCTCCATCTCTTGGGAATAAAAAGAAGAGAAAAAAAAAAGGCTGCTTGTGGACCAGGAAGAATCAACAGCAGTTTCCTAAAACTGCTAAAGAACTTTTAAGTAAATTCACTCTCTACAATAAGTTTTCAGCCATTACCCTGGGGATGATGGGATGGATTGGAAAGCTTCCACGAAGGTCTGGCAACCTAAGGGGAAAAAAACCTCATTTCTTCTAATATATAGGTAAGTCGTGCAAGCATGAGATTTTCTCTCTGTGGAGAAAATTACCTGTCCACAAAAGCAGTATTCTGACATTTGAAATTGAAGAATAGTCAGAGATTTAAAGCTTTATCACCAAGATCATTTGCTCTGTGCTGTTAAGCTTGAAAGACACTTAACATAACTCAAGTTATAAAGTACGCTTCAGCTGATGATGGTTTAGGTAATCCCATCATTTCATTTGAGATGCAGCTTGTACATTGTGTTAGGCAAATTGCATGTGTGCTAAGTGTTAGCTCTCATGGCCCTCTGTCCCATCTCCCATGTAGCTGTATCAATGATGTAAACCAACCACACCCAGGTGAGAAACTCAAAAAACCCAGTTTACGTTTGTGGGGACAAAACATCCTGCAATATCAGGTCCTTTCTAAATCTGTGTAAAACTGATACAATTCCAAACCCATGTTTGGTTTTTTTCCCTGCTTTCATATTTTGATGGTGTAGAACCATTAGTTACAGTTTCCCAATACAGTAAGTTCCTGCAAATGGATGTGCAGTTAAGCATAGGCAAAGTGTTCTACTAATATTAAGCAACATATCATTATACTTACCTGCAGGCATTTTAACATATATTAAAATTTTTTATTGCATAAATAAAATATAGTGGCTTCGGTGCTAGCTGAACTGATTGGCCTAATTTTAAAGTTGTTTCTGCCAGTCATTGTGCTTTGGAGAAGGTGACGGTGAGACTGACAATGTGATTGAGTGCATTCTCAGCAAGTTTACTGATTACACCAAGCTGTGTGGTGCAGTTTACATGCTGAAGGGAAGAGATGTCATCCAGAATGGATGTGGGTTGATGCAAACCCCATGAAATCCAACAAAGTAAACTACAAGGTCCTACACCTGGGTCTGGGCAATCCCAGACACACCTACACATTCTCTGGAGTGGTGACTGAGAGCAGCCCTGCAGAGAAAGACTTGGGTGTGATGACTGATGAAAAACTCAACATGGGCTAGCAGTATACTCTCACAGCCCAGAAAGCCAACAGAATCCTGGACTGCATAAAAAGCAGCGTGGCCAGCAGGTCGAGGGAGGTGACTCTGTCCCTCTACTCTGCTTTTGTGACACCCCACCCTGAGTACTGTGCCCCATTCTGGTGCCCACAACATAAGAACATGGAACTGTTGAAGCAAGTCCAGAGGAGGGCCACAAAGTTGACAAGGGGGCTAGAGCATATCCCCTGTCAAGACAAGCTGAGAAAGCTGGGACTGCTTAGAGAGGTGAAGGTTATGTGGAGACCTCATAGCAACCTTCCAGTATCTGAAGGAGGCCTACAGGGAAGTCAGAGAGGGACACTTCATCAGGAACTGCAGTGACAGGAAAGAGAGTAATGGGTTCAAACTGAAAAAGGGGAACTTAAGTTATATATATATAACTTAAGTTATATACATTAGAAAGAAATTCTTTACTGTGAGCATGATGAGACATGAACAGGTTGCCCAGGGAGGCTCTGGATGCCCCAGCCCTGGCAGCGTTCAAGGCCATGTTGGAAGGAACTTTGAGCAACTTGGTCTAGTGAAAGTTGTCCCTGCCCACAGCAGGGGGGTTGGAAGTAAAGGGTGTTTAAGGTCCCTTCCAACCCAAATCACTCTATGATTCTATTCTATAATTCTAAGGTAGAGTTTGATAGTCCTGACTTTTCCCAGTATTAATACTACAAATTTCAGAGAAATAAAGCTTCTAAATTCTTCTTTTTGTTTTTCGTACTGTTAAGAAAAATTATTTTGGTCGTAACTTGTCATAGTTCAGGATAAATAGAATTACTATGAATTCTTTCCTATTAAGAAACACAACCAACATTTCAAGATTCATAGTTGTGAACTGTTTCATAGCTGGAGGCACAATGGGTTTTTCTGAGCAATGTTTTGTGATTTCCAGTTTTACATTTGGACAATCTGAGTTCAGTCACTGCATCTGACCTTGGACAAATCTGAACCCATTATAAAGATCTATTATCCTTAAAGATTTGAACAATATTTTTTACTACAACCCAGGTCTTCAGTTTCGCATTTTGGATTCTTTTAAACCTCGCTTTTCCTGCGTTATCCCAGGAAAGTTACATCTCTCTGGATTTCTGTGGATCCACCTGGAGAATAGGGAGAACTTTGATTTTGCAAAGACATCATAAAGCTTGAGACTATAGGATCTGAGGACAATTCAGGCCAGTAGGGAGTTCAGAAGGTCTTCAGTCCAACCTCCTGCCTAAAGCAGACTCAGACCAGATTTCTCGGGGATACGTCCCATGACGGTAGAAAATTCTCCAAGAAGGGAGATGGTACCACCTCTCCAGGCCACTGAGTTTTGTTTAACTCTGGAGAGACTGCCCCTGGTTTCTGCTGCTGCTCACCCTCCTGTCAGGCGCCTCTGTGATAAGCCTGTCCCATCCCTGGATGCACTGGGGTCTCTCAGTCACTGCAACAAAGCCAGAGTTTTGTGGCTGCATGTGGACTTCCAATCCCTCCTGATTCTGTTCCCCTTCTGTGTGCATTTGTGTGCATACACTGGGACAGGAGACTTCCACTTGAGATATCCTTCCTGAGTTCTCTTGCTCCTCTTGCCCTGTACCCTATGCTTTCCAAGCAAATTGCTCCATGACTTTCATGTTTTAATTGACAGACCTTCTCACCAGTTGCTTCCCTAGGCCTAGAACAGTTTTTGTAAGGAGGTTTAGTTTTGTTATCTGTATGTCAGTGTTCTTGTGCTGAGTGTAGGAGAAAATATACTTAACTAGTGGAACTTTTGTTTTCTGTCAGTTACCAGTCTCTCTGGAGCATCCTCTGCCTAGCCCTGGGCAGCTTGCAGTTTTCTAAGCTCAGCAGTGCAGCCCAGCCATTCATCCTCACCCCTATGATATGGTCAACCATGACACAGGTTCCATCAAGTTTTGTAACAATGCTCTTCAGCAGATCAAGAAAAGGGGTGAAGTTGATATGTCCATATATTACTTTAGAAGAGAGCAATTTATCAGTGTAATTGAGTCCTGAGGCAAAATAACAAGACTGAAGTGGAAAAGGTGAGTAACAGTGAAGTGTCAAAATAAATCACGAACATGGTTCTCTGTGTAAATGCATCTCTTTTAGATTAAAGGGATTGTGCCCTGGGGATTGCTCTCTGCCAGAGGGGTGACTGATACTCTCCTGGCTGTCAGACACTGCTGCAGAACCAAACACACCTGGCTCACAGCTCACACCTGATCCTGAGGCTGCATCCCTTGTATCTGGCAGTTTCGTGGACCATGAAATTTAGCTATACTAAATTGCTGTTCCTGTCTGGAAAAACCAGCTGTGTCAATTTCAGCTCCTTTCAGAACACAAGTTAAAAATATCCCAAACCCCAGCATCCAAAGGGACAATGTGCTTAGCAGAAAAGAGTGTTTTCAGATTTCTGAGAGGAAAACTGGAAGTAGAGAAATGCACATGGAAATAAACGGTGTCTTTTGGTGGGTTCAATTTGGTTTTTTGTTGCTTTTGTTTGTTTGTTTGAAGTAAAAAACTGCTAAAAATGTATCTTACTAAGCATATTTACAATACCTATTTTAAACCCAATACTTATTTTTAACCCAAAGTGTAATCTTCACATTTTTCATTTTCTGACTGTCATAAAGCACAGAAAGAAACACTGTTTAGTTGCTTTATCTCAGTGTGACTAAGTAAAAAAATTGGAAGAGAAACTAGCAAGACTGTTTCCGTGCATGTGCGCGTATCAGTAAACATTCTTCATCCAGATGAGGGAAGAAAGGCTTTAGAAAGCCTTTGAATTATATTTTTTTATCAAAGTTATTTTTATCTCTCAGGTCGAAGGATAAATACTTGGTATCTTAATGTGACTGTAGCAAAATGGTATTGAAAATTGTTATTTGTGATCAATGTTCTCTTTTTTACCTTATCTTTTTTACCAGATGAATACATAGTAGGCAACTTCACTCAAGCAGTGAATTTGAAAATGAAAATGAAAAAAACCCTTTATTTGTTTGGCTCATAATTTCGTTATTATTACAATGGTGTATTTGTACATTCACATGATGGGAATGCACACAGAACAGTTTGGAGTCAAGCGCTGAATATTGTAGAAACAAGACAGAGATAATTCATGTCCCACAGAGAAAATGGGCATTCTCACTGCTCTCATCCACACGAACTAATGCAGTTCCCTTGAGTAGAATGAAGTTGTTTCCGTAGCTCTGGTTCAGATCTCACAGTGGTAGAAGAGACAAAAGCAAACAGAAGAAATTATACTATTTCCATACACTGCTATGTACCTGTGATTTGCTCACCATGGAGATGGCAAATGTCTAATTAATTTGTTTGTGTTCCAAGTGATATGAAAAAGGCAATAGAATTTGTCCCACTAAAGAGAAATGCTGTTACAGGCAATTACAATGCAGTTACCCTGCAAGACATACAACAAGTATTAATTTGGTGTTCTTCTGGATTTCTGGCAGTGATAAGTTAGCGTATACCAGTAGTACCATGGCAATTGATCTGAATTACAACAACCTGGTTTCCTTTTACTATGTTTTGGAAAAATACTGAATTAAATGAAAATCAGCCAATCTTAGCATTTCAAAATATTTCTCTTTAATTTGCCTGTGACTGAAGTAATACTCTCAGTTTACTGAGGTTTTCATTCAACTTTTTTTTTTCCTCCATTTTTTTTTCTCATGTTGCTTTCTGTTCTGTAAAAGAGCCATATGGCTTATTGAAAAGTGAAATTTTACACATTGTGAATGACCACAGTACAGATGGAGTTACATGTACTTGTCAGTGAAAAGTTTGTGCTCATAATATTTTGTTGATAACTCAAATACCACAGCTGTGCTGAGAGCGATACACTCCTGTTAAAATCCATATCATCCAAACTACCTTCTTTGTGTTATTTTCAAGCAAATAAACACAAGCTAATACACTGTTTTTCTGATGTGTGCTCTTTGATGGTTCCAGTGGCTTCAAAGAGAGGTTTGTCAGACGTTAATAATTCAATCACTCAGTGATAATTTATTCCTGGGAAGCAGCTTTGAGGATCACTGTTGAGGTGGGAATTTTGGCTTCTTACAGCATATTTTAATTTGTAAGGGAGGAAGTGTTCTGTCTTCTTCCTGGTTCCTGCTCAGAGGTAATAAGATACCTGGTCTGCTTTTCAGGCCTATTCAATTATTTTGCATCTCAGAATACCTGTCAAATGTCTCTTCAAACACCTTTTCTCTTTCTAAACAGCATAAATGTGACTTCCAGTTCTGTCAACAAATGAAAATTAATGTCTGGAGATCTGTTTTCCAGATACTTCTCATACATTTTCTCTAGCCCTGTATTTTCAATTTTCTCAGAAGTATATCAATTTTTCACACCTTTGCAGCCTGTATAATTGAGAAAACCACTCTTTCATATGTTCTGAATAACAGGGTAACAACAAGCCTTAGAAAGCTCCTACTTGTCCTTTCATTGTCTCATCTGTAATATGAGAAGTTAGTGGTTTGATTGTTATGAATCAGATCACCAGGCAGAAAGAAATATATATAAGATTAAGATATATCTTATATATAAGATAAATAAGATAGATAAGAAGGTTGTGCAGTATTTCTAGCAAAATATGTGAAGAAAAATCTGCAGAGTTTAGCTTTGACCCCAGGAGAGTTGAATCTAGTTTCCTCCTCTGTGTATACAATGGGTACATCAGATGTCAAAAGTTGAGCCTATATTTCACAGTAGGTTTTGAATGATATTAAATTTGTAGAAAACTGAAAGACTGTGATTGCTAAATTATGTTACACAGAATAATCACATAAATGGATAAAAAGGAAAGGGTCTGAAGGTCATGGACATGTCTTGATTACTGGTGTGCCATTTCTGTTCTCATTCCAGATATGTAACTTTATTCTTCTTAACAACTGATATGACAGTGTATCATTGCTGATAAGCAAGGTTTCCCTTTATCAGTATTTCTACCTTAGAGAGTTTTTCTATTGTTTACCTTTTATGAGTATTTTGTATTCCCCTCTAAGATATCCATTGCTTCCTATCTCTGTTCACAGCATAGGATGCAGTCTAATTTACAAGTGACCATTAATTTTAATTCCCTGGTAATCTTACAAAGTATTGAAAGCAATTTTCTGACAGATCAATCAGAAATTGTTATTTAAAAACAAATAAAAACAAACAAATAAAACCAACCAACAACAAAACCCCAACCAAAAAAGGCAAACAGAAAACATACACACAAAACCCCCAAACCGACAACAATGAAACCCCCCCAACAACTAAAAAGCCAATGTTAGAATTAGCTGCATACTTTTGGAGATATCCTAAAAGTGTATAAGACCTTGACTACTTCTCATGTGATTTAAACTCACTGGACATTCTATATTCTTTTGCAATTTTCTGTGCTCTCACTTTACTTTTATATTTATGTTAGAAAGGTGGGAAATACAGTCCAGATGAAACCTAGACTAATTACTAGATAGAGCTGATGGAACATTTTACTTTTGGCAAAGAGTGAATTTTTTTTGACCAAAATGAATATTATTTATGAATGAACAAAAATGAAATGGTATAGAATGGAAGGGGTTTGAATTTTAAAAGATGAATTAATGGATCCAGCCTGAAAGGAAAAGATGCTGGCTTTTTTTTTTTTCCTTTTTTTTAAAACCCTTTTGTAACCTTTTCTAAAGAAGAGGAGAGAGAAGTTTAAAAAATATTAAGAAATTAAAAAGCTCTTCTGTTTTATCCAAAACAATTTAATGTGGTAGGGAAGTGTGACAGAATGTGTGAAACTGACAGTCTCTGGTGTTTTCAAATCTATGCAGTGATTTGAGTGTTCAATTCTCATTAGAATTTGATGGGAGTTTTGCTTCAGACACTTTTTTATATTCTTCCCTACTGGTAGAAAAAGCAATACTGTATACAAAATAAAAATCTCTTCAATACACTAATTTTTCACCCTGACTCACCTCTTTAAAAAGTATATATCTGTTGGCTTTCCAAGAAAACGTGCAGTTTTAAAGGTATGTTTAACTCCTGCTGTGCAGATGACCTGAAGCAGTGCAAAAACGTTGTGAACACTACTGCAGTAAGGCAGACATGCACTTTGACACAGCCCTGCTCTATATGCAGGCAGTGACTCATGAGATGCATGTTTCAATTCTTTAGTTACCTGAGTTTTCTTTCCACATTGTAGTGACTTTTATTTGCACTTTTTGCCTCCGAAGTTTTATATGTCATTTTCTGAGTAGCCTCTCCAGGCCAATGGGCTACTCAAGGCTTTTCATGTTGAGCTGTCTGTGGATGTGCTGGCCAAGAACATTTACTGGGATTTTCCTCGACTTCATCACTACCCATGCCTCTTTCCTTGATTTGCTTAATTTGAAAATCAGCAAATCAGGCTCCTACTCTATGTCCTCTGGCTGAACTTTTCTGTGGCTAAGATACACAACTTCTGCACCACTCCTGTTGCACATCCAGATTTGCCAGCGCTGCTGTGGCCCCCCTGTCAGGTCCCCTGTTCCCCAACAGTACCTTCCCCTACAGAATAACAGCAGTAGTCACCAACTCTGCCTCTTGTCAGAGCGTCAAAGCAAAAACCTGAGCTGTGGACAGTGGGAATGCGCTGTTTCTGGGGTGAGGTTTCCTTAGAACAACAACCTCCAAAGTTTGTTTCCAGTTATCCATCACCCAGTTGCTTCTCTTCCCCCCACCCCCCCCTCCAGCAGAGGTAACATCTACAGTATTTGTATATTAGTATTGGTATAACCCCAAGTATTTATATTAGTATACCTCAAATATTTTCCTGATTTTGCCAGCTTGTCAAATCTCTTCATGTTTGAATGGCTACTACACATAGTTGAAATTTATCTGTGGACATTTTACTCACCTCATTAAAGAGCTGAGTTGCAAAGTTTGCATTCAGATCCTAATTTCTTGATTTTGAAGAGTTTAAAAACTCATTTTTTCATAAAGATGTTCCTTTCTACTTGCAGAAGCATGAAAACAGCTTTTAAAGATCCAACTATTTGGGTCCATGATAGAGATATTGATCAAAAATGTTTAGTGGAGAGGAATATATTTGCAGAGATTATACTTCCAAAACTTACTATTACGTTTATCAGAACTATTAGAACTGTTGAATCTTGGACATTATATAGGTTAGGGTCAAATAAGAATAACTGTTCATGGTACTGTGTAAATTGTAGACAATAAACATGCAGAGGGTAACTGTGCTTCAGCTAATATTCAGCATTTACACTGAATCACATTGTTATGGATTACAAAGCCCAGCTTTCAAGTCTTACACTTCAAAAAAATTATGGTTTATATAACATAAACACAACTAATAGGTTTATGTAAATATTGGTATGATTATGAATATGAAATAAAGGCAGCTTCAGCCTTCTAAGCATCATCTTCTTGCAATCTGATTTCATCACACAGGACGAGCCTATACACATTATTAAAATTAGGATTATGGTGGTGTCCAAGTGAGCATAGGTATCTTGGAAATGCTGGAAACTGCAGAATAGGGTGTATTTGGCTCAGCTCTGGTTCTCTCGTATTGTCTCATGGTTTGCCTCAGCATATTCCTACTCAACAGGAGGGCTAAACCCAGTAGGAAAAGAAGACAAGTTACTGGCACTTATGATTTCTTTCCCTTAAAAGTAAATAACCCCCTGCATTCTCAAAAGGAGATTAGTGGAAGCTATTCCTGTAGAAATACTCATCAGCCAGTCCTTCCTCTTTCCCCTGCCTTCTTTGACAGATGCTGGATTTAGTCTTGTACTTTTGCTGCAGACAGACTAAAGAATTATATACTGCTTATCTTGGTCGAAAACCTCTTTTGCCAAAAATCTCTCAGAAGTTCATGGTGTCTGAGGAGCACTGAGAATATTGGAACTACATTTGTAGAACTCTAACTAATGTGTGAAATCTCCATTCCCCTCCCAGAGAAATCTGTTACAAATTAGTTGACTTTAATAGGAGTGTGCTTGGTCCAATATAATTTGCAGTCCAGCACCACTTTCAACATTATGGTCATACTTCTTACAGAAATTGGAAAATTTTAAAGCAGAGTTTTAGAATTGAAAATAGCTTTTTACTAGACCTGTACATATATATTGTACAGCCTCTTTAAATACAGTTTATGTACATTTTTTAAAATGAGATAGATGTTGAAATGGAAATTAAATGAGTTCTGTTTATGTCCAGAGGACATTTAGCAACGCCTATACAATATACATGAAATGTGCTTGATAGAACTGTTCACTTTGATAGGAAATTAATATATATTAACTAAAGCATTATTATAGTTGTATCTAGAAGACTTGAATAATTGAAAAGGTAGATTATTTACAGCTTGTGCTATAGTAATTGTATCTGCTGTGTCTTTTTTCCCCTTTTTAGTCTAGTTAATAATATATCAGAACTCTAATGGCATTCTAAAAGTGTTACATTAAGTATGTGCTTTAAGAGCCATTTCCTGCTAGACTTGATGACGTTGATTCCAGGAAGATTTGAGTGCACTTGATCTTTCACCATTTCTCCAATGGCTGTCTTGCTATTTCTCTTATGATATAGCCATGAATGCCATCTAAGTGGATTTTTACTGATCCTTTGTCCTATTTAATCCTTTGTTGCCCCGGCCAAAGGCAAAACCAATTGCTGCACATCACACAGAAATGAGGGAAGATGCAAAGATGAAGGGAAGATGCAAAGCTAGAGCTCTGGTTCTCACTCTACTCTTTCTGAGTAATGGTAAAAGTAGTGAGCCCCATGCTAATGGATGCAGGAGATACTCTGAGTACTAGTGCATCCTGAGCAACTGGAGTCAGGATCTAAAATAACTGCCACTGTAACAAGAAGGTGACCAGATCCCTTATTACGCAAAAAATCTGCAAAGGCTGCTAGAAACAAGATTTCATTAATAATGCAGCTTCTGGGGATGCTGTGGAAATTTGTCTAATGATTCTCTTAAGACATCACCTTGTTTTCTTTGGTCTTGGTGACTTCTCCCCTTCGCACCATAATGTGGCTGGTGCAGCTGAGTCAATCCCTCTCTGACAGCTGTCTAGTGCTCAAGCACCTTGAAGGTAACAGCCCCACACTAAGAACTGTGTATGTTACTACCTTTTTTCTGCTCTTAGTGCTTTGTGTTAGGTAGAGCTGGAAGGAGGCATATAGGACTTCCAAAGCCAAGTCTGCAGTGCAAAATAAACATTCGGTTGACCTGGTTGGTCTATGTAGAACTGGACTCAGCAGACACCCACTTTGCCTGCAGCAGGAATGAGTGTTGTGCTGGTGATGGAACTCTCTCCCTCCAGGTTTGGTTAAAATGATTACTCTGAAGCAAACTCCATTTTTGCTTTCAGATTTCAGTCTGCTCTTCAGGGGCTCAGATTGAGCGAACTAAATACCACTGAAGGTGGCTGAGAGAGCCTCATTTATCTGCCTAAAGACTGAAGTGAATTCAGAATGGTCTGGAACCTCAGTGGAAAAAACCATGTTTTTCTGGTGTACTTCTGTTAAAATTAGGTTTTCCAACCTTTGTAGTTTCCTGTTTTGGCACACACTTAGATGGTTTAAATTTTGTTGTCTTTATAGCATGACATGAAGCAATACACAAACCCTAGTATTTCAGCAACTGCAGACCAAAGACAATCCATCAATCAATACAACACCTAAAGATCTTCGGTCTTTTCTAGCTAGGCTCTGCTTTTGTTCTTGTTGTTGGTATTTCATTGGTGGTGGTGGTTTTTTATTGTTGTTGGTCAGTTGGTTTTTTTTCTCTACAATCTGCTCAAGGACTTGAAGGATCACCTAATAGATCCAGTAAGAGGATATTTTTTTGATCTCTACATTTGCATTTAGAGTGTTGTAAGTTGTTTTTTGCTGTGCTGCAAGGCTCTTGCTTAATATTTTAAGTCATGTACTGTATATATGCCAAAAGTATTGCTATTTGTAATAGAAGATTATTGCAATTGGAGGTTGGGGGAGAGTTTGTTGTAGGGTTTTTGTTTGCTTGTTTTTGATTGATTTTAACATGTCTAATGAGGAGCCTTTGTTTACTTTAAAGGTGTCAAATGTAACAGAATTTTTTTTATAAGGGCACTGTTTCTTCACCTCCTTCTTATGCTTTATGATCTTTCTAGAGACGGATGTATGTGCCTCCATTTCCTCAAAAACTGCTTGATTGCTTATGATTGTTTAACAGAGTAGAATTCTTGTGCGGCTGTAAATTTTGTAAGTAGAGTAAATTCTTCCACACCACTGGAAGTGTAATAGAATAATAATGATATCTTGCAGCACAAAACCAATGAAGAATGGGCTAATATTAACTCGATGTGATATGTTACTCATCAAGATGCTGTGAAGTCCCCAGTCAGCTGAAATTCAAGGCAGATCCACAATAGCTTTCAATTGCACCAAAATTTCACATTTGGATTAATTTTTACCTTATCAGGGGTATTTCTAGGTGTGCAAATGTATATTCACAATAAAACGGTCAAAGTATACAAGCTAATTATTGACAAATAATGGCACATATAAAGGCCGCTGATCAATTTTAATTTGGTCCTGTGACTGTCTTGCATAAAGATATTGTGACTTCCTTAAACACAGACTTTGGGAAAGGGCTCAGAAAGATTTTTCAGTCCATAGGTGGGGCCTACTCAGACTGAAAACATAGCCTTATTTTCCTGGTCCAGCTTCGTGTTCACTTCTGTCAATCTTTAATTCCCAGCCATTTATCCTGGTTTGTTCTTTTTGCCACTTTTGCACAAGTCCAGGTGTTATCCTCTATTCCTTGCTTGGATGACTTGAGGCATGCATGGTGGCAGGATGGTCATTCAAAGTAGAAAGGTAAGTTCCCTTGTGTTAGGATTGGACGTGGATCCAATGTGGCTCTACAAGCATGGAACTGTGATCATGAGGAAAGTGTAAAGATTGGAGCATTCATGAAGTAGAGAACTACCCTTACTGCTGGGCATATCTCTGCTGAACAAGTGAGAACTTATGGTACAGTATGCTGAAAATAAAGAGCATATTCTTGTCAAAAGCTTAACTCCCCAGCAAAATTGTGCATCCTTGCTCCAAAGAATAAGAGGATAATGCTTTCTGTTCAAGGATGAGTCATAGAGAGGTTTTCTCTTTTTTCTTTTTAAATTGGCTAAACTCCCTTTTTTCCTTTGTCTCTTTCTCAGAAGCATATGAAACATTTAAACTTTCCAAAAGCATTCAGCCTGAGAGAAAGCCTTCAGCATGGAATATTTCAGGCTGAGATATAAACAACAGAAAACAATCTTAAAATCAGGATTTCTGTGATCAAGTGTGTGTATTTGTGACTGATACACCAATTCATCACGAAAATTTCATATACTCATGGTTAAAGGAAGTGTGTATGTGCACATTTATGCATAGGTGTTTGTTCCAGACCAAAAATTCTTATTACAAATGTTAATTTTTATATATATCACATGCACATCTTTCAGAAATATAACTCACAGATTCGTGCTCTTATGAGGAAACTTATAGAGATGAAGTAAGAATCAAAGTTTAAGTGTTTAGCCAGATAAAAACACAAGAAAAATAGTTTCTACAGGTTGATTCACTGCTAATTTTTCAGTATGGATAATCCTAAGACATATTCTTATTGATATGTTACCTATGAAAAGGAAAATTGTATTGACAGAAAATAGTATTACAACTCTACTTGAAAAGACTGACACTTTTCTAAGAACCTTCCTTACACTTAATTGCTATTACCAATTTTCCCTAGACTATTCTCACTCACAGCCCACGTACAATGTCTGAAGATAATTTCAAACAAGGTTATGATCGTTCAAAATTTAAAACACTTACAAGAAAAATGAAACGTAGTTTGACAGTACTGGAAGTGCAGGTTGGAAAGGTGTCAGAGAGAAACTAGGAAAGGGCAGTAAGAAGCTGCTTTTAGGGCTCTGAGCACTGCGGACATCATGTGGGCTTTCTCTACATGCAGTCATTTTCTTTTCTTAATTGCCCAATCAGGAGTCAACAATGTACAGGAAGCTTAAGTCACATTTTTTGGATTCGTCATCTCCCACAGTGCATTCTTAACCTTTATTAAGGCCACTCCGTAAAGATCCCACTCTGTCATATTTCAAAGTATAGAACCTTTCTGGTGCTTCATACCTGGAACTGAGGGATTCTTCTTTCTCGTCTCCCACCATTTGCGTTAGGGAGAGGAGGAGATGCGTCTTTTCCTTTTCACATACTCCTCTTCATTGTGGAGTTGGTCATGATGTCTAACATCCTAAAGAAGTTTTATGTGGATACTGATTACATGAGTGAGAGTCACACAATTTGACTATACTGTCCAGCCAAATGAATTACTAATACAGAAATTTCTCTGAAGAGTCTGAAGTCCCTCTGTACCAGATATTCATAAGAGAAATATTGATATCTTTATAGATATGAAGATAGTATGCCCAGCTCATTTACTTATGAGTAGGAATACAAGACAAATAAAAGGTAAGAAAATATGCCATACAACTGAGGTTGGAAGGAGTGAGGAATGAACAGGACAGTAGAAGGTTTGCTGCACTTTACAACATTATGACACTTTGCCTGATGATTTATATGATAATTATGGATGACCACATTAAAATTACTCCCATTAAGTGTACAACATGAAGTCACTTTGTTTTGGAGAAGTACAGATGTTAGTAGAAGCCCAAAGGTGTACCAAACCCTGCATTGTCTAGAGGAGGAGAGATTAGGAGGAAAATGCATGTAATCTAACATTCAACTTCTGCACCAGAGAAATCAGACCCTAGCTCTACTTCAGGTTTTAGGCTGACCAAGCATGGCTGACCAAGCATGGCTGTGGGCCTTTTTTTTTCTGTTACTTCTTCCTGCTTCCTGGCACTGGATGGACCTCACCAGCTTTTCAGCTCTGTTTGAACTCTTGAAGGCTTGAGTCCTAGAGGATATAGCATTTATCTGTCTCAGGAACACCTGAAGGACCCTTCCTTTCCCTGGCGTGTTTTTTCAGAAGTACTTCCTTGCTTGCTGGACTCTCAGCAGTACAACTGATTTCTGTAGCACTCTGAGTGGATGAAGTGAGAAATCCTATTTGGAGAGAGCTGATTTTTGGTGACAGGTAATGTCTTGGCTGAGGAGATGTGTAGTGGTGGGGTATTGTCTTATGTCTTCTGTCTTACAAGCTACCACTGCCAAGTCTGTTCACTGTGCACAGCACTAACTTCTTTGTGTGATATTTTGCCAAAATTGTGCTATTTTTCATGAACAAGATCAGTGTAATGAAAATGGTCTTGGTAGACAGGAGCTGTAATACATAAAAACAGCTTATTCAACTGACATGCTTTTTTATACTTCACAGGTACTATCAACAAGGCCATTTGGTTTCCTGTATCTCAAATGCATGTATTTCTAAAACTTTCCTCCAGGAGAATTCTTTGAAGGAAGTCTGTGAGGGCTCAGGTAATGTGGGACCCAGCTGGAGGTGATGAAAGGCAAATTGTCTTGAATTTTGAAATTAGTTCCATGGCATGACTTACCACTTGGCCTTTGGGTAAAGCACTTACTGTTCTGATTGCATTACAAAGCAGAAGTAGTAGTGCTTCCTCAGAATGATGGTGTTTAATGAAAATGAGGAAAACTGGCACCCAAAACAAGATGAAAGTGACAGTATGGAACAGAACACAGTGGGAATCTGAGGGCCAGGAGGGGAGTGTATGTATTCAGCAGGGACTCTATAAAGTAAAAAGGAAGAAATATGACATAGAATTTTTGTAACATGAGAGCTACAGTGTACCTGATTGTCTCAAAAGTATTTAATGATAACAGCTTATGAAAAAGATTTCATGAAAAAAATTATTTTAAAATGAAGTGCTGTGGATTTTGCTTTACAACAAAATGTTATTTTTTATCAAATATGGCTTTTGATGCAGATAATTTTTTTGTCAGCTTGTCTATATTTGTCTCTTTTTAAACTCTGCCAAAAAAAATAATCAGAGAAATATTTGTTTAAATCTCCATGTGGAATGTTTTTTAATGTTTTGCTGTGTAACAATGCAGGGAAAAAAACAGAAAAGAACTTTAGAAAGCATGATGTAGAGCTAAGGAGTAACAATGACAATGCCATGCTTAGAGTTCAAGTATTTAATCTTTCCAGGAACATGAATTCTTTGATGAATTGAAATCTAAAATTCAATTTTTATCTTTTTAAGGTTTTTATTTCCTAGCAACACTTAGCTTTGAATGAAGTCTCTAATGATTTAAACTCCCACAAGAGATACAATTTTGTATACTGTAACACTAAGAACTGTGATTTTGAAGACTTTCTTTCCCCTCAATTATAAGATACGCCTGTTGTGGGATTTTGCACAAATACTGCATAAATATGGGATCCATTTCAGACAACAGAAGGCAAGGTTTTCATTGCAAAGAGCATCAAAAGGCAGGGCAATGATTCTGTCTAAGAAAAGGTAAGAAACAGGAGAAGTTTGACCCACCTCACTCTGTTGCCAGTTAGGTGATAAAGTTACTTGAAAGAGTGCAGAACCACCACTGTAAAGATTCTTCCTTTTCTCAAGAACAATGTTTCATATTCCAGGGTCCTTGGCTTGCTTTGTTTGGTCAGAATAAAGATAGGCATTAGAGGACATTTCAAAATTATTCCAAATCAAATTTCCAGTGGTCAGAGGGAAGCCATGATTCTCACTTTTAGTCTGTCTTCATCATCACCATGAGGAATGAAGATGTCCACAAAGCTAATGTTGTGCTAAGCCCACTGGCAGCCTTGCTGCTTGCATTGTATTTTGCTGAACCACTTGAAACAATCAGACATGAGCATTTAAGAGTGAAAACAGCCTGGGAGGGGCGGACATTCATGATACTCTGATTTCTATTGTTGGTCCTATCTCACATGCAATGTTAACAGAATGCAGTAATTTGCTACATCCAGGGCTATGTCTGTTTGTTTGCATGTGTGTGTGTTTGTGTAATCAGAACTAAATAATATTAAATGAGGTTTTCTTGTCCTCCTGAGGACTCTCTATTGAACACTTTCAGATAGCTCAGTGCTGGAGACAGAAGAAAGTGTAACCATAGTGATGGAATGGAAATTATTTCTTTGTTCCTAGCTGCAGTATCCTACAGACACTGTCATTTCCAAGGTCAAATATATATTAGGAAGAGATAAAAATTGAAAAAAAAAATGCTGGCTTAACTACAAAAGCTAATTTAGTTTATGCATTTTAAATTATGTTAAAAATTACTAAAATGAGATTTCTCAGCAAGAACTAAATGTGTGGTTTCACAAAACCAATTTTCAAAGATGAACATGATTACAGAATTTAGCTTTAAAAGCTTTTCAGGCCATCAGAGAAAGCAGCAAAGCTATCAATTAGCAGATTTCAGTGGTGCTTCTGTCAGAAATATAGTGGTAATTTTAGCATTCTCCTCAGCATTTACTAAATTAAGAATGTCCGCTAAAAGATCAATTAATTGGAACATTATTTAATTTAATGGAAAGTGATCTGTCAAGGAATGGTAATCAATCTTTAAAATTAAACAGTCTGAAATCTCTTTCCAAATGGCAGAAGTAGTAGGGCCCTGACATGATGAGATGACAGCCGTAATTTTGAGAATTTGAGAGTAAGGTTGAGGATTCTTCTGAACAAGCAGAACCCCTTCTCATCAAGATATTGCCCAACGTTGAGCTCTGACATGCAGTATTGCTACGCTCTCCTGAAAAGGTACAGGTTGTAAAGGTTGTTGAAATGAATCCCTTTCTGCTGAGTGCCCTGTGGAGACAATCCAGGCTCATTTTCTCATGGCACGTTCAGACAACCACAGTTCCATTCTGGAGAAGGATTTAATTTGATTTTTTAGTACTGTAACTGCCACATGATCCTTCATGATATTGATTTCCTAAATCAAAGACGGCTTTTCTCTTTCTGCATACTTCGATAAAATTTGATGTGTTTTATTTAAACGGTATTTTAGAAATACCAAACCCAGATGTTTTGAGTCATATTATTTTCAAAAAGTGCAATAAATTGATTTTGAAATAGATATGACTCTCTTTGCACAAGAGCAGACCAGCCAAGTATCATCACAGTCTGGCATGGATCAAATGATCAGAGATTGTCTGAGACAGACTGGTGGTCTTTCTGTTCCTAGTCAACCTGACATTTCAAAAGCAATTAATGGCCACCAGTGCCATACATTTGTGGCTAGAAAATCTGAAGACCCCAAATTTTTCAGAAGCTGCAGCACAGGAGGTATGAGGAGAGACTGAGGACCTGGGTTGGTTCAGCTGTGCAGAAGTGAGGTGAAAGGGGATGCAGCTGGTGGTCCTCACCATATTGATGTGCAGGAGGTTGATGATGATTGCCATTTGTAGCAAAGCTGTCCTTTGCACCAACAGGCTAAACTTATTTCAATGTACCATGTGAGCTCCAAAGGTATCTCTCTGTGCAACCAGTCAGGATGAGGCAGCCACTGCCTGACTTTGTTTCTACTTCTCACCTGCACTTCATATGCCTCTGTTAATTTAAAGGAGCTAGAGAGAAGATACCTGCATGCCATTATGAGTCTTAGCAGTGTTAATTTCCTGTTATTTTGCTAGATATGAAGTTGGAAAGTATCGTGGGATTTAGTATGCTCTACATACAACTCATTATTATGTTAAAAACTCATTTTTTTTCTCCACAAAGAGATTGAAAACATAAGTATATAATCCTTTCACAATTTGAGTAACTTCTTCATTGCAATAAGTTACAACTGCTATAGTAAATTAATCCTGGGATGAATACATAAGCAGATGGGAGTGAGAGAAAGGGAGGGGGAACAACGTGATGAACCCTCTCTGGTAGGGGTTCCAATTTCCACATCCATCTCCCATGCTGTGACTTCCGTGGGTCCCCCCCATGGCCCTCCGTTGTGTGGAGACCTGTTTGGTGACACAAACAAAGAGCCTTGCTTTATCTCAAGGAGATGGACATCCATGTGTGAGATGGGAGTGATTGCTCTGGCAAGAGGGGTCGGGGAAAGGCAACAATGGGGTAAGATTTTTTCTGAACTATCACAATGGATAAGAGGTTTAGGGACAGAGTCAGAAGCAACACAAAGTATTTTGTCTCTTCATCAGCTGTCAGAACGTATGTGGCAGTGCTGCCTAGTTTCCTCACCAAGTTAGTTGGTCCATTTGCTACTTAAAAATAATTATTCACTTTCTAAATATGTTATAAAGACACTGACAGTGCTGTCAAAGAATAATTAATCTCAGACTCTGCTCAGAGAAATTGTTACTGATACTTCAGCTTCTGTATGGTATCAACAGATAGAGCACTAGGCTGTTGGATGTCTTTATGCAGCCTATGCTGCAAAAACACCTCTTTGTCATGAGCTTCAGCAGCAAAGAGGAGTGTGGCAAGGCCAACATTGATGGAGTGAAAAAATATTTAAAGTGTTCAGTTCAGCTGCATGAAGTTTAAGCTGCTGGTGGTATATTAGAAAGGTTTGTCATTAAAAGGTTATGGAGTGGGAATGTTTAGAGATAATGAAGAAAAATTCTCTTTCTCTGTTTTTTTGGTTTTTGTTTTTTTTTTGGTTTGGTTTGGGTTGGGTTGGGTTTTGTGCAGGCATTATGAAATTAGGTTAAAGTCAGAATTTCAGTGCAAACACATTAAAGACATCCAGGCACATGTCTAAATCTCACAACCCCAAAAGAAAACTGATGATATTTCAAACCTCCAAGGTCAGTTGTCTTCTCCAAAACTGAAAAAAAGAACAAAAAAAATGTACAAAAAGCAAGACTGAGAATCAAAGCAAGATCTCGGTCTGGCAGCAAGTCTTGGGTCTGTAGACAGCAGTGGTGCAGGCTTCCTCATGCCCAGTGGGACCCTTGGTGGTCCATTTAAAACAACGTGGCAGCAAGACTTCAGCATAACTTGGGAAAAAAAAGTGAAAACAATAATGCAAATTTATCCTGCTATAACAGAGCCATCCTCAAATATTTCTTTCCCTTCTTATCATTGATTTAACAGCACTGGCTTGTTAATTTCATTGCAAGCTACTATTAAAATTGAAATGCAGGTCAGTTGAACATGCTTTATCAGGATTATAGACAGTCACTCCAATTAATGCAAAATCAGGTGCTGTAAAACTGAAGTGAATGGTCAACTACCCATTTACTTGAACCATAAAATCACTGTTAAATGTGCTGCGTACTTCTTCCCTCCCTCCAACCCCTCACACACATGCACTTTCTTTCATGCTACAGACCATTCATAACTAAAATAAAATTATTTCATTTTGACATAATTATAGATATCATTTGGCTATGAGAATTTGTTCCTCTCTTGAGAACACGCTAATCATGAAGACTTCAATCTGACTGGTCATAATTGTTGATGGAAGTCTGGTTTTAATTCTGCCTCAGGCTGATAGAGTATGAGACTGTTTCTCCTTTTCTCCTAAGTTTTGATGCTTCTAGAAAAGACTGAAAGATCCCAAGACACAACACTGTTATTGACAAGTGCATAGCCTGGCACAGGGAGAACTGAGAAGGAATGAGTTCGTGAGGATGTTCATGTTCCAGTGAGAGCTCACAGATTCTGTACAGACACATCTCATATTTCTGCAAAGGGGTAATGATGATGGTAAAAAAACATTCTTATGTTGCTGCAGAAATGGAATACATATTTCGGCATGCTTTCAGGGATTCAAAGAGTGCTTTTATAGAGATTGAAGAAAACTAACTGAGTTAGTGGAAGATGAAAGAGTTCTGAATTGGGCTATAACTGTTCCATTACTGTACATGAGAAAATACATAGATTTTGTTTCTGCTGATGGTTGTATCACCAATCCCCCGAACACAACCTCCACGAGACTGATAGGGAAATGTTTTGGTTCTGATGCTCCAACAAACACGTCAGCCAGCTCTCAACGCTGTATTCTCTACAAAGGTTTCTGTCTATTCCTACATTCTTTAGGTTTAAAAATATGGTTTCAGGACTGAGAATGGATTTATTTGAGACAGTGACAGTGATGCAGTTTGTTACCATAAGCGTGTTTCTAACTAGTTTTCAAAATTGAAACACAAGTCATTGGGGATGTAGAAAGCAGAACTAAGTCTTATTAAAGAACTATGTAGCAATGAAGAGAACTTGAAGATATTTGGTGGGGACTAAAATTACAGATTTTGTAATGCCATGTATTGACTTTTTCATCTCTCATCTGAATGTAGTTGTTGTTTCATTGATGACTGTCTCAATATTTCTTGTCAGCCTTTCTGAAATGAGCCTGTGGTATTAACTTGTGTCTTCAAGTAGAACATCTGTCTTGAAGAAATCACTTGGCTCCCAGAGTAGCTGTGCTTTATTTTTCTTTTCTCTAGGCCTGTTCATTGGACCAGAACTAAGCAAGGTAGTAGGAAGATGGCATGGGGATTGTGGTGCATAACTGTACAAGATTCTCCTTATTATCTTCTCAGGTCCTAGCACACTACATGAACTGTTCTCTTGTTATGTCCATTCATGATTTTATTCGTAGGTTCAGCCATGTGCAGCAATGTGGCAGATTGCTGATGACATGGACACACAGAACAAGGCTGACTTTACACTTCTTTACCTCCATGCCCTGTCTCCACGTCCATTTGAATAGAAATATTCACATTCAAGTGTGTCAAAGACCATTAGCTCACACCAGAACATGAAAGATATCTGGGCAGAAAAGAGGTTGGTGTTAAAGCGGAACATATATTGAAATATTTTACTCTGGTTTAACTATTCTTGAATGAAGTATCTCTGCTATTCTTACTTATATGTGAGTTAATGCTACAAAACATAATCCTTTTTGTTGGAATATTTTGTCAGGAAAAAATAGTCAAGCCTCATAGACCTGAAAAGAGAATGCCAGAAAACAGCATCCAGGGCTGGAGAGAAAAGAAATTCTCTTAGGTTGTCTAAACCATCTCAAAAAATGCAGAGAAGCTGTGTATAAATTGTATTGAAAATCCTAACAATCACAGTGTCATTCATTGTTTGCATTTGCATTGCAGTTTTTTTAAAAAAATAATGCCTTCTCACAGCATGCTATTTCACAGATCCACAGATATTAATACCATTGTGATAATCAGCTTTCAATTTCCTTTACCAAAATGTATTCTAGTATAATTTCTTGTATGTGTTAAATAGTTCCTTGATCTGAATGGAATTAAACATTCATATACTTGTAGAGTATTAGTTAAGCACACAGGAGAGAAAAAGCTCAGATGCTTTTGTAGTTACTTGTATCTTGAAGAAATTAAGTTCTGGCAACTGTGGTCATATCTGCAAATTCTCATCTCTCATATATTTATTGTCTCTCTCTCTTAAGGCACTCTTAACTTGCCAGCTAAAATGTCAAAAGAATTTGCAACAATTATGCCAGCATCCCTTTTGGGGTGATAATTTGTTTGGGTTTTTTCTTTTTTTTATTTTTAGGAAAATATACTTTGGCTGGATGGTGTTAGGACTGGATAACTCATTTATTCTCATTCCTTCTTTACAGGGAGTATCAGCAGAAATTAAGTGAGGGAAAGACTGAAAGATCCTCAATAGCTGGAAAATACAAAAGCTCTTCTTCCTATAATTTCCTTAGCCATCTATATTCGTAACACCTTGTCTTGCCTTTAAGTGCTTTTCATAGTGGGAAAGTGCAAATAAAAGTGACACTTTGTCTGCAGAAACTTTACTATGTGGAGCCTTCCCTGCTGATAAGAAATTGCTGGAGCCAAGAAGCAGAGAAGCAGCATGAAAACCTGGGATAATCTGGGACAACCTGACCTTCGTAAGTACCACTAAAGGACACCGGTGCTGTTTTTGAAAATTAAACATAGATGCAGCTGGCAGGTGTGTTACATGTGCTGTGGTCTGCCAGTGAAGGCGTCAGTGTCCTGCACCCAAGAGTCCTTGTGAGTGTGAGAGTCCATGCCAGAAGACAGATGACAGGACTGAGTTTCTGCTTTTAAGCTAAGGCCCCAGAGTCTTGTTCTCAATATTTGCCAGAACCTGTTGCTAACTGACTTTTTCAACATTTGGAATAAGGTTATCACAAACAAAGGTGTTGAGACAGACCTCTAGGAACCTTAACAAAGGGTATTCCTCCCCTCCTGGCATTAAGAACTGGAAACAGTGCTGGCTATGGGGCCAGCAAAAGCTGTTCTCATCTTTTCTATCACACTGTAGGTCCTGATTCCTCTATGAGGCCCTCACTGCCTTACAGACTCTCATCTCTGTTAGGATTTTTTCAGCTTTGTAAAAATTTGTCTATTCATTTTTGCCACTCTAAAATGAAACAAAAATGTGTTTCAAAACTTCTCATAGAAACATGAATCTTCCCATCCGTGCTATGCAATCACTCAAAACATTCTCAATATTTTACATGGTAGTATTTAGGAAAAAAATATTACCTGGAATAGTGATTCTGAAATAATTTTATTTTAAAATACCTTTGTTCTGCTGTCCATATCATAGACTCTAGGCATAAAAATTGTACCCTGGAGGTAGAACTTGCTAGTCAGCTGCCTTAAAGATTACCCTGAAGATGAGCTACCAACACCTTCAACAAAGTCTGAATCCCTAACAGAGTGGTGCCTACTGACCTATCTGTAGAAGTTAATCTCCCTTAAAACAACAGCCTATTTTGGAGTCCTCTTTTTTTTCAGACTGAGTGGATTCTTTACCACATCATATAATACTTCAGAGATGATGCTGTATCACAACAGAATAGCCACAAGAAAGTGAGATACAAAATATGCTATGTAAAAAGAAACAAACCTTTCTTTTATTTTCCAGATTTAAAACCTCCTTTGCTCCAACTCTGCAATAAAATAGATTTCTCATAATCAGACTTTTAGGAGAAGTGAGTGAGTTCAGCTGTGCTCTATCAGACAAAATAAGGATTATCTGTAAGGAAAATGTACATATTTACTCAGATATCAAGTTTTACCTCTCAGTTTCTAGAAAACAAATTAAACAAAGCGTTAGATTGGCTTGACTCATTTGGCTAAGGAAGAAGAGTAGCCCATCAGCATTCATAGAAAACAGAAGGTGTTTATTTACTTCTTAGCAGTGTTCTTCATCTTTGAAATCAAAATAGAGCCAAAATTGTTTCATTCTTGTTTATATCAAGCTGAGTGTTTATGTTGAGTGTAAAGTAAATCTCTGTTGCCTCCTCATCTTGAAGTAGAAACCAGCAGTATTACCAAAAAGTGTCTTCGAATATCCTCAGATGTTTGTTGGTATCTAAAAAAAAAAAGTTAATTTGCTTAGATTAAAAGATATTTACTATGCCTTTTTTAACCTCTAGTTTGAAAGGAAAAGTGTCTGTTTGTTGCACGTGAATAAATCAGTCTGTGTGTTTATCCTACCAAACTAATCTGTCAAGACGAAATCTATAATTTTTTTGCATTTATAATGCATCTGTCTCCACAGTACCTGGGAAGTGAGAAAGGCCCAAAGCAGTCATGCTTCCCAGTCTTTATGGGGTTTTGATGGTTTTGCTTTTAAGATCAAGATTCTTCCAATATTTTCTGGAGAATTTGTGGATTTTCTGTGGTTGATTTTACCCCCAAATGTATTTTCATTGCTCTCTGACAGAAGTAAAGCCTGAGTAGATCATTCTTCTCTCTAGGTCTACCATGGCCAGTGTTTTACTAAATATTTTTGCTGCTAAGGAAAGAAACCTTTACGATTGACCCAAGCTGTAAACCAGGACCTTGCACTGGTATCTACCCTGGGCTGGGATTGGTTGGAAACTTCATACCAGGTGTGCTCTGAGTACCAGGTGTGCATGTCTTAATTCAGAACCAAGGGAAACATGGACAGTGGTCACAACTGGACTAAACGGGAACCTGCCGTACCTTAGTTGTCGGCATTAAAATGTGAAGAAACTCACAACGTTAATAAATGCTGTGCAAACAATAGCAGTAGGAATGAAAGCCAGAGTTGCTCCAGCTTTCAAGTACTTTCCACCTTCTTTTGTCCTTTCTTTCTTAAGCATAGGCTGGGACTGGAACTAACACAAGTGTCTTTAGTCAAAGCTGATGAAGCAGCTGCATTTTAAGGAGTTTTTAAGTTTTCTGAGGCTTTTCAGCTGACATGAATTCAGGAATGGTTTCTTTCTAGGAGTTTTCAATATGTATTTTGATGAGAGGATGTTACATTCATAAAGCTGGAAGCAGTTTTTGTTCAGTCCGTTTTGGTAACGTAAAACAGAAGAGCATTTTTCCAGCTGTTTTGTACCAACAGGCTTGTATTTGATAATTCTTTCTCAATTGTAACATTTTAAACCCTTTCTGCTCTCATGGAATAGAAGTGCATATTTTGGATTCATGGTGAATACTCTTTAAGCAGTAGTAACACTTTCAAGCCTGGTCATCTGTGTGTTATGTACAAATGCCCCCACAGTGATTTTGCATCTATTTGGGATTTTGGTTTATACCTTTCTTACTGGTCAGTCTCACTCAGTGCTTGTCTTAAAAGAACACTGAGAAACTGAAGATCAAGGAATCAAGGGTAGGGGTTGTATTTATTCAGGAAGTTAGAGTTAAATTTTTTATCTATTTTTTTATGCGTTGAGAAAGTAAATTTGTTTTCTTTAAGGAGGGTGGGAGCATGCGACAGTACTGTTGAAAATGTCAAATTTGCATTTTACGCACTGTAGTTTGGGTAGCAATTTCTTTCTTCTGAAATGCTTTTCACATCACGGAATATGATAAAAAAATTTTCAATTTTTTTTAACAAATATAATTTTGACTAATGAAGTCTGATTTCTCTGGCAACTGTGCATGTGAACAGAGTCTTCAATGAGCAAGGCAATGTATTTCATTCAAAGAGTATAATCTGTTGTAAATATTATAACCTCGTCATCCTTATCATCAAACTAACAGACTTTTTAAATTCCTTGTTAAACAATGTTTCGCTTTACTCCATTGGAATATTGAAAAAGGCTAGGTAGACTTGGCAATATAGGAGGTGGGTAGCTCCAGAAGTGTCTCATGCATTTGCAAGAAGCAAAGTGATTAGTTAACTCTGTAGTTGTGTTTCTACTTGATTCACAAGCTTGATTGGTTCACTCTAGTGACTGATTTGCACGAATGTTCCTGAGACTGCATTACTGCTTGAATCTTTATAGCCAAGTGGCCTTGTTTCCAGATGGATGCTGCTTAGAAAATTACATTCAGTTTCATCATGGGGCATATGCATAGGACATCATGGGGTGGAAAGGCTGAAAGGAGGAGTTCACCCTCCACTCTGAATAGGACCAAACCTGAGGTTAGTTTTCATGTGGAGAAGGAGGATATGATCCAGAGCCACACTACAGACATGCAACATCTTTCTGTGTAAAACACATAGTCCTGTTTAGCTAGAATAGGTGAGGTCAGAAATTTATTTTGTTCACAAATATGAGCTACTTTTTCTTGAAGAAAACTCTCTTAAACCATAGCTGTCATACCTGCAGGAAAAAAAAAGTTCTCTTAAGCCTCTGAAGGTAACAGCTTTCCTTTTCTTGCTGTGTATTTACACTGACCTCTTGCAAAAATTCTGTTACAGGAAACGATTAAAACAAATCCAGCTTCCTCTAAGTAAAGACAGTTTTTAGCTGTCCCTGGACTTTCTCTGTTAAGTTGGTCTCTGCTAGTTCTCAGCTAAAGAGAATATTTGAAGAGGTATATTTCAGATTCCACTGTCTACTAAAAAAGCTGCTAGAGCAAACAATTGCCAGGCATTCTACTGACGAGACTTGGGGAATATTTACTTTTTTCCTTTCTTTTACACTTCAAAACTTTCCAAATTTGGCATATTTGGCAATTCATACTTTTGCACTTGAGATCACACCTTTAAATTGTGAAAAGGAGGCTTAATTCTTCATTTAAAGTCTTTCAACAGATTTCAAACTGGCTTGGGATATATTTGTTCACAAATGCCTCCAGTTTTCCCAATCCACTTCACTAAGGTTACCAAGATAGTGGTTAAGAATCTCTACCAGCTCAACATGGCAATCGTGGAGGTGGTAACCAGCTTTATAGAATGGTTTAGGTTGGAAGGGACCGTAAGGTCATCTGGTTTCAAACTCCTTGCCATGGGCCATGACACCTTCCTCTGTCAGGGTGGGATGCTTAAATTTTCATTAACAAGGAGCTGAATGAAGTCAGTCTTTTTCAGTCTCCGCTTGCTGTGAGATCTGTTTGCAGAGCAGGCTGCCATACAGTAGACGTGAAGAATTTAGGTATGTAAAGTCTCTTGCTGGGTAGTTCTTTAGCAGATTTCAGAGCTGTCTCTACCTTTCACGTCAAAATGACCCAGAAAGGAAAGAAGGCCAAGTCAGCTCAGGTCATCATCAGAGCTGTAGCCTTCACTGAGGTCTCCTGTTTCCCTAAGGTTGTCCTAGACATAAATTCCACTTTCTTGAGCAAAGTGCATGAGGATTTATTTTCTTCTTTCTTCATGTTTTGTCAAAATACATTATTGAAAACTTTGTCTACAGCAGTGTCATGAAGTTCAGAATGATGAACACAGTCTGGGATCAACTGTATGGAAGGACAATCTTAATAAGTGCAGGAAAGTTGAGTCACTTTGATCAGTGGCTGCTGCAGAAGAGAATGAATTTTTAAACTCTGAATCATTTCACAGAGGATAGCAATTGTCAATTATTATTCTTTTCTGAAGGCTATGCTATTTGCCAAAGGTTTCTACTTAGCTCTCTCAGTCTGACAATTGCTGTGAATAAAATATGGTCTGAAGTGTCCTGGAGCACTTAGTACAATTTTCATATTTGTAGTGTTTTGGACCTTGTTTTCCTCCAGAGGCTAAAAATGTGGTAGCCCCCAAGGGGTGGTGGCACTTGAGCTTTGAACCAGTCTGCACTCCTGTGAAATATAAACATACCACAACCAGACCAGAAGAGTTGTAGTTTTGTAGTAGTAGAAGGTAGCCATGTTGTAAGACCACGAGGAAGGGGGCTCAGAGCTCCGTGGGGCCTCTGTGACCCCCCAGCCCCAGCTGGGGGCTACAGAGCCTTGGAACAGTGTTAAGCTGGACTATGTGTCTGTAGCTGTGAGCTGGGGGATGTTTTTCCACCGTGAGTGAGCAGAGACAGAGCAGAAGCGGCGGCAGCGTCCAGAGGCTATGGCTAAGAACCAAGAGATAACTGACGGAACAGTAAACAGGATGCAACCAAGGAAGACTCAGAGCTGCTCGAGCCGAGATAGAGAGCTGGCAGCAGAGAGAGAGAGTTTTTGGGGTAAGAACTGACCCAGACTCCCCACAAACTCCTTTGAGACCTCCAGGAAAGGAGGCACATGGACTCCTATTAAGGAGAAGAGTCTTGGACATGCAGCACCAGAGAGAGAGAAGCTGAGAAAGGAATGTGGAGGAGGGCTTTGCCCCCCCTCCCCCCCGCTGCCTTGAGACAGAGCACGGAGCTCTGCAAAGGAGAATTTGAATCCCCTGAGGAAAGGGACTGCCATGAAGACCTCTGAGCCTCGTGGTATGACGTGGTGACGCAAGCTTGTCCCTGCTATGCAGTCCACGGAAGAGAAGACCCCTCGCTGGAAAGACGACGGGATCGAGGGAGCTTGGATACCTCTCTCGTGAGTGCTGGCAGAAATCCAGCTATCAGCTGCTGCATGTGGAGAGGACAGGTGACTGCTGCTGTAGAAGATTCTCCTGCTTAGAGACTGGAAGGGATGTCCTTTTTTCCCTCCTGGACTTTTATTTGGAGGGGAGAGGAGATCTGATCTACTGTAAATACATATGTCATGGTAGAGATAGTTGTGATTGTGTGTATAATGTATTATGATATTTATTTGTACAGTCATTGTAATATATATTCCCTTTCCCCCATTCTGAGTCTGGCGTGTTTTGTCTGGGAAAAAACACATCTCACACTAGGTTGAGATGTGGGAGGGGGGCTTGGACTAGAGAATTGGATTTTGGGGTATCTCAAACCATGACAATATTGCTTAACTAGCTAGTCTTGCTGGATGGGGAACAATTCCACTGCTGTGAAGAGCAGCAAAGACAACACTAAGTCTTGCAGAGGATCTTCCTTATAGCTTCCTCTGGCAGATTTTTTAGTGTCTGATTTTAGAAAAATATTTCTTCTTCTGTCATATTGGATTGATATAGTTGTAGAAGTTGTGTAATATAGAAAAAATAAGTTAAACATTTAAAACATTCTTGCTGCTATTATGATTAGATTTGAGCAACATATGTCTTCCTTTTGAATCATACAGACATGGAATTATGGTCAGTATTAGCCTTATATACTTTCCCTGCAGAAATTTGACTGCATCCTACAATAGCTTGGCATCTTGATGATTCTTGCAAAACAACAAAAATTTACCACAGTGTACCTTTCCTCTCCCTCGAATATTGATAGATACATTTCTCAGCTTTCCTACATCTTCTATGTCTAGAGGTACTTTATTTCTGGTTTCATGGTCGATGTGCCTGCAACAGTGCAGTGTCCCTTGCAGCAAAGTCATGAGAGCTGGTAAGTTCCCAGGACCATTACCAACATCGGTCTGGGAAGTAAATAAAGAGGGGGTTGTCTTTCTTTGTGCTTAATTTTTTGGCTAATATATTTCAGAGATCCTTCAAAAATTTGAACAAACAACTTGAGATTTCTAGAAGGATTGCTATCAGGTGTGCTGAAAACAACTTATGAGAACAAAGTCTCTTTAAAGTGTCACAATTGCTGCCTGCTCAGAAATGACTGTTGAAATTCTGCCATCCAGAGATCTTTGGAAATCACCAGTTAAAGTATATTGCAGCTGTGTGTACAAAGTTATAGCTGTTCAGAATTTGGAACTATTCCACATCCAAGAGCATGAGTTATAGGCAGTGCTGAGTTCTCAAATTGTTTTTTGGTAGAAACCACCTGTTTGATCGCTTTTATAGCTCACCCACCTCTGAACTACACTTGAAAGCTCATTACATGGTTTAATTGTGGATTCACTGACACAGTATTGTGTACTGAATCAAAACTCCAGTGAAGACTTCGTGCTTGTGCCCTTCTGATAAAGAACATAATAATCTATATCACAAAGAGTTTCTGAGGAGTGGGAGAAACAGCCAGGGATTTCTGAAAACATTGCAAGACAGAAGCAGGTATTTAAATATCCTGTGTGAAGACAATGACAAGCAAGACAGTGGATATTAACATTTTTAACTGTCTCTGAGATAATCTAACTTGAATTTTACATCACACGTGCAGAAAAACAGTTTCCTATACAGTTCTGCTAGCTCTGAGTGTGAAAAATTGGTTTTGTGGACTAGCTGTTAAGTGCAAAAGGAGGAAGTTTCTGTCCTTGTTACAGCTGAGAACAGAAGCAGGAAGATGCTGGTTACCTTACTTCTCTGCATATTTCAAGTGTAAAACCATTCAGAAGAAGCTGAAAATATGTTCTTCAATTATTAGAAAGGGATTGATAAAAAAAAATAAGTTGCAAGGTTATTTTTTTATATCTGGACTAAAAAACCCACACACATTCATGTATGTCAAGAGAAATCTGGACTCTTCCAGACAAAAGAAATTTGATGAGAGAGTCAAATGGAATGGTCTGTGATGTTTGTAATATTTTAGGCTGGTATTTTGGTGTGATTAGATTAACTAAAATGAACATGGGAAAGAGAATATATTGCAGAGATATAAATTGTTAAAAAACCCACATAGAAATAGGTCAGTAAAGGGAAAGAGAAGAGAAGAATAGATAGACAAAAGAGGGATGTGAAGGTTTTGGATAGTCTTCAGAAGGGGATGGAAGCAAAGTACCGGTAGTATTGTTAGAAAAATGTTTAATGATACCATTCCTAACAGAAGATCCTGGTTTCAATACTCTGGTGGCTCCTGCTGACTCAAGTCTCTTCTCTCTACCCTCCCTCTAAAATCCCAAAGTGCCTACTGCAGTGAAGCTGCCAAGGAAATTGTGGCTAGTTATTTTAATAACTGTGTCATCACTGTAATAAGTGCTGCCAGAAAGATCCTTCTGCACTGCTGGGTTACCTTTCTTTCTAAAGTGCATCATTATTAAAAAAATCCTTTGAGGTGTTTGTATAGTTTTTGTATGACCACATTTCAATATTTCTACTTACTCTTTCCCAGGCACTTCACCCTCTGAAATTCATTCACCATTCTGAGAAGAGTGAAGGAGTGTAAAAATTTGAAGTGAAGTTGTTCTGTTGATCATCTTGAGGCAATTTTAATAATAAATGACTTAAAATGCTATAAATTAAATAGTAATTAAAATAAACAAAGTTAATGAAAATAATTTATCTATATAAACTCTCTGAAGAACTTAGGGTAACAGTAAACTGCGATTAAACTGTGCTTTCTTGTCCACAGTACTAAATAAAGATAAGATGTATTTTAATGAAGAGGCTCTTTGAATGTTAGTCTAGGCAGAAAAAATGTGGAGTTACAGCAGATGTTTGGTAGTCCTGATACCCTTATAGCATCCTGAGGGCTGGAAAGGAAGACCAGGAAGGCAAGTCACCTCTGTTGCTCCTATGGCTGGATTGTCTTTCTTTCTCTCCAAAGTCAGTCTAAGTAAAAACTTCTATGTAAAATTTTTTTGAGTCTCCAGCCTTGTGTTTTATGTACATAGCCACCCTGTATGCTAAAGATATTCTAGTTCTGATAAATACTTGTACAGATGAAGAATAAGCCAGGTTCAGGCCAATCTGGGTGTAGCGTGAGGACCATATCTAAGGATTAATGCTACATTTACAGTACACTTTTACGTTTTAGTTGTTTCTCTTCTTAGTCTTCATGTTAACCAGAAGCCTCACCTCATATATTGATTTGTACTGCCAGCAGCCTGCACCATGAGTTCCCTGCCTTACCTTAGTGATATTCAGATATGGGGGAAGCTCACTCAGAGGACCAAGAGTAAAGAATGATCAGGTTTCAACAGCAAGAATGACTCTGACTAAGAGGTGTGTATGTATTTTGGACCACATACACTCTTCTACAGAGGAATAAAATTGCTTTTGGCAAAGGAAAAAGCATATTTATAAACAAATGTACAAGTAGATAGTTTTTTAAGTTGCATATTAGTGACTGAAGTAAATTTATAATGAGACATATTTTAAAATATAATGTCTATCATCCAGAACAAATATTTCTTTTTCATAAATCTGTAATTGAAACAATAAAATTTCTAACAATTTTTCTGAAAAAGCTATGCTACTTGAACAGTTAAATGTTTCTCTCCTTGGATTGTAGACATTTTTAATGTTTTGATTTATTGTATAATTGCCTGAGTGATTATCAACTCATTTTCCCATCAATTCACTTGTCACTCTCTTTTAACTTCATTTTACATGTCTTAACTATACTTTTTTATTGCTGAGGCTGCCAGTCTTTGGATGGCCATCTTTTTATCAGTGATTTAGTTTTAATGAAGATGAGTAAAATTAAAATCCAAAATTTAAACAGAATACATTTATTTTTAAAAAATTCATATAGTTGAATAAATATTTATTCATTCAACTCTTTCTAAACTCTCTCATTTCTTCTGACATTGAAAGAAAAAGGGACGAGTTACATTAGGGATTTGACTGATTATTCATTATTTCTGATTTGACTTAGCGCAGATGAAACTGGAAAAAACTTCATCCTGTTACTGATAATTCTGCGTCTCTAAGTTACTAGTCCTCTGACTTTCCCTCAGATAAATTTGTGAGCTATTCCGTTAATTCTTGGGCATACCTCAGTTCATGTTTTCAGTTGGCTGGTTGGTGTTTTAACTTCACAGTGAGATAAGTAATGCTATACACTGCAATAATAATCCAACTCAATTTGTTTTACTTAGCATTGGCTAAGTGGCCAGGCTTGTGTGCTCCCTGTGCTCACTTCCAACTTTCACTGTTAAAGCCAGAGTAGAAGGATAGACAGACCCACCAGTCTGACCCTGCAGGACATCACTTTTTCATCATTTTTGAGGCATTATATTTAAGAGAGACTGGAGAGAAAAATAGTGATAGGAGTCACTATAGATCTACAAAGCACGACTTCTAAAGAAACTGAATTAACTGGTGTTGCATCGCCCACAGAAATGAAAACGGGGCAGAGGAGGGGAAAACATGGTAATAATCTGCAAATATGTACCTGGCTACAACCAAGAAAAGGGATAATCTCTTCCTGATGACTGTATTAGCTAGGAAAGAAATAATAAGCCTTTATTTTTGCAAAAACATTGAGGACTTGGTATCAGGTAAATCATTCTAGTAGAACAGGACTGATGAGAGCAGCAGCATAATACCAGATATTGCAGACTACTTTAGAACAGGGAATGTAAAAAAGTAAGAGTAACATGGGGATAGCTTTAGATATGTCTAGGGGGCTAGAGATGTAGAGTTGTTAGTTGTCCTTAGCTGAGATGTTTCTTTGTGTTTTTGTGAATTTATGGAGATCATATTCTCCTTCAAAAAAAAATAAATACAAACTTACAGTGGAGTTACTAGTGTAACGCAGAGATTCAAGATCTTCTCACAGCCTTTGCACCATGTTTAGGTAGCAAGTATCAAGAAATCACATGCTGAAAGATGAAAGTATGACTACTTATATTACTTAAATATGCAACAAGAAGGTAGCTTTTGTCCCAGGAACAGCCTAATTTTTCATGAAGTTGTACTTTTGTTGCGTGCAGTGGCAGGTATTTATCTTTCAATCCTGTAGCATTTCTGCAGTAGAGTTGCACCTGGCAAGGACTAACTGACCTAGCTGAGATGGAGACTTCTGTGTTTCAGCTGCTTTATCTGCCTGGGTGGGCTCAGTGCCTCAGATATCTCCATCCAAGTGGTTTCTTTATCATTGAATTGTAGGGAGTGTACTAGATCTGTCTGGGGTGAAGTTAATTGCCTTCATTGGGTCTTGTATAGTGCTGTGGTTTGGATTTTTGACTAAAACCTTGCTGATAACACACCAATGCTTTGGCTATTGCTGAACTGTGCTTTCGTAGTGTTAAGGCCTTCTCTGTTTCTCCCTCTCATCTCCTTAGACTATGGGTGGGCAGGAGGCTGGGAGCACACACGGACTGAGAGTTGACCCAAATTGTCCAAAGGTGTTCCATGCCATGTAACATCATACTTAGCACAAAAAGTTGGTGGGGGCAGGCAAACCTTTCCAACGTAGCTGTTGCTCAGGGACAGACTGGGCATTGGACTGCTTGTGGGAGTTGGTGAGTTATTACACCTGCATCTCTTGTTTGTTTGATCTTTTCCTTCACTTATTGAACTGAATTGATCTCAACCCACATATTTTTAATATTTTTCCTATCTGATTCTTTCCCCCATCCTGCTGGGTAGGGTAGGGGAGTGTAAATGAGTGGCTGGGTAGAAGCTTAGTTGTTTAGTTGCTTAGTTAGGGTCAAGCCACCATAAGAGGGATGAACACAGTCTGGCTCAGGCATGATGTGGACCCCGAGCTGGATCAGTGTTGCCTTTGACAGATGTGTGGTAGCACAAAATATGGTGGATTTTCTCAGATGAAACATGGGTGGAAAATAGTTTGGCTGACAAGGCTCCATGCTGCAGTAGGCAATGGGGATCCATCCTTGGAGATGATTAGTTAGTCCAAGTCAAGAGAGAAAATTATTTAAAAACCCTTGAGAATACCTACTTTACTACTGTAAAACAAAAATAACCCAAACCACACGACTCTCTCCTAAAAACTCAAACCTGTTTCATATAACTAATAAAATTTTGTATACATATGCAGTTTGAATAATCTGTCCAAATTAAAATTAATGTAAGACTCTCTGAGTCAGTTGAGCCAAAGATAGAAGTGTTGCATCTTGGGGAAAAGACAATTTGTCTTCCTGTCTGAGAAGAGCCATGAACATCTGAGAGATGAAAACATATTCCCATATATTATGAAACACCATTTTGAAATTGCTTGTCCAAGAAGACATGTTTTGTTTCTGTGCCAGCTCTGCACAGCAGAGAGCATTAGAGTCAACTGTGGAACTATTCCCACTAGGAACTGTAGATTTGGCTTTGTTATTCTATTTGAGAGCTTATACAATGTCAGAGTGACCCTGAACAGTGTGTACTAGCAGGTGTTTGTGTAAGATTTAATCAATTGAACATAAATGCTGCAAAATTTCTAAATAATTACTGCCTAAATGAGTGAAACTGCCTGCCTGAATTGGTTCTCACAGTTCGAGTGGAAAGAAAACTTCAGGGAGCCTCAGGAAAAAGCAGGCAATCAGCTCATAACATCACAAAATGTGCACATAAATCTTACTTGTGTTTTCCAAACATACTGATGAGTCATTGGAGATGTTATTGTCTCCAAATGTCCCAGTTTCCTGGGTGCAAAGGGCCCACCCTATGTTTATTCCAAGAAGTTAGGCAGCCCACAGAACGTGGTCAAATATTCAGATCTGTGAGACACTCTATCTGCTGCATGGACTTCCTCCAAAGAGAGATGAGTAATTAAAACAAGTTCATAATCTCTTTTAAAGAGAAAGATCCTTCGATCCTAAGCAGAAAACACAGAATTATGTACTGGATCAAAAGATTAGGGAGAGGAAATAATGCTGAGATATAATATCCTTATGACACCTCCATTCATGTCAGAGCACCAGTGTCTCAGTTTTATTCATTGTTTAAAAGTGTTCAAAATTCCACAGAGCTAAGAGACCTTTTTTCATGTATGCTTGTTTTCATTAATATATAAAATTCCTTGTAACCTGAGACCCTGTCTTTGAAATTCCAGAAGAGCTCAGCAATTTTCAGTGGTGAAATAAAAGTCAACTAGTAGAATCTGTTCATAACTTGTGGAGGACGTGGAGCAAACACAGGTGAGGAACTGAAAACATCTTTGTCTTCCGAACAAATGGGGATAAAAATGTGTTTCCTCTCATAAGGCCACTGTTATCCTGGAACTTACACTTGTTTCTCCAAAATCGTGATCACATGCAGAAAATATTGTGAAATTCCTTACAGACATGAGCATACATATTTTACTTGTACAGCCTTTGTTCAGGTTATGATGCCACCAAGGATTGAGCAGGACCTGGTAGCCAGGGGCCATCCCACCACCGTCAGCCAGGGGGGTCTAGAGGCAAAATTTTTCAGGATGTTTCTGTGAAGAAGAAAAAAAAAAAATCAACATTGTATAGAAGGAAGGGAGCGAAGCCACAAAAGGGAAGACTTGAGGACGGCCTGCATTCCCCATATTAGAGATACATGTTTTATCTGCCAGCCTCTGTCCTGCTGTGTCACAGCCCATGCTCGTGAGAGAAAATGTGCCTTACTTCTGCCCCTTAGCTGTGCTCACCTTGGTCAGTTTAAACATGCAATTGTCATCAGAGAATGCCATCTGCAGGATGCACGGATCATGGGCTTTTGCAAAGGCAGTATTGTTGAATACTGCCTTCTTCTTAGCCAAGATTGATATGGCTTGTTGTTGCTTTGTTAGAAAGATCTGCTTTCTGTCTCCGTAATTAGTTGCTGTCTTTTACACAGCTGTGTCAATTAATGTTTTCTTTGTTGGGGTCTCTCCCTTTCCTGAAGTAAATTTTTATTCAAAAAGATGCTAACTGGACTAGAGATGCCATTTGTTCAAAGAGCCTGCAATATGTTAACGTTCTGAATGGTAAAAAAACCCTTTGAAATAAAGTGTGTTCTCTTAATCTTTTTATGGAAAGACTTGTTAAAGCCTGTTTTGAAATTAATTCCCATGTGATAGCTGCATTATGGATTTCTCAGGAGTTATGACTAAGCTTTGAAAAGTAGTATATGATTATATATGTGAAATACTCGGTTATCCATTTATTAGCCAAGAGAGCATACTGAGTGTAGCAGGTAGGTGCAGCAATGAGATCTCAAAGGGACGTATGTTTGGAAAAGTGCCATTTTTCAGTTGTTGTGCATACTTTACTACAATGAAAATTAAAATAGCATCTCTGACTTATCTGTCTTAGTGTGTGGTACCTTTAAAAACTGGAGATATCCCATGATGGAATCTCGAAGGGGATGTACCTGTGTGCTGAATATTGCCTTTGGATGGGTAACTGAAATAGGGAATTACTGATGCTTCATCACATCGCTGATATTTGCACAAGGCACGAACACAGAGCATGGCTGTGCTGACAGCAGCTTTACACTGCTGAAATCTCATCCTTCTCAGTGGTGCAGGGTGAAAGCATTTGCACCCAGAAATCAAACAGAAATTACAAAGGGATGAGCAGATGCCCCAAAATAATTTTGGTTTAGAAAAGTCCAGCACAGGGACAAAGCTTTAGGAAACTCATGATATGGGCCTTAAGCAGTTTGATTGATGGACTTTGACTTACCCAATCTGCTGATTGTTGTGTAAAACTTCCATAACTCCATAGGAATGAGTCTTATTGCTTCAGGCTCTTGCTAAATAAAAACCACTTTAGTTTGATTCTGCACATCTCATATACCTTGATTTATGACAAATGACATCCAAGGGATTGTCTTTCTTTCTGTAAGGATGTACACATATGTCAGGAGCAGGAGACCATTCTGCACTTTAAAAATCTCCTTCCTTCCAAATCTCAAAATACAGGCAAAATAAATACAAGCAAAATTAACCTCTTTTTTTTTCCTCAGCTTTCCCACTGGGAAGCTCTTCTTTCTTGTATGTCGTGGGAAAGGAGCATTTCTCATGTGCTGCTGTTTGAAAGAGTAAAATCTTGTTGCTACTAAGTTGCCATCCTGTCAAGGTTTAAACACTTTAAAGGGTAAACAATCCAGCCAATGTGCAGGTCTTTAATGCCTTGGAAATAGCTGTAATTCCCCCCCCGCCCCCCCGCTCTCCGTTGTTGCTTTTAGTTTAAGGTTCTGCAATCATTCAGATTATTAAGTTTTGGCATTTGTAGATTATTGTTATTACCTAGTTGATACCCATATGGTTGATTTTAAAGTGTTTCTTAAACCTTTGGATGATACAATTTTTTCAAGAAAATACAGAATAGAAATATTTTGTCAGCATAGCTGCAGTGAAGAAGGGATTTATTAGCAAGTGGCTTAAAATAATAATCACAAATATGACAGCAACATAATACTGTTCATGAGGGCTTACCATTTAAAATGAGGAGAGCTGTAGCAACTTAAGATTCTATGGAAGAGATGAAGATGAGCCTTTGATGGTGATATGAGTGGGGTGGTTTGAATGTCTAAGTTTTTTGCATGGAAAATTGCTCTTTATGAATTAGGTGAATACAGAAAGCCAGTGAGCAGAGAGTTGTGGTGTGTGATAGGCCATTTACTAATGTCCATTTTGTTTTAATCTGCCATCAGGATAAGCCCCTGGAAGCTGAGGATGGGAGAGACAGAAGTGACAGTTGGTCACTGTGCCTGTGTGCAGAGAGCACTCCTCTCCATGTAGCCCAAGGAATGTGTATAGAAAGTCCCTTGATCTCGCATCGTTAACTGATCTCCCATCCAGGAATCCACCCCTACCCCAAAGTTTGGTCAGATCTGAGGATGTACTGGGAGCAGGGAAAGCTAGTCTGTGACCATTTGCCTCCCTTTTCCTCCCAGATATGTATATTTAATTAGCAATCTGTTCAGTGCATACTCCTTACAGCTGCCTAGCACTGATGGTCAGAGGAATCCAAGACTGCTGTCTTTTCTTTAAATTTCAGAACAAATAACACAACTCAGGTGTGGTGAAATCCCTCACTTGGCAGCCTTTATGGAGAATGAATCCACAGGAGACAGACTTTGTCCAGGTAGAACTCTCTTGTAACTTTATTACTCCATTTATATACAGAATAAGGATCTGAGCTATCAAGCTAAGCCAGATGTTACTTATCTACACACATACCATACAGACCACCTTCAGCCACAGAGAACAACCATGCTTCAAGTGGCTTTCCAGCTTGACCTTGCAATTCTTTTCACACACACACACACTAATCTTAGCTCTAGCTTGCTCAGGACCACAATGCTTTTGCTTTAATATTTTCTTCTTCTGTCATCTAGGTGGCTGGTGTTGTCTTGTTTAGCTGCTCCTACACTCAGGGGCCTCTTTTTGATGTAATGTGGAAACCTTTCTAATGAAAATAGCTTCATTTTCCTTTTGCTCTGACACTACTACCTTTTTTTGGAAAGGACTAAGCTTTTTGCTTTGCCTCATCCCTCAGACCCTTTTTTGCTCTGTTGAAAGATTAGTTATACTTTGGACTATGACAATCTCAAAATGCCAGCTTGCAGAACACCTAGCCAGAGGTAGGTGAGACATTACCAACAAGCCTCCAGCAGCTTTTTCCTCATGAATGCTTGGTGTTTCAGAAAAAGAGCAGAACATAGCTTTCTCTGTGTCATCCTTTATTTTATGTATTGTCTTGATCTCCTTAAACCGTCTTCCCTCCTTACAAACTGCTGCTTATCTCTAACAATCCCTCAAGCAACTGCATCAAGCTTGTTGCACTTCCATGTATATTTATTTTTCCCTCTTTTCTTGTTCATACTGAGAAAAATGTAGTAGACCAAGGTAGAACACAACATGTTAGGAAAATGGATGTGTAAAGAGGTGCTATGTGTTGAGTTTTTAAAATTATGTTTACCTGTGATGAATTTGACTGTGTTTAATATGGTAGCTTTCAGATCTCAATGTAAATATCAGAAGAATAGAGACAGAAGTTTCAGACACACATACATAAAATGAAATCACTTAAATCCTTGTTTGGATGTGAAACTTCTTAATCCCAGCTTGCACCAAAGTCAGATCACGAAATTAGGCTAGTCATCTGTAACTTTTACACAGGGTCACCAGGGACAGGAAGGTTGTTTTTCTCTACACTAAAAAAGGTACAAAACTGTTGTATAACAGAGTCTCTTTGACAACACAGTAACAGGTGACGTTAACAAGAACAAAGATATCTGCCTCCTCACAAAACAAGATCCCCTGTGGTTACTTGCCTAAATTCAGACACATCAGGAGACTGACTCAGATACACAGTACTGCAAACTCGTACCATATTTACTACGTGTTCTTCAGTAAGACGAATGGAGAAAATAATCCCGAACCTCTTTTCAGGGCAAAGCCATTTTCTTGCAGTTTGCTCAAACAGCCTGTCTCATTTTCTCTAGGTGAAGAAGATTAACCATATTCCTTTCTCTCCCTGTTATGGATTGGACTGATGATGACACCTAAGCCAACTTACAAGAGCTGAGGTTTGCTCAACATCAAGGGCTGAAGCTCTGCAGAGATGCTGCAGAGAACCTGTGTTCTCAGAGGGAGGTTTTGGGTGGCCACCAACAGACGACAGAACTTGACCAACCTCACCTACCGCCCTCATCAAAGCCAGAGCAGTGTTTCTCTGAAGGGAGAGATGTCTTTCTCCACTAGGTTAATATTCAAAGCGTGGGCAGCTTAAGGAGCCTGGCTTATTTTACTGACAACAGCCATTTATTATGGGCTGGCCAGTGGGTACAGATAAATGGTGCAAAGTTGAATCAGAAGCAGTAAGTCCACTCCAATCCATGTCAGGCATCTACAGATGAAACAAATCCATACAATTGTTCTCCCATGGAAAGTCTGTAGAGTGTAGGATTAATGTGATTAATGGTCTCTGGTATGGAAAAACTGGAACAGATGAGGGAGTGAAATACAGTTGATGGTTAAACAGCGCAGAAAAAAGAAAGTTCAGTCCAAGGTCAAACCTGAGACAACAGAAAGAGAATTAAGCACCATTTGATGTAGTACAACAAAAACTGTTTCGACTTCTTGAAAGCTAATTCTGTCAATTAACAGGTACTATGTGTTCATCTCTTAGAAAATATGATGGGAGATTACAATAATAGCCTTGAGTTACTGCAGAAAAGTGTTTTCTGTAGAGAGACTGAATGAGTTCAAAGGGTAAATGATATTTCTTATGAAAAAAAATTCCATGTCCTGATTACATAAATTGTCCTAATTGATAAGGGAAAAAACAAAACTGAAAACAAACAAAAAGACCCCACAAAAAACCCTAAAACAAAGTAAAAAAACCCAAACAAACAAAAAACCTCCCAAGAACCCCAAAGCCACCACCAAACAAAAAAACAAAACAAAGAAACAAAGGAAATCAAAGTCCAAGAAAATTGTCCTGGTTTCCTATCTAGTGACCAAAATAGGATTTGAGGAAGAAACTATATAGTCCTTGACTCTTAAGTGATAATGCAAAAAAAATAGAATCTTCCTCTGAGGCTAGTGTTCTGCAGAAGTTTTTTGGCGGACAGATTTCCACCAGAAAGATTTTTATGTTGTCTAAGCAATGAAAGCAACTAAAATTTATATTCAGTTGAAAGAAATTCCACCTGATTTATTTGACTAGGTATAGCCATGAAGCATGTAGAATCAGCAGACAGCCCTACTTAGATTTTAGTACCTTGATCTGGTCTCCCATCAGAGATGTATCTTGGACTATCTTGGACTCAGGGAATAAGACTGAGCAGCTGCATGATAGGGCTTGCCATACAATATTTCGTATGGACTTACTCCTATTCTCTCCCTGGGTTTAATCCTGGTTCTCAGCAAGGCAAGAGGTAGCGCTTGGGGCCACAGGATTTTTGCTTCTTGACAAATTTTCTTTAATCGGTCTTTCAATGTCTGATTCATATTCTCTACCTGCCCACTGGATTGCGGTCTCCATAGTATATGGAGATTCTGCGCTATTCGTGGCTTTCGATCGATTGATAACCCTAGAGGTACCCCAAATCTCGGAATAATTTCTCTTAGAAGAGTCTCAACCACTTCCTCTACTTGATTAGTCCTGCATGGAAAGGCCTCTGTCCATCCTGAAAAGGTACAAACATACACTAACAAATACTTATAGGATTGGGTCTTCGGCAACTTAGAAAAACCTATTTGCCAATAGTCTCCTGGTAACTGTCCTATCTGTAACTTTCCCATTTGTACCTGTCTTCTGACTACTATGTTATTTTTGATACACATGGGACACATTGCATTTACTCTTTTTGCTAGTGTTAACATCTGGTCTGAGAGAACTTCTTTTTTCAAAAATTTTACCATTACTTCTGCACCCCAGTGGCACTTATTATGTTCCGTTTCGAGTACTGCTTTCATTATTCTGACAGGTAAGATTACTTGTCCTGCAGGAGTAATGTACCACCCTTTAACATTTTTCCTTGCTTCTGTTATTTGAGCTAATTTCTCATCTTCTTGTGAATAATATGGTTTTTCTTTCATTTCTGCTATTGCTGGATTATTCCGAACGGGTAAAGGAGCCATCTGAGTCCATACCTCTCTCGCGGCTCGTTTAGCTGCTTGGTCAGCTTGTTGATTACCTTGAAATTCTCGTCCGGGATCAGTCTGATGTCCTCTGGCATGCATTATTGCCACTGCCGAGGGCTTGTATATTGCCTCTAGCAATTGTAGAATTTCTTCTCGATGTTCAATCGATGACCCTTGAGAAGTAAGAAGTCCTTTTTCTTTCCAGAGTGCTCCATGAACATGAGCTACTCCAAAAACATATTTGGAGTCAGTCCATATATTAACTCTCTTTCCTTGACTTAGTATTAAAGCTCTCACCAACGCCCATATTTTGGCCTTTTGCGCAGACGTACCTGGGGGTAGTGCGTTTGCTTCTATCACTCGTTGTAGAGTGACCACTGCATACCCAGCATACCTGGTGCCATTCTCCACAAAGCTAGATCCATCGGTATACAACTCCCAGTCAGGATCTGTCAATGGCTCATCCTTCAAGTCTCTTCTACTCGCGTAGACTTGCTCAATGGTCTCTACACAGTCATGTTCCAGGGTACCTTCTTCCTGTGTAGACCTAAGGAATTCTGCTGGGTTGAGATGGTTAGTGATTTTCAGTTCAATATCACCTTGCTCTCTTAGCAAAGTCTGATACTGTAACATGCGGCTAGATGAGAGCCAATGCCCCCCTTTTTGTTCCAAAACTGCTATGACCATGTGGGGCATGTACACCACCATGTGTTTCCCCAGAGTCAATTTTCGTGCTTCTTGAATTAGAATAACCGTCGCTGCCATAGCTCTGAGGCACCCCGGCCATCCCCCACTTACTGCGTCTAGCCGTTTGGAGAAATGCCCAACCGGTCTCTTCCAGGATCCTAACCGCTGAGTGAGTACTCCTAAAGCCGTTTGTTGTCTCTCACAGACATAAAGCTGGAATTCCTTGGTTAGGTCCGGTAGTCCCAGGGCAGGTGCTTCCTGAAGGGCTCCTTTCAGTTCTTGGAACGCTTTTTCCTGCTTCGTCCCCCAGGTCAGCTTGGGTTCTTTTACTGCTTCATGTAATGGTCTGGCAGTTATTCCGAAGTTAGGAATCCACAGCCTGCACCATCTGACCATTCCTAGAAAAGATCTTAATTCTTGATTATTTCGGGGCACCGGGATAGCACATATTGCTTGCATACGGTTTGCGATCGAACGCTGGATTCTTAGAAAAATTTCACACTCCAGATAAATAACTTTCTGCCTTACTAGTTGAGCCTTTTCTTTTGAAACCCGGTAGCCTGCTTGCCCCAGCATGTTTAACAGTTCAATGGGTAGACAGAGTCCTTGTTCTGTAGCCCCCAAAAAGATGCTATCTACATTTTGCGGTATTATATGTGAAAAAGGAGATTCTTTTACCTGAGCAGTCTTCCATTCTTCAAGTTCTTTTGCTAACTGATTACCAAATATCATAGGTGAATATTTGAATCCTTGCGGTAACTGAGTCCAAGTAAGCTGTCGCTTCCGTCCAGTCTCTGGGTTTTCCCATTCAAAGGCAAAAATCTTCCAACTTTCTTGTGCCAGTGGTATGCAGAAGAAGGCATCCTTTAGATCAATCACTGTAAACCACTGAAATCTCTCAGAAACAGATGTTAACAAATTGTAAGGGTTAACTACAACCGAGTGGATATCTTTTATGATGAGGTTTACTGCTCTCAAGTCTTGCACTAATCTGTACTTACCTTTAGGCTTTCTTACTGGAAAGATGGGAGTATTAAACTCTGATTCACATTCTTTTAATATTCCTAAAGTTAAAAATTGTGTGATCATTGGAGCTATTCCTTTCCTAGCTTCTAAACTAATTGGGTATTGTCGCACCCTAACGGGTTGTGCTCCTTCTTTTAATTCTATTCCAACTGGAGTAGCAGCTTTAGATTTTCCAGGGACCCCTGTTTCCCATACCCAAGGTACTACAGCCTGTTCTATTTCCTGCGGTATCTCTTCCTTTTCTACCTCTTTCACGACAAAAATTTTTGCTAAGTTCTCTTCCGGAATTTCTATCTTGACCCTCTCGTTTTCAAATATAATTTTAACTTGCAAGGCTGAGAGCAGATCTCTTCCTAGTAAACATTCAGGACTGTTGGGCATGTACAAAAATTGATGATCTAATTCTTTTCCTCTAAATTTGATATCTAGGGGTTTTAGAAACATCTTCTCCTCTATTTGTCCTGAAACTCCTACTACCCATGCAGTTGAATCACTTAATGGCCCCATCAATTTATTCATTGCCGAAAAACTAGCTCCAATATCTATTCTAAATTCTGTCAACTCTCCCTCTACTAATAATTCCTGGTAAATTCTTAACCTTTTATAATCTCCAGACACATTCCGATCCCACTCGGGACCTTCCTGCAGCACGAAATCATTTACTGTTCCTCCCGCTGCCCGGGGCAGAGTTCGAATTCTTTCTTTCGCTCTTTCTACCATCACCCTTAATACCATTTCTTTCTCTGTTGAATCCGGAATTGTATCTAACAATACCTGTAAATCATTCCAGTCCGGATTTTGAGTTTTTATAACCATTTTTATAATACGAGCCACCCGCTCTGAATTTTCTCTATATGTCCCAGCTGACTGTTTCCAAATTAATAAATCATTAGGTGAAAAAGGAACTTTTACCACAGCTTTTCTAGGGGGTGAGGGCGAAACATCTGTCTCCCTTCCCCCTCCCCGTCTCTTTTCTCTACTCCTTCCCCTTTCTTTTCGCCCCCTCCGAGCCCGTTCTGCTAGCGGAGTTCTATCAAAACCACCTTCTCGCCCTCTCGTTACTTCCTCATCCGAGGACGGTTCTAACGGGGGCATGGTGGGTGATCGTGCCCTCACACGTGAAGGGAGACTATCTCCCGGGGGCGCACTTGGAGTTATGCTGGGGGAGACTAACAAAGACACATCTTCCTCTGGTTCTGAAAACCGTATTTTCCGCTCTTGACATCCTATACATTTATCATCCAATTCTTTTAACACCAACATACCACATTCCTTTTGCCATTCAGTCTTACGTTCCAAATAATAAAACAAATCTAAATACGGTATTTCATTCCACATCTCATTCTCTCGTAAATATTGCATCAAGGGGGTTATAATTTCCAAAGTTAATGTACCATTCCTAGGCCACTGCATTCCTTCTGTTTCATATTGAGGCCATACATTATTACAATAATCAATCAATTGTCTCTTACTTAACTCCTGTCCGAAATTTCCTTCCTTCCAATGTTTTAACAAGCAACCAAGCGGAGAATCACTAGGAATATCATTTTCTGCACAAGATAGTGCCTTAAAGGTTTTAAAAGGCATCATAGTCACACACACTGTACAATCACACAATAAACAGTACAATACGAACAGCAAACAGTACAATACAAATAGTAAACAGTTCGATACGAACAGTATAAACCAATACCTTCCTATACCAACTTGTCAAGTCTCACTATGAGTGACAAGTGCTGGTTCAGCGCGGCTTTCGCCCCGTCTTACGACCAGCGCCTAGGCTTCCCAATAAAACCTTTGCCCAACCCAGCGGGTAAACTCACGGTCCCGTCTTATGGGCAGGCTCCCAACCAACAAACCTGAAAGAATAAAGCACCTCTGGGCTTACCTGGATGGTTGTCCGGCGGGCGCGGGGTCGGGCACGGGTCGATGTCTCCCCAGAAATCACCTGGTTGCCGGCATGGAGTGGATCAGCTCGTGAACCGCCCCAGCTACCCCCGGAGCCCCATCTCGGGTCGCCAGAAAACTGTTGCCCGTAACAAAAACACAAACCAACAGAGTGCCGGTTTATGGGTGCTTTATTTTAGGGCCCGGGAACCTGAGGACTAGCGTCCCAAGTCAGGATTCCAAAGACCCTCATTTTCAGTTCAGCTTTTATACCTTTACACAAACAAGTTTACGTGCAGTTTCTACATGAAAGCAGTTGCACTTAGTTACACACACAAACTCATATTTCATACTGATAACAATTGGTAATCATCTACTCTACTCATAAATCTGCTTAAGTTGTCTTAGCCCATAGAGACCCCATAGAAACTGTTCAACAGACCCTTACTATATCTAAGGTAACAAATCGTTATATACATGCTTGGTTAAATCTTTTGATTATTGTTCCTACCTCTTCAGTACATTCCATTCTCACGAACAAGGTTGCTAACTTACTACTTTGGAGTGCTGCTCTCTAGGCCTACTCTCCTACTAAGCCTTAGCCATTCTACTACTAAATTTGAATCATTCTGCAACACTCTGATTAAATGAGTGAAGGAAAAGCCTACATGTCTGCTATGAACATTCTAGGCACCCCTGAGAGACACAGAAATGACATGATTGTACTTTGTGACAAAGTGTTGAAAACATTTTGGATTATTTCTATATTAAATAAAGAGAAAACACATTTTCAAATTTTAAAAGCTGATCTCCATGCAAGTTCTTCCTCCTTCATCTTCATTAAATAAATTTCAATCATGTGGAATTTTCCCTATTTAAATTTAATGTCAGGCTAATAATTAGTTTGTGTTTGCTGATGTCCTTCTGCTACAATGTAAGAGTACTCTTTTAATGTCGGAATTTTAATCTTTATGAGTCCTTCTGGTCACTGATTCACTTAAACACAATGAACTCCAATAAACATAATTAATAAAATCCTTTTTTTTTTGGGTCTGAACCAAATCAAACCTCTGAATCTTTTGAACTGACAGGGAAAGCTGTTTTTAGACCTGTACATGGAACTTTTCCTATTTCTAAAAAGTTTCCCAGGCAGAATGGCCTTAACTCTTATCTGGTCACAATTAACAACTTTGTCTTCTATAAGAAAAGTACAGATTTTATCAGAATTGTTTGATGTGCAGGGATTTGTTAATATAATAGGAAAAATAATTGTGATGCCATTTAGACTTGTCTTTGTTGTTTGCCAGTGAAAGCACGTTCTCCAGTCACTTCACTTACGTACCACAGATGCTGTAACCCCTTAATCTGTCGGTGATAAGTGACGCATTTGGCAATCTATTACAGGAGAGTCGAAGGCAGACAGCTGTAGAATTAGAAGGGAAGGGCAGAGCACTTCTGCTTCCCAGACTGGATCTTTGTAGGTGACAGAATGAGATGTGAGTGGGAAACAGACCTGAGATCTGTTCTACCCTTATGGATGCAGACTTGTGATTGGAGCAATGAACAAATCTGTGATTAGGATTTCCAACTCTTCCATGGATGTGAGGAGCAAAAACTGGAATTTTTTCATGTAATCTAACATTCATGACAGATTTTTGAAATAATGTGTCTATTCATAAAGTCTTTCTTGTGGGAGAAGTGTCACTTCACGGTGCAGTGAGGTGTTTTCCTCTTCTTTCTGGCTGCAGAGTGGCTGTTAGAACCATAACCTTTCCCTGAAACTGTATTCTGTCTCATTTAGAAAGGGACTGTTGATCTAAAAAAACCACAGAGAATATCAGTGACAGTGAGAGAGTCTTCTAGTGACCTCTGTGGAAAGATTAAAGACCCAATATTCAAAAACTACACATGCTTTTTCAAGTCTACACCCAACAGAGGTGAGCAAACACCCCCAGCTATGTTTGCCAGCTCATGATTAGATTTGGCTCTTCACCAGAACTGCAAACATACACCGGAAAAGTTGTGCAGCTGGGTCATATATGAACTTCATGAATCATGTATTTCTTTAATGAAAGAAAATGTTACTTTACATTGATAAAAGAGCAAGCACCAATAATGAAGAACTGTTATTTAGAACTCTTAAAGGAAAAAAGGACAGAATGAACAGAAGGCCAGATAAAGTAAGTTTACCACATGGGTTACATGAGCAATAAGTTCCAAAAAAGCCCCCCTCAAACTCTCTATTGCTTGACACACTGAAACCACCTCCAGATAAATGACATGAAAGCAGTACTATAGAAAGTAATTCCTGGTGTCAAAGAAGATGGAACAAATGACCCCTTCCTTCTATTTCTTGCTTACATAAAGTATATACTGTACTTCTTCCCTGTGTAATTCACACGAACTCGGTACTGCAACTTTCTTCCCTTTGTAAAGCAGTTGCGGATCTGTGGAAGAAAATTGCTGCATAAGAGTTAGGTGGTGTGATTTATTGGAGTGAAATTGCTTTTCATGTGGAATTGGTAAATTGTAGGTAGGAGATGAAGGTAATAAAGAGAAAATGAAATGGTAAGAATGAAATATTCTTAAATGGAAAATTAGAACTACTTTTGAAAGAGAAGCAGCAGGTAAACCTTTAAAGGAGAGGGCTAGAGTCCTAGAATCATCTCTGGGTTTGGGTTTTTTGTTTGTTTATTCACAGAACTCTTCCTAATTTTCTTGTTATGGAGAGTAGATTATAATCTCTCAGAAGAAATGAAGCCTCACATTTCCGTATTATGAGCTTGAATATCAGGCTTCATTTTCCCTTTCTCTGTTGTTTTAGCCCAAACCACATGCCTAAAGTAAAACTGGATTGTGATTTTTCCTGGGCTCCATTTCACACCTCCTCTTGTACAGTGGACAGTGAATTGGGTAATAATCTTGTTTGGAGTGAGTTCAGGGGAGGGCCATGAAGAGGTTCAGAGGGCTTGAGCACCTCTCCTGAGGCTGAAAGAGGTAGGGTTGTTCAGCCTGGAGAAAGAAGACTCCGGAGAGACCTCATAGCAAGCCTTCCAGCATCTAAAGAAAACCTGCAGGAAAGCTGGAGAGAGACTTTTGGCAAGGGCCTGTAGTGACAGGACAAAGGGTAATGGCTTTAAACTGAAAGAGAGCAGGTTTAGATTGGATATTAGTAAGAAATTCTTTACTGTGAGGGTGATGAGACACTGGAACAGGTCATCCAGAGGAGCTGTGGATGCCCCATCCCTGTAAGTGTTCAAGGCCAGGTTAGACAGGACTTTGAGCAACCTGGTCTAACTGGAAGGCTGGATTGGAACTAGATGATCTTTAAGGTCTCTTCTAACCCAAGCCATTCTGTGATTCTGATTCCAAGATCATGGTCTGAAAAAAGCCTGATGGATGGCATTATCACCCAAACAGCAGCTGTCATGACTGTGCGGTGAAAGGGGCTACTTCCTTACAGAATCTACACTGTTGTTAACAGTGCAAGCTGTCGTAGAGATTTGTCTCAGACAGAAAAAAATAAAGAATTTCTACCTTCCCTAGTTTGAAATTCCTGGTATCTCCAGAACCAAAGGGAGGCCCTCAGCTTCTACGTGTGGCTGCACAAAGACTGTTTTGTGCAGATCTTTCACTAAGCTGCCTGTAACCAGGAGGTCCAACTATGCCGAGAATCACCTCTAGCAAAAGCCAACAAGCATCAATGTTGTTGATTGATTCTACTACAACTGTTAGTAGGCCTACAACTGTACCAACCTCCAACCAAGCAGAAACAGGATTTTTTAGCATTGCCTTTCTTCTTTGGTAAGACAATCTAAGAAAGAAGTCAACACAGCTCTACCTTGCAGCAGTTTAGGCTTACAAATATTTCTGTTTAACCTCAAGGGGCTAACACAGGGAAGAAAAAAAGAATATTTTTTTTGCTAGGTGGAAAAATCATTTAGTCAAATGCATTGTGATAGCATTAATTTCCACAGCACCTAAAGACAACAAGAGTATTCTTTTTTTTCTATTCGTCCGTAATCTGTTGCAGGGTTATGGCAGTACACAAAATGACAGATGTTTTATCACACTTTCTAAAATGTCCTGTTAGTATCCACTGAGTATGATTAGTTTTAGCCCTGTTCAAACATATAGATTCCAACCAGGGTTTTTTTGCACCATTTGAAGAAATTTTCTCATCTCTGGCCTTCCAAGTGTTGAAAGTGACATTTTCCTCCTTCAGCAGCTCTTAAAGTACCAGCAAAAGTACTTTGATGCATTACAGCTGCCAAAGTCCCCCTGGGATGAATATTTTAGTGAAAACGCTGTCCTCTCAGTCACAGCTACATATGTGAAGTGTCAGTGATATATGAAAAAATGTGGTGTGCACTCACCAAAGTACAAAAACTGTTCTATACTGGTACCTTTTTTCCTTAATTTGAATTTCTTCATATTTTCTTTTACATGGCTCTTCTATGACCTTATCATCATAGGAGTGCTGCTTTGGTGTACCCACTTGAGTTACTAAGGAATCTCAAATTTTGACTTGCCTTTATTCTCTGAGCCTAACTTTTCTCTTTTTTTTTTTTTTTTTTAGGGTGGCATGAATGTGAGACTCACATTCATTATGTGAATGTGATATTCACGTTCATGTAATATGCAATAGATCAGCATCATCTCCTGAAATCTAGGTTTCTGTCTTCAAGTGTGCTAAATAGAAATGTCAGTAAAGGATTACATACTAATCAATAAAACAGCATAAATGCCTACTACATGGGGAGTCAAACCCTTAGTTTCAGAAGCCTTAAGTAGACAATAAGACCTTAAATCATCTTGTCCGGGAGCTGCTCTATGCTGATGACACTGCCCTCGTCACCCACACAGAAGTAGCTCTGCAGCGTTTAGCATCCTGCTTTGCTGAGGCTGCTGAGCTTTTTGGGCTGGAAGTCAGCTTAAAGAAGATGGAAGTTCTCTATCAACCTGCAGCTCAGGAAGTCTTCCTTCACCCCCATATCACCATTGGCCAGTCAGAACTCAAATCAGTCCAGCAGTTTAATTACCTAGGTAGCCTCATCTCCTCGGACGGTAAGATTGACGGGGAGATAGACAACAGGTTAGCAAAGGCATACAGTGCCTTTGAAAAACTCCATAAAAGAGTTTGGTGAAATGAACACTTGAAGAAAAGTAAAAAGAGCTGTGGTGCTGTCCACTCTTTTATATGGATCTGAATCATGAGTCATCTACTGCTACCACCTGCGACTCTTAGAACGCTTCCATCAACGCTGTCTCCATACAATCCTAAACATCCACTGGTCAGATTATGTGACCAATACATCTGTTCTAGAACAAGCAGCAGTCACAAGCATTGAGGCCATGTTGCTGAGAACACAGCTGTGCTGGGCAGGACACATAGCAAGGATGAAGGACCACCACCTCCCTAAGATCCTGCTCTATGGTGAACTTACCACTGACTGCTGCAAGAGAGGGGCCCCGAAGAGAAGATACAGGAACTCCATGAAACAACATCTCAGCCTTGGCCACATTGGTCTTCATCACTGGTCTACTCTGGCCTCTAATTGGGAGGTCTGGAGACACACCATCTCTAACACTGCTGCTTCTTTTGAGAATGCACACAGGATCACTCTTGAGGAGAAAAGACAACGCAGAAAGAATCATGCCTTGTCGATACCATCCAAGGAGTCTTTCTGCTGTGCCTTTTGCAACCAGATGTGCCTATCTCCCATTGGCCTCTAGCCACCCGATGCACTTGCATCAAATGTGGGTAGAGTCCTCCCCAAATCTTCATTTGCGAAGCCCAGCCATGATGATAAGCAGACCAAAAAAGGCTTTAAAAAAACCATAAAAATATTTCGAGCTTTCTAGTTCCTGTCAAGCTGGTACTATGCCACTCTATAAATTTGATGCAGCTGCATTAACTGAATGTATACTACTTAAAAATTATGTCATTAAACAAGTGTTAACCATGTTGACTTAATACTGATTATTTCAACAGGATTGCATTGATATCCCTGCTAAAAATGTTTCCACAACAGCAATTTGCTTGAGAAACATGAATGCTTAAGGATTGCTACTTATAGTTGACATTGCTTAGAGTTTCCAGTCAAATGTCAAGGTGCTCAGAGTACCCAGCCAAGAAAGACAATGGAGTTATGTTCTTACTTAAAAGTAAAATTAAAAAAATAAGGGGAATAGAGAAGAAAAAGTACATTGCTTCATGAAATTCAGTAGAAAAAAATACCACCTATCAGCTGTGAATACATATTGAGAAGCATTAACATTTGCATTGCCTGTTTCTTAGAAAAAGACATGTCTAAGCTACATAACTTAATTAATATTTAGGTCTAATCTGTGTAAAGAATAATTGGCTTATTTAAAAGCTGATTAATGTTATTATGGTGACAATAGTGCAGCTCTAAGCATATTCCATTAAAAAAAAAAAAAAAAAAAGAAGTGATTCAGTGCATGGGAATACTGGAAAGAAGGGAAGTAGAAGGAGTTTTATCTAGGATGCAACAAATAGAAGAATATTGTGCTTTCTGTGTTATGGCACTTTATCAGCATGGTGAATAGATAAAAGGTACCTTATCAGGTACCCTGATTCTGAGAGTAGTGAGATACATATCTGGAAGCCTTTGCACTAAGAAGAGAGTAATTCAAAGTTTCTCTTATATGGTAGATGAAGAAGCAGACAGTTTGGGAGCAGTATGTCTGAGTTTAGTTTTAGTATGCAAGCCTCATGGAGAGAAATTTTACAAGCACAAAGATTTGTCAGATTTGGCAAGTAGGAATGAGAGACAGAGGCTATACTAATGCAGGAGGTGATGTTAATCAAAACTCAGCAATGGTTTTCTCTAAACTAAGAATTTAATCAGTACAAAAATCATAAGAATGATCACCACTACTCCATCCTTATCTGAGGCAAACTAAAAATAATTTTTTAAGAATAATGTCTGGGTTTGGGTTTGTTTTTGTTTAATTGGTCTTTTGGTTGGTTTTGGGTTTGGTTTGGATTTTTAGTTTGTTTGTTTGGGTTTTTTTATTATTTTGTTTTTGTCTTTTAATTTAACTGCAATTTTTATTTTGGAGCTCTCTCCAAAATTCTAATGGAAAAAAGCTACTAAGAAATAAACAGCCAATTTTTTGTTTGGTTTTGTTTGGGTTTTTTTTCAGATGTTAAGAAAAGCAACTGGTGTTTAAAGAGCTGTGATAAAACTGTACTGGTTTTGCTGCAGTTTATTGTGTCATCTCCTCCCATGAGAAAGAGGAAAACATACCCTGTGAAGCAGTTCTCCTTTTGCCAGAAGTACCTGTATGACTCTAGTTTTTTGTGTTGTTGTCAGACAGATTTAGTGTCTAAAAAATTTTTAGTTTCATTCTGTGTGGAGACACTAGTTCATGATTTAACCTTTCCCCTAAATAAGAGGAATTTACTGCTTCTTAGTTCTCAGTGTAGCAGCTATCTTTGCAAAACCTGTAGGGGTTTAATGACCTACAATATCTGTGTTAAATGGGATTGAAACTGGCTACTGAGGTAAAGAAATTACTGGGAATATTAACAGACAAAGGATGAATTAATAAATCTTGTTTAGACATGTAAACAAATCAAAACCAGAGAGAAGCTGAGCAACTTATGTAAAAATGAGGTATTTCTTTATACTGTTAATTACACTGCTGTCTGGAAGCTTGAGAACTGAAGTTTTTTTGTGAGTAGGACAAATTCTGAAGACCTACATCTTTTATGTTTTCTATATATGCTTGTATCTCTTTCTCTGAGAAAAGTCAATGCAATCAGTCTTACAGTCAAGGGAAATTCGTTGCTAATATCAGTCCCCTTGAGACTATAGGGAAAAAGCCACAGTCCTTGTAGTCAAGGTGAACCAGCTTCTGCTATGGCTTGCTTTGCCCACTGAAAATAGCAGAAATTAATCTGATGCCCATTGACTTGGCTATTACTTCTCTGCAAGTGGAAGTTGTAAACATATGTCACGGTAGCACCACCAGGCATGCGAAATTGTGTCTGCAAACAATTTGTCATCAACCACTGCTCCTGAGGGATCCTCCCTGCCCCCCTGCTGCTGTCTCTGGGAGGAAGGTGAGGCTGACTTCAGGAGGGGGCGTGCAGGACAGCACAGCACTGCTCTGCAGCTCCTGGGGACACAGCCCCTTCTCTGACCACCTCACAGTCACCTTGCCAAGGGGACTGCTCACTGAGCACACTGTGCCTCAGGCTTTCCCCTTCCACTCACAGTGTGTGCTAACCTCAGACCTACCAGACACACAGGACACCTGGCGTGAGGGCAGCTTTGGTCTCCCTATTCTGCAAATGGGATGGACGTATTTTTTGTGGATTAGGCAGCCTTATTAATATGGGATGTTGGGCTCTAGTTTTTAATTTCTTGTTTAATACATCAGTCAGGAGACTGCAACCACACAGGGAGAAGGGGTGTTTGTATTCCTGTTGGCCAGCTATGTCTGTTATGAATTGCACTAAAAAGTTACTTAACTCAAACATATCATTTCATGGGTTTAACAGAGTGGATGTTTGCAGTACTGCCACTGGTTAAAGCAAGGAACTGCACTGATTTATTCTTTGTTGTGCTTTCAGATTGCTGTGTATATTTTTCAACTCTTTTTTTCACTGGGCAGTCAGCCTTCTTAAGTTGAGCAGCCATCTTTTCACTGAGACTGAATAAAATCAGCACTTCTTTGTCTCTATGTGTGCTGATCTCTCGCCAGAATTTACCTTGGCTCACAGAATTTGATTTTGCTCATATTTTCGGTCATTCAGAAAAATACCATGGCTGTCTATCTTTTAAATGGTTGATTTATTTTATGGGTCTTGAATACAGGTCTAAAGGAATACTTAGTAAATTTGCCACTGACATTAAATTGGGAGGAGCTGTCAACTCCCTTGTGGGCAGAGAGGCCCTGCGGAGAGACCTCGACAAATCAGAGAGATAGACAATCACCAACATATGAAGTTTAACAAGGGCAAGTGCCAGATTGTGAACCTGGGATGGAGCAACCCTGTTGTGTGTACAGACTAGAGAATGAAATGCTGGAAAGCAGTGCTACAGAAAGGGACCTGGGGGTTCTGGTCAATGGCAAGCTGAATCTGAGTCAGCAGTGCCCTGGCAGCCAGGAGGACCAGCCCTGTCCTGGGGGCATCAGGTAAAGCATCACCAGCCGGTCCAGGGAGGGGATTGTCCCACTCTACTCTGCACTGGGGTGGCCTCACCTTGACTATTGTGTGCAGTTTTGGGTGCCACAACATAAGAAAGATATTAAGCTATTGGAGAGTGTCCAAAGGAGGGCAACAAAGATGGTGAAGGGCCTTGAGGGGAAACCGTATGATGAGCAGCTGAGAGCACTTGGTCTGTTCAGCCTGAAGAAGAGAAGACTGAGAGGAGACCTCATTGCTGTCTTCAGCATCCTCATGAGCAGAAGTGAAGGGGTAAGTACCGTTCTCTTCATGTTCATGACCAGCGATAGGGTTTGAGGAAACATCATGCAGCTGAGTCAGGAGATATTTAGGCTGGTTATCAGGAAAGGAATTCTTCACCCAGAGGATGATTATGCAATAGAACAGGCTGTCCAGGAAAGTGGTCGCAGCACCACACTTATCTGAGTTCAAGAAGCATTTGGACAATGCTCTCAGGCACGTGGTGTCATTCCTGGGGCGTCCTTCATAGAGCCTGGAGTTGGATTCGATGATCCTTGTGGGTCCTTTCCAACTCAGTATTTTCTACGATTCCATGATTCTTGCAACACACAAAATCCATCAACAGGCCAATATCACACTGTTAGTAAGAGTTATTTCCAGTTCCTAATCCATACTGTGTAGTGTGAATTAGTTAAACACAGTCTGCATGTGTGGCAGTTAAGGTTTTCTGAAAGACAAAACAGTAATTGAATTTCACAATGTACCATTGTAGGACATGAGTGCTAAAATAAGTAATGGAAACAACATGCTAAGAATTTCCTTAACCATAAGGAATTGTATACAACCTATAAAATTTTATTTGCTCTCATTTAAGAAGACCCTTAATAGAAGGAAGAAATAAATCCTTAGGAAAGAAAGCAGTCTGAGGGCATACTCTGATATGGTTTATCTTTCTGATTCAAAGAGCAATTGCTGATGCTGTAGAAAGGCAGAATTGGAAACTGAATTACTCTGAACTGCCAAAAAAGATGTGCAATACTTAATCTGCACTGCAGCAGGCTGCTGGCAGGTTCTTGGTAACAAAAAATGTAATTCCCTAGCTATCATTTTCTTCTTGAGGGAGCATAGTGCAACCACTGACAAACTCTGTATCTGTGTCTTCAACTTTAAGAAGTGAATAATATCTTCTCTTTTGTTTATAGAGTGTGAGGAGGCACAGTTGAGCTAAAAAATACAGATGCTTAAGAACTGAAAGTCCAAACTGCATTGGTATCTGCAAAACAAAGCCAGAAAACCTCTATTCTCTAAAAAGAAAAAAAAAATTCTGCATTTTGTAAAGATCTATGCATTTTCTCTCTGTTTAGTTAAACCTAAAATGACTGATAGTATTCCAAGGGCTTGAAAATCAAATATACACATCTGTGATCTTCACGACAAAGAGAAGGTCTAAATTGTGAATTGAAAATGAACACAGCATATTGCCTTACATGTAACCATACCCTTTCCTTTAATACATACGTGAGCAAAAAGGTACAGAAAATTAAATATAACAAGGGAAAACCTTAAGCCCTCTCAAAAAGCTTTTTCTCCTTTCTCTTCATGTTATTGCATTGACTCAAAAAAAATGCCAATGAATATGAAGCTTGCTAGCCTGGGGACCTGCAAAGCTTTTAGCCGGTTATAGTCACAATTTGCCATTTGATCCACATTTAAGTAATTTTCACTCTTCATACAGGCTCTTCATAAATACCATCCAGTAGGAGTCCAGCTAGTCTGAGGTAAGAACATGCTGAATTGAAAAGGCTTATTTCACATCCCGTGCAGGACCAGAAACTACAAATTCATCCCCTAGCTCTCTGCTCTTGCAGAGAGCTTTTCTTTCCTTTTCTTTTCTTTCCTTTTCTTTTCTTTTCTTTTCTTTTCTTTTCTTTTCTTTTCTTTTCTTTTCTTTTCTTTTCTTTTCTTTTCTTTTCTTTTCTTTTCTTTTCTTTTCTTTTCTTTTCTTTTCTTTTCTTTTCTTTTCTTTTCTTTTCTTTTCTTTTCTTTTCTTTTCTTTTCTTTTCTTTTCTTTTCTTTCCTGAAATAGTTTTATTCCTTGCTTCATTGACTATGTCAGATAGACAGCACTGTTCCCCTACGTACTAAGGTGTTGCAATGTTTCTCATGATCTTGGCTTTAGTTTCTCCATTGTCATGCATTATTTTGCATCTCTCTGCCTTCATATTTGGGTAAGGACCATTTGGAGCAAATTAGACATCATCATGAAAATGAAATGGTTTTTACTTCAGCGTAGTACCAGTGTAAATAATCACAGTGTTTTCCCTGTAAGGAGTCAGGATGTTCCTGCTCCCTCAGTGCCTATAGGAGCAGACATAATTTCAGAATGGTGAGGAACAGGGAACTAGTGATGTAATTATCAGTGCACTAGCATAAGTCTCTACCTTCACATGCCGTGTAGAAGTACCTGAAGATTTGGACTGAACCTCATGATATTCTTCTCAGTTTCCTAGGTATCTCACTATGCCTCCATTGGCTCCACTGTATGATATTGCAACGTGCTGCAATAAAACACCTGCAAATATTAGTGCATTACAAAGTCAAATTCCTATTTTTAGGAAAAAGAAAAGAAGAGTTGGTTGGTAGTTTCTGGCTAATTTGCCTTCAATGTTAAAGTAAAATATTCTACAGAGCAAATGAAAGAACAGGAAGAGTGAGAATGTAGTTGGTGGAGGGAAAGGAAGGAAAGAACCTGACTGTGAGTGGCCTCTTCTCCATGCAAGTGAAGAGGATCCACCCCTAGAAGCTCCTCCACCAGCAGGAATTTCATTGCAGCTAGGGCTCACTTCAGCTTGTTCAGGGGTACGGCTGTTTTGGTACACAACCAATTAAATATGCTCAGTGCTGGAAGAATGAAGACGTGAAATATTGTACAGCAGGGACAGTGGGATACTTGCAAGTAAAGAGCTATAGAAATATTTAATGTTAGGAGCCAGGAAATATCTAGTTGTATTTCTCGTCCTGCAAAAAGTTTCTAGACAGAAAGCTGGTAGGGCATACACTCCCCTTCATAGAGTGAGTAAAATCTGAACTTCATTCAGTTAAAAGAACGTGATTAAAAGTTTTTAGGACAGGGTTATGTTCCAAGAGCTGATCTGTTTCAAAAGATTCTGATGTACAGTGTTTCAGCTGCGTTTTTCTCTGCTCTGCCTGAGTAATTACCTGCCTGAACCTCTGTATATATAGCTGAGTGAAAAAATGGTACTGAAAACATGGGTATCATGCACTTCTTAGATATTTCTGAGAAAAGTATGTAATCCTTTTTCAGAGTCTAAGTACTACACAATCACATCTTATTGTGGAGGTCTTTCCACTGATCCAATCAGAGATGTGCCCAGTTTGTCTTGGTGTAATTACCCAGTGGTTGTCAGATATGCGCTTCCTTGTATTGATGAGTATTTCCCCCCCGTATGGCAGGGAGAAGGACAGGTGGGCAGTTTGGAGGCAGTATGGACTTTTCATCTTATCAGAATGACTAGCATTTTTGTGATAATTATAATTTTATTCAGTCCAGGGTTCCTGTGGAACAATGCAGATGCTAAACTGTTATTTGTCTGTGGCTATTAGCCAAGATAAAATTGAAAAAGGGAAAAAACCCCAATCTTCTGTTATTTTGTTATATGTCTAATTAGACCTTAAGACTAAACCAGCATTTTTATGAAAGGATGTATTTAAGATGCAGTTTTGGAGTTGCAGTAGTAACAGCATTTGTTCTGTGTGGTAAACAGAAGCCTTTTGGCAGTGGAATACTTTAGTTTTGAAAACTGCCAAAAATTACTTGCTTACATACAGAACTACAACTACTCACTGTGCCAGTGAGTCACACAGAAGGGGGACCAGGGTAAACACAGAGCTGTAGTAAAAAGGTAGGTGTGCAGGAAACATGCATTATTATGCTGACAAGCTAAGATACAGGCTGCACCCTGTCATTAAGAGTGAAGAAAGGGGGAGTGGGGGGGAAGAGTTGAAGTCAAGCCTGGATATTCTAATGTAATTTGGAAAGGACTGCAGAGTAGTCTAAATGGTAATGGTTTTTGACAGTTTGATATGTATTTATAGCTGTTGCCAGCCCTGCCTGAATATTATATAGGATTATCTGGGATTTTCCGGGTTTATCACCACAGGCATGCAGGATTAACAGCGTGATGAAGTCAAAAAGAATTACTCAGCCAATCCAATCCCTATACTTATACAACGGCCTTCGCACAAGGTCCCACTGAGCTGCACGAGAAATACAATAACTACCAGAAAGGATGGTGAAATAAAAATTTGCCATCTAGGCTTGAAATCCACCATGGAAGCGGGCTACAGATTATCTCCTAATAAAAGCTTCCGAAGAGTCGGTGCCCAGCAAAGCAGGGAGTGGGCACCACTCCTCCTGCTCCCTGTTGGTAGCGTTAAAGACATATAAGACATTTTCAATGCTCAGCACTTTCACAGTGGGAATATATAGACAGATAAAAACTCCTTGAGGCACTTAGAAACTAGGTGAAAGAAGCTTCAATTAAAAGTAGATACTAGACACCTAGGATTTTCTTTTGACACAAAACCACTGTCCTACCTGCAGCTTTTATCTAGTTTTGTCCAATTGCTTTAATTTTTCCTGTCAAGTATTCCTAAAAATCTTATCTTCAAACTGTGCTGTAGCATCGCAGACGCAGGAGGATCTCTTGATTTTGCATGTGTAGCACTAAGTTGAGCTGTGCTGTGTCAAAAGATTTTCTGATCCTTCAAACACACTAAATTTCTTCAAACAGAAAAATGTATTCAAACAACAACAAAGTGAATACCTTTGAGCCAAAGCACACATTACAGGCACGTCACTCATGACAGGGCAGTGCTGAATACCCTGTCCATGTTCCCCAGCATAGACTGGTAGTGGAGTCTTGTGAGCCACCTATCAGAGTTTGTCAGAAGACAGAGATCCTGAAGAGGTTGGCCATAAATATTAAGTATTAGAGGAAGGGTAAAGGGCTGTTGATGTTGCAGCTCAAAATGAGGGTGAATTGAAAACCAGCAGCTTTTTTCTGCTTTTGTAATTACCTGAGCTCATCGACTTGCTATTGCTCAGGATTCTTTGTACAGACTTCAGCAATACACAGAACCAGATAAAGCTCCAGGCTGCCTGAGATGAAGAGGAACAGTCCTTAAGAAATGGTGTTGAGCACTGTGTCATTTGGGGGAGGATGTCTTGACGGTGATCCAAAGGAGTAGAAGTATCCATAAAATTGGATTAAAGCATGTACTTGGCCTAATATTTGGAACTTCTTCAGTCACACGGAGCAGGATCTATGGGTAGGTATACGAAATCAGAAGTATTTGTCCAGGGTTTTGTAGGATGGAGTACATGTGATCTCAGCTCTTTAATCAGAGTATGTCTTCTATAGGAGACCTGCGGGGACTACAGCCTCTTTACTGAAAAATCATGTTAGTACGCATGAGTGTACTAACACAGAGTGGTCTGTCTTCAGCTTTAGAACTTTTAACTTAGACAGACTTCAATACTGGGTTTTTTAAGTCAATTATAGAGAACATAACAAATGAAGCAACAGTTGTATGCAATGTATATGTTATGGGATGAAATACAGATGTCACAGTAGCTTCAGTACTTCAGAAATGGTATCAGTGGTGGCATTTTTCCTGACATAAGAAAGCAATCTCTTTGTTGCTCAGTAATTATTACGATTACTGCATTTGTAGGTGAAGGGTGGCTAGCCAATTTTTCCTGTAAGATAAATTCATTTTTTAGCATGCAAGTTTTGACATACGCTTTGAAAGAATAATTAGCTAAATGCTTTCCTTGAAAGTTATTTTTCACTACTTTCAATAAAGATTTTTCTTGTAGCCATATTTTAATGGCTGTAATAATGAAGCAGCATCATAAGCACATTTACTTATAAGAAGAAATTCAAGAGCAACTCTTCCCCAGGCTGCCGGGTGTATGCTTGGTGTGCTGCTCAAGATGTGCTGACTCAAGGAGGTGTGAAAAGTCTTGTTCTATTTAACACACCTGGATAACTGGTTTGGGTCATTCTCTTTCTGCCTGCCCTACATGCTATTCTGAGAAGAGTTTTCAATGCCTTAGGTTGTTCAACATAAGCCTATTATCTCAGGATCTGTATCTGACTGCCTCTCTGTAGACATTAGGGCGTACCACATTAGGAATTTTAACTCTAGATATACATCTATGGAGCAGAATAAAGTCTGATTCATGGCATGGGTTCAATACTTGTAATCTACTTGAAAAGGGTACAAATAGCTACTAAGTCAGGGATTGAGAAATTTCCTGTGCAATTAAATAGTAGGGAAAAAAACCCACTTCAGTTAGTAAAATAAAACCAAAAATGTTTAATTTAAAAAAATATTGAATCGTTGTCTTCTGATTCTGTTCCAATTAATAAGGTCATGTGAAACAGAAAAGTGCAAAACATCCTGTTCAATTATATTTAGTTTTTTCCATTTTTCTTGTAAAACAGAAAGGTGTTGCAATTTAATTATTTCAGCAAGAGGCTTTGCTTTTGTCAGAGTGCCATTTTTTACAGAAAAATATTGGATAGGTACTGACGAGGTCGTCAGCTCTGTCCGTAAGAGGAAAACAGTTTGTGTTTCAAAATAGATCTATTTTTTCAAGTTTGCAATAACTTCCAGAAAAATTCCCTTCACTAACAATTCTTTTGCCTTATTGTCACAATTTTGGTGCATAAAACCTAGGGAATAACAAAAAAATAACCATTTCTCTTTCATCTGCTCTTTTTCAGGAAGGCATTTGTTGGATTTGTTCCCATATTTATGCTAGAGTGAGCAAGGATAACTAGGTGGCTTTTGTGCTTAGAGCAGGATGGTCTGGGGCTGAGATGCTCTCAAGTGCCTGTGTGAAAATGTCAGCCCCTGAAAAAACTTGTCTCATGCTGATGAGCTTTAGCATTTTTAGTCCTATTTGCTGATATATGTGTGAGGTCTTCTATCCACAATGTGTCTTGTGCATATACTGATCACTAGAAATGATTGGATAGACTTCATTTTTATCCAAAGTATGCTAAACAAACATACACTGAGATACATGAGCAAAAAAAGTACATGTACACATGCATACACATGCACAAAGTTCTCCAGTGCTTCATGATAAAGAAAAAATAATTATACTCATTTTTATGAGGCCAGCAATAGGGTTACCAGGCTAATAAATGAAGCATGAATTATTCATCAGTCTGCATGTCATATGGATCTTTTAAATTACAGCCAAAGAAATGGTAAAACTGTAAACTTCTACCACTCTTACAGAAGCAATTTAATTGCAAAGACACAATAAAGTTCCTCCCCCTATTTTAACCATTTGCTATTTTAATGAAACTAGAGGTAGCAGCTTAGCTAGATTTCCATAATATACAACTAATGAGATACAAGGGACATTAGTAGTTTACAGGCCTGAAGTGTGCTGGACCTTCATGAAAGGACCCTTCATAAAAATTATAATCACAAAAATGTGATTTCATGTTTCCTGAACACTTTTTTTAACAGAGATATTGCCTGTATTTATGAATTTTGTATATTAGAGGATGAATGTTGTGAATATACTGGAGAGTACTACACTAAGCCAAGGACACCCTTTTTTAATACTTCTAAGAAATTAATTTTAATCAGGCCTAGCACAGGGAGATAGAAAAATCATATTTAGAGGTATGCAATTATTTTACAATGAAAGCATCTGGAACTATCTGTTGGCACATTGTGATTCTCACACCTCAACTTTCTCTATCAGTATATGTGTTTTCCTTCATTTTATTGAAAGTGTTTATATCATTGCATAAAAGACTGCATAAACAGTCCTTATACAACTCTATAGTAAATTGTTAATTATATTTCTGTCCTTTTTGCTACTCAGCAAACAGATAAAAAGGTAAGGCTAAATTGAAAAAGAAAATTAATGTGCAAAATTTCAAATGAGTGAACCAGGTATTTCATAACAGCATAAAAGACTTACATTTGTTTATGCAACAGAGTCTGAGAGTTTGTAATGGGGAAAAACAAAATTAGAACAAAATTATGGTATAAATAAATATTCTGTTCTACCCTCTTCTAGTGTAAGTTCATATTAAGATTTATATTCATCCTATCAATTTTTGTACTTAATCAGAATCATGAAAATAAACTTCACAACAAGATGTGCTGAGGGGAGCTATACAGAAAAATACAAATTAGAAAAAATTTCCTTCCGTGAATTATTGACAATGTTTAAATCCCCTATTTGGGCAGAAGACATGCTACACATTCAACGATGTACCTAAACCAACCCTTTACTCAGGCCACTGAGTGTCCAGTGAACACTGAGGGTGTCCAGACTCTTCTAGGGGTGAATTTTTGGTACATCAGTACTACTCTGGATCAAAAGCCATAAGTATACTCTTTCATAGTTTCTGTCCTGGGTTTATTGTTTGTTAGGCTTCCTTCCTTATGCTTTTAAGTTTCTGGAACACAAGATGGTCTCTCCATAAGGAAGGACCAACCCTCATGTTCTCCCTGAATTAGTCTACTGTAGCTCCACATCTAGCACATCATAAAGTACTTTCCAGAACTAGTAATATAACTGATGAAACACACACATTTTGCCAGTTCCTCCATTTTTAAACAGATCTCAAGCTCCCAACCATAAATAATTTCATAGCCATGTATGAAATGGCCAAAGTATAATTGTAGGCACTGCTCTCTTCTTTGTCTTGACAGGACCTGAGGGAATGGCCTGAGGTTGTGTCAGGGGAGGTCTAGGTTAGTTATTAGAAAAAGTTTTTTTGCTCAGAGGGTGGTTGGGTGCTGGAACAGACTCCCCAGGGAAGTGGTCACAACACCAAGGCTGACAGAGTTCAAGAATCATTTGGACAATACTCTTGGGCACAAGGTGTGACTCTTGTGAGTGGTCCTGTGCAGGGCTGAGATTGGACTCAATGATCTTATGGGTCTCTTCCAACTCAGCACATTCTATGATTCTGTGATTCTGTGCCATATATGCAACTTGATGTCAAAAAAATTCTGTTGATCAGAACTGATGGGAATTACATCTCCTTTTGTGCTGGTTACAAGGAGACCATTTGGTCACAATGCCCATTCTGGGCACCTTTAGAAGGAGATAAAGCATCCAGCATGCACAGTACGGCAACAGGGATGTGAGGTTTTGATGCCTTAAGCCCCTAATGGTTTTTTTTTAATTTATTTTTCTAATATTGGTAAGACTTGTAAGTTTGAAAAGCAGCAACCTCCCTCCTTTGTCCCTTGTCCCTTATCCTTTTCCCTGTCATCATGGCTGGGCTTCGCGAACGAAGATTTGGGAAGGCTTTATCCACACTTGTTACAGGCACGTTGGTGACTTATGAGGCCAATACGTGACAGACATATCCGGTTGCAAAAGGCACAACAGAAAGACTCCTTAGATGGTGTATTCCGCAAGACACGGTTCTTCCTGCATTGCCTTTTCTCCTCGAGAGTGATCCTGCGTGTGTTCTCAAAGGCATCAGCAGCGTTATAGATGCTGTGTCTCCAGGCCTCCCGATTTGAGGCCAGAGTGGACCAATTATGGTGATCAATATGGCCAAGGCTGAGATGTTGTTTCAGGGAGTCCTTGAATCTTTTCTTCGGGGCTCCTCTCTTGCGGCAGCCAGTGGCAAGTTCACCATAGAGCAAGATCTTAGGGAGGCGGTGGTCCTTCATCCTTGAGACGTGCCCTGCCCATCGCAGCTGTGTTCTCATCAGCATGGCCTCTACACTTGTGACTGCTGCTTGCTCAAGAACAGATGTATTGGTCACATAATCTGACCAGTGGATGTTTAAGATTGTACGGAGGCAGCGCTGATGGAAGCGTTCTAGGAGACGCAGGTGGTGGCGGTAGATGACCCATGATTCGGAACCATACAAGAGAGTAGACAACACTATGGCTTTGTAAACACTGATCTTTGTGCTTTTCTTCAAGTGTTTATTACGCCATACTCTTTTGTGGAGTTTTCCGAAAGCACTGTATGCCTTTGCCAACCTGTTGTCTATCTCCCCGTCAATCTTACCATCCGAGGAGATGAGGCTACCTAGGTAATTAAACTGCTGGACTGATTTGAGCTCTGATTCGCCAATGGTGATATGGGGATGATGGAAGACTTCCTGAGGTGCAGGTTGATGGAGAACTTCTGTCTTCTTTAGGCTGACTTCCAGCCCAAAGAGCTCAGCAGCATCTGCAAAGCAGGATGTTAAACGCTGCAGGGCTGCTTCTGTGTGGGCAACAAGGGCGGCGTCATCAGCATATAGTAGCTCCCGGACAAGATGGTTTAGGGTCTTGGTGTGGGCCTTCAGACGCCTTAGATTGAACAGGCTTCCATCAGTACGATATCGAATGTAGATACCGTCCTGATCATCGAGGTCTGCTGTGGCCCTTTGGAGCATCATGCTAAAGAAGATGGTGAATAGGGTAGGAGCGAGAACGCAGCCTTGTTTCACACCATTCTTAATTAAAAAGGGCTCAGAAAGTGTGTTGCCATACCTGACTTGGCCGTGCTGATCCTCATGAAGTGAGATGATCATTTTAAGGAACTTGGGGGGACAACCTAAACGTTCCAAAATCTGCCACAGACCTTTTCTGCTCACAGTATCAAAAGCCTTGGTGAGGTCAACAAAGGTTACATAAAGACCTTTGTTCTGTTCCCTACATTTCTCTTGCAGTTGTCTGAGAACAAATATCATGTCTGTGGTGCTTCTGTTGGCTCTGAAACCACACTGACTTTCAGGTAGGATCCCTTCTGCTATAGTGGGTATTAGTCTGTTCAAGAGTATTCTTGCCAGGATTTTGCCAGCAATGGAGAGCAGAGTAATACCACGGTAGTTTGAGCAGTCAGATTTAATACCTTTCTTCTTATACAAAGTGATGATGACAGCATCACGAAGGTCTGATGGTAGTTCACCGAGCTCCCAGCAGTGCACCACAAACTCGTGAAATTTGGTGTGGAGGGCAAGGCCCCCATGTTTCCAGACTTCAGGTGGAATTCCATCAACCCCGGCTGCCTTGCCGATTTTTACCTGCTGTATGGCCTTGAGGGTTTCTCCTAAAGTGGGGGCTGTATCCAATTCATACTTTACTGGTTGTTGTGTGATGGACTGAATTGCTGAGTCTTGGACCACACGGTTGGTACTGAAAAGAGTTTGAAAGTGTTCAGACCATCGATTCAGAATGGAGGTTTTATCTGTTAGAAGCGTTTGGCCATCAGCACTGAGTAGAGGGCTTTGCACCTGGTATGTGGGCCCATATGCTGTCTTCAAGGCTTCATAGAAACCTTTGTGATCACCCATATCTGCGCATAATTGAGTTTTTACAGCTAGATCGATCCACCACTTGTTCTGGATGTCACGGAGTTTCTGTTGGAGCCTGCTGCATGCGAGACGAAAGGCTGTTTTTCTTGCATGACAGGATGGCAGTGCAAGGTGTGCTTGGTGGGCGGTTCTCTTCTTCCTCAACAAGTCCTGGATTTCTTAGTTGTTTTCGTCAAACCAGTCCTTGTTCTTCTTGAGGGAGAACCCTAAGGATTCTTCGGAGGATTGCAGAATGCTGTTTTTAATATGCTGCCAGGTAGTTTCAGGAGAGGAATCTGCAGAAACTGTGGAACGGTTTTCGAGCCTAGTTTGAAGGTTTGCCTGGAATCTCTCTCTTACTGTGGCTGATTGGAGATTGTTAACTTGGAGTTTTCTCCTTGTGATGTTGCCCATTTTGGGTTTGAATTTAAGATTGAAGCTGAGTTTGCAGCGCACAAGCCAATGGTCTGTCTGGCATTCTGCACTGGGCATCACGCGGGTATGGAGGACATCGCGAACATCTCTCCGTCGCACCAGGACATAATCGATGAGATGCCAATGCTTAGATCTGGGGTGCATCCAGGTTGTCTTCAGACTATCTTTCTGCTGAAAGATAGTATTAGTGATGGTGAGCTGTTGCTCTGCACAGAATTCTAGCAGGAGTCGACCATTATCGTTGCAGTTACCAACACCATGTTTGCCTAATATTCCTTTCCAGGCATCAAAATTCTTACCTACTCTGGCGTTGAAATCACCAAGGGTAATGATCTTATCATCTGCGGGTACTTTTTGGGTAAGGTGGCGCAGGTCAGCATAAAATTTGTCCTTTTCGGCAGGGTCAGCTTGGAGAGTTGGGGCATATATACTAAAGAGGACGACGTGTTGGTTGTTGTGGAGTGGAAGGCGTAGGGAGATAATGCGGTCAGAGTGACCTGTTGGCAGATTTTCGAGTTTGGGAAGAATAGAGTTTTTGATCATGAAGCCGACACCTGAGAGATGTTTTTCGGTTCTGGGCTTACCTGACCAGAAGAGAGTGTAACCAGCACCATGTTCTCTGAGGCTTCCTTCCTCATGAAGGCGAACTTCACTGAGGGCAGCTATGTCGATGTTGAGACGAGCCAGCTCATGGGCAATTAGGGCAGAACGTCGCTCAGGACGTCCACTATCCGCAGAATCAAGCATGGTTCTGATGTTCCAACATGCTATAGTTAATTTAGGTACACCTTTGGAGGCAGGTGCATGCCTTTGTCTTTTGCTCTTTGTGCGACCGCATTGAGAGAAGATGCCCGTTGGTCTGCGGTTAACCAACCGGGTGAAAGTGGAGATGAGCTTTGTTTAGGCCACCTTTTCTAGGCCCCTCTCCGAGTGGAGCAAGCAGTGCTGTCCTTGAAAAGGCTGCTTGGTCGTTCAGGGTGCTGCCCCAAGAGACTGTCATCTCCGATCAGTCTCAAATGACCAATATCCTGAACCGCCTGCATGCGGAGTTGAGTCTGCGGCTCCCAGTGCACCTTTCACCTGCCGTTTCGACCCTCGTCCGTCGCTACAGGACTTTTTGCATGTGGGTAAAGCCTTCAAGCCTGCGCAATGGATTTTTTAGGTGAGATGCAGTATGCGCGGAACTGAACCCACCCTTTAATCCTGAGGTTCATCTGCCAGGGCCGAGCAAGCTTGGACGGTGGCAGTGAAATCCTCAGGACGTAGGTTTGGTTAGAGTGACCTTCTCTTAGATGGATGGCCTTACAGGGCTAAGCGAGCTCCATCTGCCCGGGTTTGAGATTAGAGTTGTCCTTCTCCTAGGATGACTGCCAGGAGGCTAACGAGCTCATCCTGCCCATAGATTTATTGTATCTGGCCCTGCTGTTTTGACCTGTCTGGCATGGGCGACCCTACCGAAGGCATGTACCATCGCCAGCATAGCCCAAAACCACACAGGGACATACAGGCTACGTTTCTGTTAGAATGGTTTGGGCAGGTCTTTGATTTTCTGCTTTACTATCACCTATTTATATACAGTCATAAGGAGATGCCCAGGAACAGCCCTTTGTCCTGCCCACCCTTTACAGGACGTAACAGAGCAGAGCAAACTTATCTGGAACATGCTGAACCTGGGCAGTAGCAGCAGATGAGCCAAAAACAAACAGAGACAGAAAAACAAACTGACCAAGTGTTCTGGTCCTTGTACCCATCCAAGGCTGAGGTGCTTTTCAAGTCCCCAGCTTTGCTGGGACCCCCATCACTCTGAAGGAACCCCACTATTCTCCCTGACCATGTCCTTCCTCCACTTTGTTACCAGGTATTTGCAGGTGCACTGCACATCTGTTACATTTCATACAGGAGTGCCCTGCTTCCCCCCCGTCAATTAGAAGCCCCCCATGGCCCGCTCGATACCCCTCCCCTCTCTTCCCCACTCCCTTCCCCAGAACCCCCCCTCCCCCTTCCCCCCAGACCTGAAATGGCAAACCTCTGTGTGCTCCGAAGCTGCTCTATCCTCCTCCATAGGTGTGTAGCAACTGCTGGCAAGGCTCCCTCATTTTCTCTCTCCCCTCTCCTGCTGAGCCTGCACCTTGAGACTAAACCGCGCGCGCTCCGCGCACGTAGCCTGCCCTCCGACCCCGCGTGAGAGCCAGCCCCCAGCCCGGCTCCCCCCAACCCCTGTACCTGTACCCTTCCGGCACGTAGCCTGCCCTCCGACCCCGCGTGAGAGCCAGCCCCCAGCCCGGCTCCCCCCAACCCCTGTACCTTCCTTAACCCTCTTACCCCATTCTATCCTCCCTATATCACTTATAGCCCCAAATCTAATAGAAATGTTTAGTCTTTTGTCAAGGCAAGGCCTAGACAGTTGACAGAACAGCATATCTGGGCCTAAACCACAGAACGAAGTCAAAAATTAGGTAACTATGTACCCTTTGTGTTCTGATGATGGTGAAGGTGATGAAGTAGGTGGTCCCGAAATGCACCCCAGACCCATTTCAGGGGGTGGACCCCGGGGCGGTCCAGAGTAAAGGCCACAGGGTGGACACATCTGGGATTGGATGGATGGTATTATAAAATGTAACCTCTTGGGCACGGGGGCGCGCGTCTTGTAACATCTTCTGCCTTGGCAAATAAACCCTTTCTTATCTCACCCCTAATTAACTGCTCCGGGAGATTTTTTCAGCACCTAAATCCCATGGCAACAGTTTGAATAAGTAGAAGACATTCAACTTCAAAAATCCACTGAGATACTAAATCACTGAAAGCACAATAGAAACCATCAATATATTAATGTAATTAGCAATTCTGCAGTGGTTTGCTAACCTCTAAACACTCAGATTAAAAACTGCAGTTGGTATAAACTTATCAACAAGAAGCAGATAACTGACAGTGGAAGTCACTGGTTTAGAATAAACAGAAGAAAAGCTGCATTTTCATAGCTTCCAGTCTCTTCAATTTGCTAGTGCAAAAATATCACCAGAAGAACAAACTAATGAACTGGGTGTCACCCTGCCTTACTCATCATAACCGAATTGTCAGTCAAGTTCAAGCTGCCAATTTTGTAGCTACAGACAATTTAAGAAGCAAAAAGATCTCAGCTTGATTTTTCAGGTCCCTGGCTGAGCTTGCTTTCTGACAGCAGGAAAAAGCATCTTCTAGCCTTTAAATGGAGCAAATTAAATATGAAAGAACATTGAAATAGAACAAATATGGAAGCTGTCACAGACAATCACTTTTAGGGAGTATTTTTGTGACAGTTACTGAACTGAAACCAAGGCTGAAAACACCATAAAGCCATCACTTTCATTCTACGATGTTTTGAAGATGCACATCTCTTCAAAAGTTAAGGAAGCAATTCTTAGACCTTGTGCTGGTTTTGGCTGGGGTAGAGTTAATTTTTGTAACGGTGTATATATAATATGGGGTAATGTTTTGGATTTTAGATGAACACAATGATGATAATAGGAATGTTTTTGTTATTGATGAACACTGCATGCACAGAGCCAAGGCCTTTCCTGCTTTTCATACCATCACACTGGTGAGGTGGCAGAGGGTACATGAGAGACTGGGAGGAGACACAGACGGGGCAGGTCATCCAAACTGACCAAAGGGATATTCTGGACCATATGGCATCATGCTCAGTACATAAGCTGGAGGAAGAAGAAGGAAAGGGAGGATGTTCGGAGTGATGGTGCTTGTCTTTCCAAGTCAGCATTACTTGTGAAGGGGCCCTGCTCTCCTGGAGATGTCTGAGCACCTGCCTGACCACAGGGAGCAGTCAACTAATTCCTTGTTTTGCTTTGCTTGCATGTGCAGCTTTTGCTTTCCCTATTATTGGGTTTTCTGGCCTTTACCCTTCTGATTCTCTCCCCAGTCCCACTGGTGGGGGAGTGAGAGAGCAGCTACATGGGGCTTGGCTGCTGGCTGGGGGTTAAACCATGATATAGCCACAGAAGGTTGTGGGGAAGCTAAAAGACAGCGCAGTACTTCAGTGACAGCAACCAATGCTGAAATGGACCATACTAGATGTCTGGCAACTGAATTGCTGCTTCATGGAACTAAGAATTAATAGTGGCATTATCAGTGATATTTACTCTTTTTTTGACCTGATACATTTGATTTTTTTCCCTTGCAATATGTCTTCAGCAGAGGGGAGGAATCAAGAAGCACTTCTTCCATTACTTTGAATCCTCTTACTTTGAGACCTTACAGAGTTATAGGTCACATGTTGGTTCAGCAGTATACAAGGCTTTTGTGGTATCATGCACCATGTTGTTCTCACAGGGTAATTTGTTTCAGGACACTAAATTAATCCTGGTCTTACCTGGATATGTCTGCACAGTCACAGAGTAAATGTATCTGCACAAAAATTATTCTAGCTATGGCAATAGCAATGGATGCAGAATACCAAGGGCTTTTACACAACTCAGAAACTATAGTATTTGGGAATATTTAGGGTCCTCAGAGATTTTGGAGGCATAAAATTAATATGAAGTCCTGTGTTGGTGTTTTCATTTCTTTTGTTACCTTGTTTTCTACCTGTTGTGTTTAGCCTTTGTTTGCTGAAATGTCACCCTTACTTTGATCTGCAGGCTGCACATCTGGAGGACCAGTGCCAAAGACAGCATGCACAAATGCCAAAATGGGAAAAGGAAAAAAGATATTTGTTGCAGTTTTTTGGTAAGTTCTTCTTTATCTGGAGCCTTGCTCATTGAACACCTTTTTATAGCTATCAGAAAATATAGCTAAACTGACTTTTAAGTAAGAGGGCCAGTTCTGCTAGGTGTGATTTTGGTGGCAAATGAAGTACAGGCAGCATTTCTTTTAACATTGAGTAGTTGAATTCCTCCTTAAAGAGAGCACAAAACAGAAATCTCTGTAGCTGATGATGCCAGTTTTGGTAATGAAAGGTTTGTCTTCTGAGAGAAGAAAGACTGTGCAGAAAATTGCAGTGGAAATGCAGAAAGAATTAATGAAAATTGACTTTGAGAGCACATAATCTTTTCAATAAAAGTTTCCAGTAAAATAACAATCCCTTTTCAAATATGCAATTCAAACTATTATTTCACTAAAGACTCTGGCAACTGTTAAATAGGTCACAATTCCTGTCTTGTGCTCTTCTTCTGCAACATTATTCCTTTTCTTTCCTCTTTCCCCTGAATACGTGTTGTAGATTTCTCATATCAATCTAAATCAAAAGACCTTATGCAAACCACCTACCACATAAGTCTTCTTAAGGCAAATGATCAGGTAGGTGAAATATTACTGCAACTGTTTAGGAAAAGATATCTTCAAAAGATATCTTCAAAAGAATACCACTAAAAAGCACATTTTCACTTTGAAGATATCCCCATATGCTTTTGGGATTGTTTGTTCATTAAGCAAACATATAGAAGGTAAGTAAAAACAACTTGGCCCTCACCTTCCCTAGAGAGTTCTGTTTCACACACAGAGTTCTGTTTGTGCCGTAACTTGTTGGGAATTCATGGTCTGATACTGTGGCTAAGCCTGGTTTGGGCAGGAGGTTGGACTAGAGGTTTCCAGAGTTCACTTTCAGAATGAAATATCTTAGGACATCGTGAAAGTGAAACAGTGGGAAATGTTACAGTAAACTTCTTCCAGGAATATAGGAAATGTGGTAGATGACATCCCTAGGTTCCCCTGCCTGTTTTTCAACAATTTCCTCACCTGGTACTTCCCATTACCATTGTGGCCTCCCAAATTTTCCTTCATAGCTGCACAAACCATCTCCTCTTCCTCCCTCTTTTCTCAGTAAAATGATAAACAAGTAAAGCCAGAAGACACTTACATTGATTAGATCTAGAGATTTTAAGGTGATAAAACTGTGCCTTTGTCTGTCTGGAAATACTTTCTTTCTAAGCGATATCAATACACTAACATTTAGTTTGCTTTTGTATTAGGCTTTTTTTCCCCGGACATTTTTGCTGTTTTTCACATACTTGTTAAATAATTTCATGTTACTGTTTCACATCGTTGCTAACGTGGGGCCAATATCTCACCACTCAGCAGTGTCAGATCATTTATCCAAGATTCCCTCTGAGTAGGGAAAAGCAACTTTTCTCTGTTTTCATGAAATGTACATGCAGATGGGAGTGGGGAGGATAGCTTATTCCCCATTTCTTCTTCGAAGTGTGTGCAAGTGACATGGCTTTACCTTGAATTTTGTCTCAGTGGAGTATTTGCTTGCACAGTTTTGCATCTGTGCTCTAGAAATGCCTTAGAAATTAGAAACTCCTTCAGGTGTTCCCTCTCTCGTATTTTCATCTGTTTCTCTGTTAATGATCCTTGCCCCTTTATATCTCCACCCTGTCAAAATGAAAAGGAATAGTAAAATGTCCCTCCAAAGGTATCTCTGGCTTGTCAGTCTGCCCACTGACCCCAAAAATGAATAAAGGGGATCTAGCCCTGCAGTGTGTGATGTGAATTCCACATCCCACACCAAAGAGGACTTTACTATGGGAAGTCCCTGAACACTGCAAACCCTGAGTTTATAGCCCACTTCCAGCAGTCACATTTTTGTCTTTTGATCCTCTCCTTTTGAATCACAGGAGTGACTTCCCAGAGTTGCCAACCCTCAGGCAACAGGCAACTCTTTCCTAGGAGACTCCCCGCCTCTCTGTTTTCTCCATCCCACCCTTTGCTCACCTTGTCCACCTTATTTGTGTCATTTTATCACATCCCTTAGAGCTAGAACACTGCATCCTGGCTGTGCCACACAGCTGGTTTTCCTTCCTTTCCCACATTAATTTCAGGCAACCAAATACCTTCTCGTGTGTTTGATCCCTGACCAAATACTGATGCTGTGAAGCTGGTGTTTGAAAACTTGGTGTTGGTCAAGTGGTAAATTCTTTGCCATGCACGTTTACTTCATGTAATGCTCATATTACATCATTTTATATTTCTAAATTATAGAAATACATTTATCATCACTTTTGTAAGCTTATATCCTTATGCTTCAGAGACATTTTTATAACCTTTAAGATTCACTTCTTTAGGTGACTCCTCTGATCTCTTCAGAAAATAACCTTGCTTTGGTGTTACTGCCATCATGTAGATGAGGCTCAGCAGCTGTGGTGGTGTTCACCCACTTGCAGCCATTTTGAAACAAGGACAGTGTGAAACTTTAGGGGAAGCCTTTGTAGCACCAGCAAAGGGTAAAATTTTCTGAGTATTTTAATCTCCATACCATTATTGGGATCCTTCTTCCATTGCCATTGGAAGTATGTGTGAAATTTGGATGGAGAAGGGAAAATGAAGCAGAAAGTGGACACATTGAAGAGTTGAGTAGAACTCCATCCTCAGCAGCCTTGACCTTCTAATTTAAAGCCACACACCTTCTAATTTAAATTTCAAAATATTTCATAATCTTTGGGGCTGAAAAGAGAGCCTTCAAAAAAGTATGGCTCATTCCAGAGATAAATTGCTTTTAATACATACCAGTCTGCAAGTTTGAGTGTTTTCTCACTCCAAGATTTTGATTAAATTCATAAGAAAAAAACCATCAAGACTGATGAAAAACTCTAGTAGAAGAACATAATGTTACTATAAAAAAATATGTTCATAACTTATTTTCTACTGTGTTAGTTGTCTTTACTTCAGTCTTTTCATCTGGATAGCAAGTCTCACAGATTGTAAAAGGATATTCAATAGTCACTCAGTTTCCTTATTTGTTACTGGCAGAAATTTTAGGCAGTTTAGTTGAAAGATCCATTAGTCCAGCAAAAGCTTAAAAATATTATTTCCAAGTCCTAACTGTTGGATTTTTGTTAACATTAAAAAAAATTGTAAATGTTGTCTACAATAAGTTTTTATAATTCAAGCTATTTTTGGACTCCTTCATAGAGAAAAATGAACCATGAGTTCAGATAGCTCACCTGGTAATAAAATTCCATTTGGCTTAATGGGGAAAGCTGGTACTAGAAAGCCAGGAGTCATGTGGAACTATCCATTATAAAGTAATTTACTGGGAAGTTATCCAGAATTAAATATTTTGGAATCCTCTCCTGTGGTTAATATGATGCATGAAACAATTGCTGAATCTGTACTCTGTCTTGAGAAAGAGCACAATAGGATAACGAACAATGAGGAAATCTTATGGAGGTGGTTAAAATTTCCAGACCTCCTAGTAAGACTGTCAAATGCCCTCTGACTAAAGAGGAACATTATCTACCCTGCAGAATAGGAGGATAGCATCCCCTCTCTCCGTACAAAAACCCCCAAAAAACCCCACAGAAATCTGTCACAGAATATTAGTTCCTGCTGTTCCATGACAGGAGGTTTTGTGCTTGTTTCTTCAGTCTTCAAATATATTTATGATGACAGTGTTATTTTAATCCTGACAGTGATTAACATTATATTACTGATGCTTTAGTTCCTCCTCCAAAATAAGTTTTAGTCTTTCTCTGGATTTATTTTTAGCACCGTGCAAAAGGTCTGCTCACTCTTTTTTTATTTTTGTTTGTTTGTTTGTTTGTTTGCTTTGCTCTGAATAAGCTTTTGTTCACAATAGACCTATTTCCATCAGCACAGGAGGTCTTTAGGGAGGTTGCAAAGATTGTTCTGGGTGCTACTACAGTACATATGCTGTGAAATAGCTGCGTGTCTAATTCTGTGAAGTCACTGAAAATCTCAGGCTGAATTATTAGTGACCATTTATGGTGGTTCTTTCCACATAATTGGCCGTGTCTCCAGAAATCAGCCTGGCTCTTGCTCATGTCACTGTGTGTAGCTGCTCTATTTAATACTTCAAAGCAGGCAGAACTACCTTATGGATCACCATTGAGTCTGGTCACCAAAGTTTAAGGAACTCAGAAGGTCTCTTCTAACACTGCTTATTTAGTTACTTCGTTTTCTGTTTAGATGTGGAAGTTTGTACTGGCAGATGTGCTACTTCTCTGTTTAACCTCAGGGAAAATCTGATGAGGCTGCGCCATCCAGGGGTCAGAAGCTCCCTGCCTTTTAACTGAAATATGCCAGACATGAGAGGAGAATGAAAGCTGCCAAGAAAGATATGGTTCACCTGGAAACTGCAAGAAATAAGTAATCTCAAAATATGAGCAGAAATCCAACTTTCTGGCCTGTTCATTATCTGTTATAAGTTTTTGGAAAGAAAACCATCAAAAGCCCCAAAAGTAGAAAAACCTGAAACTGCAACCTTCCATTATTAAAGAAGCAGTACTTTGAAAAAGCATGAATTATGAAGAGAAGACAAAATAATCTATATACACTATTTTCTTTTGCAGAGCCTTAGGAGTGATGGATAACTAAAATGGTCTGACAGTCAATAATGCACATAAAATTTGCAGGTAGTATTTAAAAAGCTAGGCATCAATTCAGTTAAATTCTCATTTCTTTTTCCAAGACTTATTTATTCATACTGTTGACCACCTGTGCTCTGCAAAGTTGAATTTGAAAAGTCAAACAAAATTGATTGTTGCAGCCAAATACATGCATTTTTTTATGCTCATGAATCAAAATATGATGTTTTACTGCAATATCATGTGCTTTCTGTTATTTTTATTTCTGATTCACAAATAACTTCTCTAGACACCTGCTTTATTTGTTGGAAAAGTAAAAGAAATGAGGAAAAAATGCTGTATGGACAATGAAAGTGCCTGTAACATTTTAAGCAAAAGATTTCTGTGAGAGATCATCCACTAATACACAGTATTCCTACCAAATTTCCTTGCAGCTTAATTTACTGCTTGGGGTAGACCTGTTGAGGTTACGTTCCTCTTATTTAGTCTTGAGTCTATTCTTTGCTCTGATATTGCCTGTTCTGTCAGGCCACTGAGGTTGTTGAAATAGACAGAATATCTGAAAATAACCCAGTCACAGATGGGAGAGGAGTGAAAGGAGTAAAAAGAAAAAAGGAGTAAAGCAAATTGAATAGCAGGGGGTGACTATTTTGTTTTGAACGTGCTCATAAACAAGTCTCAGCATCCAGAACCTTGGTATGTGTGCAAAAGGAGAAACTCCTGAGTTTTTTTTAAGTAACCTCTGAAGAAATGAAAGATAGAAATAGTGGGTTGCATACCACCATCTTCTACTACTGCACCTTCCTAAGTAAGTAATGCCCTTTACTTCAAGCTTCTTGTCAAAACAGCCACAAGAATGATAAATAATGGAAAATTCTTATATATATAAGAGTATTAGATCTATTTTATATATATATATACACAGACACACAGACATACACATATATGCATGTTTAAATGACAGTTTCCTCTTCTGGGTGCATAGGTATATATAAATATCTATGTGTGTCTGTGTATCTCCTCAGGAATAATTTCCACACATTTTAAGACCATTTTTAAATGTACTCCACTGACTGATTTTCAGGCAATCTGCATCTAGTTAAAGGAGCCCTGGCTCTTAGTCAGTCTGTATTTCAGCACTCCAATCCTCTTCACATAAATCTTTGATTTTAAGCACAATGTGAACTGCTGTTGAAACCCAAGGGTCTTGAGCTCTTGCCAAAAATCATCCAGAAGCTTAAGTGTGTGGTTGAATAGGGATGAACATCAACTAAAGAATTAACTAATATTTATGTAATGAAAAAAGAAAATCAAAATGAACTCTTAATAAAAACAAACAGAGATAAAATCTATTCACTCTGTGGAATTTACTGTTGCAGAACACATGAGAAAGGAAAAGAAGTTCGCAAGCCATTTTTTCCAGTTGTAATTGGTTACTTTGCAAGTAGCTTAACAATATCAAAGGGCTTGTTCAGTAATTAAATATTATACCCAGCTGAGTACTGAAATATCATCAAAACTACTTGGCAATCAACAAGCTAGATTTAGTACATTACAGCAAGTTGGTTATGCATCTAAACCTGAAAGAGAGAACGGTGAACAAATGTTATTTTTACAAAAATGCCAATAGCAATAAGACCTTGGGGGAGCAGCCCGTTGTTAGGTGTCTAGTTGAACATTTTATGATGATATGCACGTTATTCACCTGATAAAGCCTTGCTGTGGTCCACCACTACACATGTGAAACAGCTGGCACAGATAAAAGTCTGTAGCGTTTTGACCCTGGCTGGATTCCAGACATCCATCTAAGCCTCTCTATCACTCCCCTTTTCAGCTGAACAGGGCACAGAAAATATAACAAATATTCATGAGCTGACATAAGGACTGCAAGGAATCACTAACCAAATACCATTATGGGCAAAACAGGCTCAAACTGGAAATAAGAATTGAATTTATTACCAACAAAATCAGAACAGGATAATAGGAAGTAAAATAAATATTAAAAGTACCATCCCCAAACCCTTCCCTTCTTCCTAGGCTCTACCTCCTCCCCTTCAGTGTTGCAGGAAGATGGGGAATGAGTGTTATGGTCAGTTCATCACATATTTTTCCTACCAATTCTCATGGAGGGGAGTCATTTCCCTGCTCCAGTGTGGGGACCCTCCCATGGGAGACAGTTCTTCATGAACTGCTACAACATGGGTCACTTTTCCATGGGGTACAGTCCTTCAGGCACAACCTGTTACAGTGTGGGTGTCCCACAGGGTCACAAGTCCTATCAGGAAACCTGCTCTAGTGTGTTGTCTCTTCATGGGTCAGCAGGTCCTTGTCAGAACCCTACTCCAGCATGGGTTTGCCATGGCTTCACAGCCCTCTCCCAGGCATCCACCTGCTCCAGCATGGGTCACATCCATGGGCTGCAAGTGGATTTCTTAGTCCTGGTTGACCTCGATGGGCTGCAGAGGCACAGCTGCCTCACCACGGTCTCTACGTGGGCTGCAGAGGAATCTCAGCTCTAGTGCCTGGAGCACCTCCTACCCCCCCTTCTCCACTGACCTTGGTGTCTGCAGAGTTGTTCCTCTTGCATATTCCTGCCCTTCTGTTCTCTGGCCGCAATTACTTCTGTGCAGTAATTTGTTATCCTTTTTGAATATGTTACTACAGAGGCATCACAACCATCGTTGATGGACTCGGCCTTGGCCAATGGTGGGTCCATCCTGGAGCTGGCTGGCATTGGCTCTGTCAGACATGGGGGAAGCTTCTGGCAGCTTCTCACAGAAGCCACCCCTGTAGGCCCTGCCACTACCAAAAACAGACCACGCAAACCCAATACAAAGTCAGAGAAATCCAGAGGAGGACATGGCCAAATCTGGCACAGTGTGTCTACAGAGCACCTGTCCACTTCCCTATCTGCTGCTGCCTGCATGGGCAGGGCTCCACATGGAAGGGGATGTATAAAATATAAGCCACACTAAAGGAAGGTCAAGCAGTCAAGGTACATTTGTTTTTCTTTGAGATTCTAACAAGTCTCACTTTTTTGAAATAGGTAGATCTCACTTTTCTTGTTTCAGAATTGCCATCTGTAAGTCTGTTGTCATAAAACATAACGATGTTGTTCAACATCCACTTTTCAATATATTAGTGTTTTTTCAGGAAATGAACATATTGGTTCTAATTATGTGAGGTACAATGATGTACAAACACAACAAGTAAAATGATCAGGAAAGGACTTAAAGCAGCAGTTCACTACCAGTTATCTACAGTGCTTTTCCACACACCAACCCCTGGAAACAACTGACTCTTTGCCTCCATCCTCAATACATGTTGACTATCAGGACTTTTTCAGTTTTTTCACTGGCTAGTGTGTATTATAGACTGCCAGCTTGTGCTGTGCTGTGTCAAATGAATGAACTTAAAAAATACTTTTTCTTGGATTTGGTGTTTTGGTTTTTGTGTTTGTTTCGGTTTTTGTTTGGTTGTGGGTTTTTTTGTATGTGTTTGTTGTTGCTGTTGTTGTTTGAGGTTTTTTACACCTTTTTTTTCCATTTTTTTTTCTTTAAATTGCTTTGTTGCATATGTTTTGATTTATTTTGCTATTTTGATGGTGAGAGACTCTTTAGCAGAAGAAACAATATCTGGGCTCTACAGTGTTGTAACTTCACTGACTTTCCCAATGTAGTAAAAGGTTGTTAGTCCAGTTTCAAAAACATCTTCACTTTTTCTTTGGTCAAAAATAGAATGCAAGTGTCTAACAGAATGTGATAAAGCTTCAGTTTGCTCATAATTCCTTAAGCCTCCAGCAGCAATCAGTGTGTACTCATGTGGCAAAACCTAGGCCTTTTATCAACTCTCTTGACAGAAATGCTGTCACATCATATCTGTTCTTTTCTTAATTCTGTGAATTTATTTCATGAGCCCAGTAGTTAAATCTGAAATCCATCTACAGTGTTGCATATCAACCTAAAGACACCACATCTGCTCTGTCTTCTCCTTGGTTCTGCACAGTGAGGGAGATATGTGTCGGTCACCATGGCAAAGCTGACAAAATTTAATGGGGATAAGATGACTGAAAACAGCTTGTACCCACAAATTATCTGGAATACCATCGAATGCCCTGGCACTCCTTAGGCTTTCAGTACAGAATCAAGAGGCATCTGCTGTCCTAGGCTCTCCTTGGCTCCCCAGCAGGAGAATGTCTCTCACTGTGTGCCCTCTACAACTTGGAACCGTATCTGAAATGCCACAGGAACCAGTATGAAAGGCATGCACAATGAAGGTGAATGAGATCCTACTAGAGACCATCTCTACTTACATACGTGATTTAAAAACTAACCAAATTTTTTTCATCGCACCTTATCCACTTCTGTTTTTCCAACAAGATGATAATTGTTAATCTGATAGCTAAAATGTTTGTGGCTCCTAGTATCTATCAGGACCTTGGTTTGGAAAACTTCATCTAAATCAGATTGTTCTCCTAAAAAGAAAGATGGCAGTTTGACCAGAAGCCAGGTAGCACTTGTACAGCTTCAGAGTCCACGGTAGTGGGCTGAGTCGGGACTGAGAAGTGAGGCAAACATTCAGCAAGCTGATGTCCAGACAAATAGGAATTAAGAATCAGAAGCAGAAAGCAATGATCCATTTTGGAAATTTTGGTGCTGAATAAGCCTCTAGGTGTGAGAGAAGAGCTGGTCCTCTGTGAGAGAGGCCTGTGCTGTCTTGGTCAATATGTTCTTCCTGTTAACGTTAGGAAACAGAAGTTTCAATACATTGGTCAGACCATGACTTTTTACAAGGTAGTAGCAATCTTTAAAAGAAGAAATGGTGCAGAATGGCTTGACAGATATTAAAACCTGAGAAATATTCAACAATAGGAGTGAGATTTTGTTCTTTCAAGACAGACCCTGTGATAAGAGCATGGAATTCCTTTTTAGTTGTATACAACTCATGTTGTTCGATGCAGGTGATTGTTGAAACAGACTAGTGGAATGTTAGTATGAAAAAGCGGACATCTAGGTAAAAAATGTAGAATTTTTCATTAAGAAATCTTCCATCTACCAACACAACTATGAAAATTTCAAATATTTATGTGTAGGTGTTCTCAGAAACAAAACCAGCAGAATTACATGATATTGTAAAGCAGTACCTTTTGACCACTGGCTGAATTCACAGCTAGCTTTAGTGTCTATGTGTCTTGTCTGCTTGATTTGGCTTCTTTCTTTCTTTTTTTTTTTTTTCCTTTTTTCTTTGGAAGTATTACTCCAGAATTTAGAAGTTTGTTTCTAAATGTTTATTCTTGTAGTGATTTGGTTTGTTATACCTTAAAAGTAGGTGACGTAAATTTACTTGCTCTTTATGTCAATCTCATGCTAATAATCTAAAATGGAGAAGTTTGGACTCAAGCAGAGATGAAAATTTATTTGCAGAATAAAATCACCTATAAACAACCCCTTCTGTAATTTTGGGTAGGATATTTTTTCTGTCTGGTGAATTTCAGCTGGAAAATCATTAAGATTAGTATCCAAGTTTTCAGTGATACATTGCTTTTGCTATTTCAGTATTTGCACTAATATATTCATTTCAGCATTATATCACATAGTACTTAAAACCTACATAAATTATGCAATTCTGTCTTTCTCACTCTCTCCATGACAGGTTTGATTCACATTTGTGTGCAGTATCCTGTTTCATTTCTTCATTAGGAAGAATTAGAATATTCATATTTATTTATTTTATTTCCCTCTCTTTGGGAAAGTAAAAACTTTCAAATCCTCTACCAAAGGAACTCCATAAGAAACTAATGACCAGTCTCAAATTCTTGATTAATCCAGCACATGCACCTTCACTGAAACACAGTAAGTAAAGTGCTTTCAGCACACAAATATAAGTGCATTTAATAAAGACATAGTTCATGCCCCTTTTCCTTCTTGCATCTCTTAAAAATGTGTAAGAAAGTTAGTTCACTATTTTGACTCCTACTCACACTGCCTTAAGGATGTCACCAAAAGTGCTCTGCAGGCCTCCTTGGTGCCTGACATGGAAAGTCAGCTTTGAGAGAAGTGTGATCACAGGACTGGTTTTGTATGCAGCTACCAGCCTGTGACAAATGGGATTTGTTTTCATGTCTGTTCTGTTTCTGCTTTTTCACTTTGGGAAGAGGAGGTCAGATTGACTGTGTTTTGCAAGACTGAATAGTCCTTCAGTTGAGCCTTTTCAGAGGAGAAAATTGAAAGGAGGGAGGGAGGAAGGTGTAAGTGTTCCCATCTGTAATTGACAGGACAAGGGATGGCTGCTGAAGTTCAAAGAGCAACTTGCTGTGTCTGAGATGATGGAAGGAGCTCCATAAGTGGACAAAGTCTGTTGCAATCCAGAAAATCATGCAGCTGGGTGGAAATGAGTCTAATAACAAGAACTTGCCCTCCAAAGGCACAGTGAGAAGGTAAAGAGATTTTTTTCAGTTTTACTAATGTGTGTGGGTTGGCTCAGTCAGATAGAGTATTATGTTAATAATGTGGATTCAATCCCCATATGGTCCACTGATTTGAAAGTTGGACTTGATGATCTTTGTGGGTCCCCCTTAGTACATACTGTTGATCCAGTTAATTTTTCATCTGAGATATTTTAAGCTTGTAGATATATTATTTCTAGCCATATAATTATCATCATTTCACAGACTGTGGAGCTCTATATGAAACCCTTGAATCAACAAAACATGATACATTAAGTACATTTCCTTTGTCATGGATGCATATTAAATGATGCATGTTTTCTATCTGTAGTATATTATGGGAGGAATTTATAGGGGTTTTTTATAAAGATGGAAGGGCAAAGATTAAATTACTGCATTTTTCCTATTCCAAATTATTTCTTAATGTGCTAAAAATAGTTTCTAGTAGACACTGGGCTAATATGCCATAATTTTAGGCCATGCCTATACTCTTCACCATGCTATCCAGCTGTTTTTCTCTAGTGTGATAATCCCTTGATTTACTGGAAAAAATATACAATTTGAAAACTGGACAGTTTGTGTGTGGTTTTTGCAAAGATCTTCTCAACTCATTATATTTTCCAATGTTACCATAATATTTTTACAATTTTATTTTGCTTCCTTTACTGCACACACCCCCAAAGATAGTATAGTTCTGTGTATAGATGGTGACATCCTCCATATAACTATTAAGCAAAGTATAAAATAATTTACTCAAATTTCTGTGCTACAGTGGTCATTAATACATACTAATTAGCAGTCATGTATCTTACAACATCTAATGATGTCCGATACATGGACCTTTATGGTACCATCCTTTGTCACTGACATAGTATGATTTCACTAGTAGAAGAGCAAGAAAACATGTATAACATACAGAGTATTTTGTTGGAAACTAGCAAACCTGAGTATCCTGAGCATCAAGCTAATAATTTAATTATGGGTTTAATTTTCTTTTGTGAATACAGCTCACCAGATTTATAATTTTAAAAAAATGTCTATGTACTATTGAATATTGCAGTAACTTTTTCATGGTTTTTTTTGTTAGGGTTTTTTTATCCTAAAAGACGGCATTTTTATAAAGAAAGTAAAGTCTGTAGTACATGAATTGTACTGAAGTGTCAAGGGAAAGAACAACTGCTGTAGCTAAGGAAGTGGATTCAACTTCTGACTGCTCTGCAGGCTTTCTGCATCACTAAATAGATAATAGGTACCTTCAGCATCTGCAAGTTGACAAGTAAAAAAACCAAGTTACTCCTTTCCAGAAAAGAATTTGTCAAAATTCACTTGGCAATTTATAAGTGTGTTCCTACTTCTACTCAGGACCTTATGTGTGTGTTTTATGTAGTTTAGATATCATTTACATACTGCCTATGATTTGGGGAGACACGGGATTGAAGAGTAACTTGAATGCTAACATAGTCTCAGGTTTTTTTCCCTGCAAGGCTTTTGTTGGTAGTGGGTTTTCTTAGCTCAGCCCTGTTACCCCTGGGAAGTGTAAAGGATAGCTGTTGGTCTCACTACTGTACTATGTGCCACAGAAATCCGCTTTGACCTTTAAAAAAAATCCTAAAATTTCATCTCCTTCCATCCAGGAGAAATGGGATCCCATAACTGAGAGAGGAAAGGAACCAAATTTTTTGAAAGCCGCCTCCAGAAAAATAGACTTCTTCAAAAATGACTTGGTGTAGCCTGGGTAATTCCAAGCATTAATTTAAGTTTTAAACAGGTAGCCAGGGTAAGAATAGGCAATCTAAGTGAGGACACTGTCCCTAATGTCATTTTTCTGCAACTGTAAAAGTGTAGACTGTGCAGCCTGGTGAATTAGGGGTTTTTTTGGATCTTCAGCTAGACTTTGCCAACGACATGTCCAGAGGTTTAACAGCAGGAAATGCTTAATTTCTCCCAGTAGGCAAACAACTCTACATAAGAAGAATTTGATTACTTACTTTGCAAACACCTAAATGTGAAAATCCAATAACACTTATTTTCCTAAAGGAAGAATAGCTTTGCTAGCACTGCTATAATTACTGTGCTTTCAAGAACTCAGACGTGCTTTATCTAAACATGGATTAATAACTTTCTTCCTCAGTCACAGGTTTTTGCATACGAATACAACCATAAAAACGCCACTCAATACCACTCTTTTGCTCACAAGCAAGGAAATAATCACCAGCAAATAAAATAAAAGCTGTTGCTTTAACATACATTTTATTGACTCTGAGCAGATTTGATTTCCAAAGCTGTGGATATTGGAATTTTAAAGCAGTGTATGGCATAGCTAGTCTAAAACACTGTTGCTGATTGAACCTAGGCAGTTTCATTTACTTTTGAGTGATAAGGTACTTCTGGTATGTGGGTGGAGGAATGTGATCTTACCAGCAAATAGGTAGAAAAATCGGATGGACTAAACTTTGGTTTGAAGGAGAGATCAGTAGCATGTTACAAGAAGGAATTTGGGAGTGGTTATATCATCTAGTTTTGCTTTTTTTTGCTGCTGGTGCAGTAACTTTGCTTCTGGTTCCAGTAGTTGCATATGACACCAGCCACACTGCATGGGTAAAGAGTGGGAATGTGACACGTGAGGCCTCACGTGGGGGAACCTTCAAAGACAATTAACCCAAACATTTCTCAGCTGTGCTGTAACAGCTCTCACCAAGTACTAGGTGATGGAGCTAAAAGGGAGGACAGAAAGCACAAATGCTTACCAAACTTGGGTTTGAGTTTTGGCTTTGTTGAAGGAAAAACAAAACTGCAGAAAGGTTGATGCAGACCCTTTTTGTCAAGATTAAACTTCAACCCTTTTTTTTTTCCCCTGAGCTGAACTTGATCAAATAGATGGGAAAGAGTTAACAGTGAATGTATCACCCCATATTATTTCCTGCGTCTGTTGTAACGGTGATGCAGCTTTCATCTTTCTTTCACATATTAGTCAGAAACATCAGATGGGACAGCAGAGCAGGCTTATTTGAGAATATACAACCCTGTACATATTACCCTGCATTATCTATCTGCTTGTTTCTGTTTGCAAATAAAGGTAGGCCAAATAAACCACAAAGTCCTAACAGTTCTGTGCTATAATTATCTTACCCTCTACAGGCCAATGACAGCAGAAACAAAAAGAAGGGGGGAAAAAAACCCAGAAGCAACAATAACAGCAACACCCACCCCCCAAATGAAAACAAAACAAAACAAAAACCTCAAAAACCCAAACACACAGAATAATTATAACACTGGAAAAATGATTTGCTATGAAGTCTGTATTTCTTGCCTATTGCATGAAAAATGATTTTGAGAGAGGAGGAAAAAAGGAATTACATCTGGAAAAAAAAAAAAAATCCATAAGGTAGTTTTTAAAGCCAGTACTGAAGGGAAAACATTTACACAGTACTAAAAAACTGAGAGTTAAAAACTTCTTTGTCTCACACATATTTTATAAGAAAGTTCAAAGAGTATTTGCTAATTACTTGTTTGTATTTTTAGGACTTTTTCATCATATTCTCTCCTTTTAGCTAGAAGCAAAATGTATCTTTATTGTTAGGAGGGGTGAAACCTTAATAGACCTGAAGATCTCTCTCAACTGACCTAAGCCTTCTAAAGCAGTGATGCTTTCCTCAGACTATCTAGCACTGTGGAAAAGAAGCAACATGACGCATTTCATCATTCTGTGAGCCTCAGATCTTTTAGCCTCATTTATGACTGACGGTAGTTGAATTCTTGTAAGATTTGCAGGGCAGAAAAACGTAGACTTCATAGAAACAGCATTTTGGCTTGTGTCACCTTGCTTCCCCATGACTCTCTATCCCTACAGCAGCATTGTACTGCAATTTTGGTAATCTTTAGATCTCTATCAAAAGCCATCTTAGCACAGAATGGTTGAGATTGCCAGGCACCTCTGGATACTATCTATGCAAATACCTGCTAAGAACAGGGTCAGCTAGTCCAGGTTGTCTAGGACCATGTTCAGTTGGGGCTTTAATACCTTCAGGGATGGAGATTCTACCACCTCTCTGGCAATCTGCTCCACTGATTGGCCACCCTTGCAGCAAAGAAAGCAGAGGTTGTACTTATGTGGAATTTGCTGTATTTCAGTTTATGCTCATTGACCTTTCATTCTGCCACAGAATACCACTGAAAAGTTTTTGGCTGTGTCATCTTTACTTCCCTGTATCATATATTTATGGATAAGATCCCTCTGCATCTTCCTCTTCTCCGTGCTAAACAGTGCCATCACTCCTAGCATTTCCTCATATGACAGGTGCTCCAGTCCCTTCATCAACTTGATGTTCCTTCACTAGATTCTGGTATGTCCATGTCTCTCTTTCACTGGGGAGCCTAGGACTAAGCTCAGCACTTCAGCTGTGCCTCACCAGGGTTGAACAGAGAGGAGAGATCACCTTTCATTGATGTGCTGGCAATGTTAGCTCCAGTGAAATGCAAAAGACTATTAGACTTCTTTGTCTCAAAGACACATTGCTGGCTCATGTTCAAACTGTTGTCCACCAGCACCCACATGACATCTTCTGCAACAGAAGTTGCCTGAGGTTATTTCTCAAGGTGTAGGTCTCTGTACTTCATTTTGTTGAGCTTCATGAAGTTCCTGTCAACCCTTTTTTCTAGAGTGTCATATTCTTTCTGAATGGCAGCATATTCTTCTGACTCATCAAATTTTCTCCCCAGTTTTGTACAATCTGTCAATTTAGAGAAGATGAAATCTCTCCCGTTGTCCAGACATTGTTGGTGAGTATTGGCCCTGGTATCAATCGCTAGGGTACACCACAAGTGACTGACTTCCAACAGTTATTTTGTGCCAGGACCTTTTGAACACAGCAGGTCAGCAGCTCACCCCATTGCCCATATATCTAGCTTATCTATTATCATCTCTCTATCATCACTTTGTCTGTGAGCATTTTATGAGAGACAAAAGCCTTTCTAAAGATAAGCAATATCCACTGCGCTCTCTTCAAACACCAGGCTGGTCATCTCTTTTTAGAAGGCTATCAGATTGATTAAGTAAGATTTTCTCTTCATGCCAACTATTCCAAATAATTTTCTTGTCCTTCCTATGTCTGTAAAAGGATTCCAACACCTGCCCAGGAACTGAGGTGAGGCTGAGTGGCTTGTAGATCCCCACATATTTCTTTTTTTCTCTACTTGGTTGAAAACAGAAGTGGCACTTGCCTTCTTCCTCTCTTCAGGAACCTCTCCCGACCTTGCAAAGATAAACACGAGTAGACTCACAGAGCCATCAGCCAGCTACCTTAGCATTTGTGGGTGCAGGACACCCTGAAGTTGCACATGCCCAGTTTGTTTAAGTGCTCCCTTACCTGGTTCTCCCCTACTAAGGACAGGTCTTCCCTACGCAGACTTTCTCAGTGGCCTCAGGACCTGGGCTTGCTGAAGACTGATATTAATGGTAAAGACTGACATGAAAGAAACAATGAGCACATTGGCATTTTCCATGTCCTTTCTCACCAGGATTCTTGCCCCATTCAGCAGTGGTGGCACATTTCACTAGTCATCCTCCTATTATTTATAGAAATCATCCTTGTTGCCTTTGGCGTCCCTTTCCAGATTTAACTCCAAGTGGGCCTTGGCTTTTCTAAACCCATTCCAGCACAACCAATGTTTCCATACTCCTTGTGGGTCACCTGCCCTTCTACCACCTTGTGTACACTTCATTTTTTGGTCTGAATTAATCAGGAACTATTCCTGCCTCATTTACTTCATTTTCAGCTCACTGAGATGGATCACTCTTGAGCGTGGAGGAAGTGTTTCTTGAGCATCAGCCAGTTCTCCCGGATCATTCTTCTTTCCAAGGCTATATCTCATGAAGGGTAGTTAGGGATCACCAGACCAAAACATAAGGCGTAGTACAAGTAACCACTAGTTTCTTGGCTATGAGAGCTTTAGTGATAGACTTTCAAGGCAACATTCTCTTGAACTTGTTCATTCTGGAGCAGGAAAAAACAAGGAGAATCACTGAATTCAGGCACCAATTCACTTTTGTAGCTTTGTAAATCTGTTCTAAGATAACTATTGCTGAGGTGAAAATGCTAAAAAACATCCATTTAGAATGGACTTTTAGAATGTATGTCACAACTGTGCTCAAAGTACACCACATGTAAAAAGATCAAAAATGGGACACTTTTTAATAGTTAGATGGATCAGATTTTTTGAAGTTGGAGTAAGGTTTTGTGATTGCATATCCCTGATACATATTCATGTGGGTTGACTTGTAATTAAAATTTCCAAATTTAGTATTTGAATGGTAGTTTTGCTAAAGTATATTTTTTTGACTCTTCTTCTAAAATCTCATATATCCTCACCCATCAGGAAAGTTTTCAGGTAACAAACAGGCTCTCCAACTTACAATGACAGATCTTCTGTGCTGTAGAACATTCAAAAGAAAAGTACCATCCTTACAGTCTTGATAAGGTCACATCTGTCAGATTAAATTGTTACTCTGTGCCAATCTACAAAGATTTCAATATACTTTCAGGTATAAAACAAGAATAGAACTAGATGAACATATCATAAACATAACTCAAATCCTATAAATATAAATGATCCTTTTACTACAAGGGATGGACCCTAGTTTGAAGTAGAATTAATAAAAGATGATCTAAAAATCAATGTTCTTTTTTTTTGCTTTTTTAGTTTTATCTGGCATGTAATGTTTACCAGACTCACGAGAAGAATTTTTTTTCAGAGATGGGCTCTCAGAGATTATATTTAAAACAGAAAATTTACTTAAAAGAACTTACAGGTAATTATTTTTTTCTAAATCTATTTCAGGGCATCATGTCATTAATGGCAATGACAACACAAAAATAGTTGTATTTTTATTGTTTTCGATATGCCAGTAACCACAAAAGATAGCACTGAAAGTGTCTTACTGAACTATAAACACTATTCTGAAGACACTGCATTTTTAAATTTTCTTTCAAGGACTTAAAGTTCTGTAAAAAAATTTACCTGAAGAGAGAGTTTATTGAGCAAAGGATTGGAATTTGGACGATCCCTTTTCAAAAAGTGAGATGTGCAAATCCTTTCCCTGCTAATCACAGTTTTCCAGCTCAGGCTCTCCCACAGTGGTGTTAGCTTGGGCAATGCAGTAAGAGAAACATGCAAAAGAACAAATTCCTGGACCTTAATAAACTGCATGAGTCAGTATGTGGACTGAATTTTGCTGGGGTTAATTTATTTCCTATCCCAGCAACTACTGGATGTTCGAATATTGTCGGGGTTTTTCTCCATTCAACCAGCATTCAACTCAGCTGACACTGAGATTATATAAACTTAGATACGACAACTTGTTTAAAAGGCTAATTGACATATTTTAAATGCAGACCAATAATCCTTTACTATCTTTGCCATATCCTGTGTAACAAGGAGTGTCTTATTGCTGCTTTTGTTGCGTAATCTGAAAATTCAGTTGTGGTTTTACTATTTATGAATAATGCAAATTTGTGCAAATTCATTTGGTAAAATCATTAACCTCTGGGCTCTGGAAGATATTATCATTTATACATTGTCTGTGTAATGTAGTAGCAATGAACCCGTCATCATCAGTAGATACATTACCACAAAAAATGAAAATATAGGGTGTCACTACGGTTTCCATTCCTTTATCTGAGACTTCAGTAGACATGACAATGTGAGTAGCTGATATGAAATCCAGATGAAAGGGGAACTGAATGCTGTGCTTTTTCAATCAGGACACATTTCTGACAGCTGCCCCTCCACAGATCATCGATGTTGGCTCTGGGAGCTCCCAGGGAGCATCTGTGCAAGCCCCAAAGAGGCACAAGGCAAGGCAATGTTTTTGAGCACAGAGACAGTCCTCTCCTGGCTGTGCCTTTAGCAATAAACTCCATTTAGTTGCATCCTCTCTCAAAATTTTCTCCCGGTGCATTCATTTTGTTAAGTACAGTAGAGACAAAGAAACACAGTTAATACACATGCATGTTCTGTGTATTTGCCTTTACAGTAAACAAGTGATGAATTCATACCTAGTCACACTGGACTTCTGTTTGCTTTGCCAACCTGCTTGCTGCTGAAGGCAAACACACTCACTTTGTTGCAGAGCATGTTCTGTTCCTCTTTGTTGCCTGCATTTCCATGTTTTATGATTTTACTCCTTCCTGTGAAGTCACAAGACTTTTTTTTCAGCTATAGAATATGTGCCTCTCTAGCACAGGGTGGTATTTCCTGGGCTGTCAAAAACAGCCCATCATCACTGCCCATGTAATTGCAAACTGCTTCTGTGGTTTTATTGCATGTACATGTAGCAATATCTCTGATTGCAAATCCAGAATATTAAAGAGTTGTATTTCTAGCATCTTTAGATCAGCTTAGTATCTTTTGCTACCCCGTAGATGGTTTCTATCTAACATGTTAAAGAAAGCACAGCTACTTCTGACATGGAAGCTACAGCTCTAAGACAATCAATAATGTCTTCTACTTTTGTACATGTGTAGTTTTGAAAGCTGTGTGTTCTGCAAGGGGGCTCAGACCCTGGTCTTTGAGATGGGATCACAGTAAATGTATCTGGCAAAAGGCTGGGCAGCATGAAAGACAAACGCAAGAAGCAGGTAAACTGTTAATTTAAATGCTCAGATACACAGACCTTACTGACAGTGGGTGGTGAAGACTGTAAGAAGACCAGAAGGCACTGAAAAATCCTCTATTACAGGAATCATTCATGTGGGACTTTAACATACTGGACAGCCAACATTTGCTAATTGACAGGAAGAAGGAAACAAGATTATTATAGAGTATTGGCATCGTAGGAAAGAAAAAGCTTATGAAATATTTTGGGAGATTCTGGGGCTGTATAAAGCTTACTGTTTTATGTTTTAAGGGTTCCTAAAATGTACAAGTATTACATACGGCAGTTTTGTAAGCAAGATTAAAGGTAAAGGAAGAAAAGGAGAAGGATAGACCAGGGAGGACAAACACTGGGAAGACAGAAAAGGGAGGTAAAAGGGATAAATCAGTCAAAGCCTTTGCTTGATCACCACAGCTCTTATTAACTTTTAACTCTTTAGCTTTTCTTTTGAACTCTTTTGTGTGTGCATTTCCTGTTCTCCGTATGTGTATATGGGTAGACGTGATCACACAGTGAGTTTGGAGCTGGAGTAGGAAGGCTGGGAGATGCTTATGGGGTATATGAGGGCTTAGGAACAAACTGCCATAGAAACCAGGATCCCCAGGCCGAGGCAGAGGAGATACCACAGGTCTGAGAGCCAGCTACTGGAGATGCCCATGTGAGCTTGTGGGTCTGTGTATCCCTGAGATCCAGTAAATTTCAGGCCTTGTTTGCTAGTGAGTAAGAGAAAGTCCAGGTCATTTGTGTTGCTCATGGTTGCATGAGAACTGTTTATCTTTATGTGGGTGCCTGTAAAGGCATTGTTCCCTCATCTATGCTGCTCTGTGACCGTCTATGTCTTTACACGGAGTGCACATCTACCGGGAATTTGCATCAAGCTTCAGCACTAACTGGATTTGAAAACAGGGAAGAGCAGTAGCATCATATCTAGATAAATGGGAAAAAAGAGATTGCTATGTTCATGCGTCACTGGAGTTCAAAAAGGACAAAGTTCAGACCTGTCTTTGAACTGTCCTAAATGGGTAGCTCTGCAGGCTTTCCAAGGATTTGAAAATCCTCTCAAGGGTCACACTGGTATGTGTGTTACCAAGCACCACACAGTCATCTGAGATGTGTTTAATCATCAGTTATCTTAAGTATTTGTGGTCTAGAACCTTGTGAAGCTTGATGAATTTTGACATTTTCTTTTTTTGTGACACATATATGATGAATATTTCACTGAATAAAGGGCTTCTAAATCCTTTTCTTTTGGTGATAGCCTTTCAGTGGTAGGAGACCAACAGGTTTATACAGAACATAAATAAACATATAGTCATGCAAATGCTGACCAGTTTAATAGCCTGGAAGAGAACTATACACTGATCCATGTTCATGTTTTCAGAACCATCTTTCTCATGGAATACACAGCAAGTATATATGTCACAAACTCAGTTTGGTGTAACCTAGAGGCCTCATTTAGCTTTTTCACATTTTGTTAGCAGACATAATAGGTCTTTCAGCATTGCAAAGCTCTTCCTTTGGTTTGCTCTGTTCCTTGCCATTACGGGTTTTTTCTCCTCTAGCAGCATGTTCTCCATCTCATAATGGAGAAAATAAAAATTTTCGGTAGTGTGAAGAAAATGGGGAAAATAATATTTTCCAGCATCACATTCCTATGATCAGAGAAGGCTGCTTAGTTTCATAGGTAAAAAAATTAGAGAGTCTATGAAATGTACACTCATCCTGGAGAATTCTATACACATTACTCTGGATCGCTGGGTGAATAATTGAATGTCCATCTTTTCTTTCCAAAGCTGACTAACAAAACAGTAACCTTCACAGTCTCTCACATTATGCTCTGCAAATAGCTCAGAAAGACTGTGCTCATAAAGAGCTGAATACAGTCCATGAGACAATAGTCTCCTTTAAGTTTTATCTTTTTGACTTTTCTTTCTACCCTCTCAGCTAGCTCCTGCTGCTAACTGCTGAGATAAAAGGTGTCCCAGTTTCTTGCATACATTCCCTGTTATAGAAGTACAACCTTTCCTTGCTTTGTACCTTTTTATCTCAGGCATAAGACACTAATTCAGTATTATATTCAAGATATCTCCATGACATTAACTGCATTTCCAGCCTTTACTTTTGTGAGACATTTTCACCTAGGCTTCACACCTCTATCATAAAAATATAAGTGAACAATCCATTCACTTTTTATTAGAAAGGACTTTTTCGTTTTGGAAATGTTTCTGAAGTCTGTAGTGCATGTAGGGCATCTTAAACTCTCACACATGCTAGCTGCACAACCTTGAAATTCAGTAACTGATCCAACTCAAACCTTCATAACACATTTATCGCTTTCATGAATTCCATCCAGATTCCCTTTATTATTACATTCCTTATTATGCTGGATAATAATTAGGGTCCAATAATACATCCCAAGATGTGTTGCATACTTCAAAACTGCTCTGATGGTAGTGTTTAGTAGCAAAACACTGAATGGGGAACTTTTTTCATTATTAGGAGCAAAGTGGCGAATGTTATCCTGTTTAAGTTGCTTGTTTGAGGGCTTTAGTTGCCGTGTGAAAATGTTTTAACCACATTCTGCCTGTAGTTTCTGTGGTCTATACACCTTGCTAAAACTGTTTCTAATGGCCACAAGTACTGCAGAACTCCTGCCTATCAGGCACACCACCCAGATATATTTAGAAAACATATCCTTTATTGTGAAGATGTTTTACTGACATCATCTTGTTTGGAAAAGTGTTGTACAGCCACAAGATCTCATCACCGTTGAGCATCCACTTTCTACACAATCATTGTGTTTCTCTGAAAGTGCTTTCTAACCTTTTGTGGGGCATAAACATTGTCTTCATCTAAGCCTTGTTGTCCTTCCCAGTTTGTATCTGTGGAATGCTCCAAGAGACTCCCACCCTTGCCAAGGAGGGAGTCCCACCTGAAAGTAAGGCTCTGTCCTTCCAGTGCTCAAGCTGTGGACATATCAACTCCCGAGCCCAACATCTGGCTCAACCTATTAGAATGAAGATCCTTTTTCTTCTGTTTGTCCCAGTGCAGAGAGGGAAGTTTATTTACACTTCCAAACCATGCCAATCTTTACTTACAACCTTTTAGTCACTGATATTGTGCCACAGAGAAGAGATCACTCTTAACGACTCAATTTAATCTGTGTTGGATCAATCTCACTACAAGTCCTGGGAAGAACTACAGTAAGAAAAGAAAGGAAAAGAGTAACGAAAATGAAGCTCACGTGTTGTTGCAATCTCAGTCATGAACAAAGAACATCCATCTGGGAATTTCTAAGGAAAAGTAGAAGACGTTATTGATTGTCGTAGAGCTGCAGCTTCCATGTCAGAAGTAGCTGTGCTTTCTTTAACATGTTAGATAGAAACCATCTACGGGGTAGCAAAAGATACTAAGCTGATCTAAAGATGCTAGCAATACAACTCTTTAATATTCTGGATTTACAATCAGAGATATTGCTACATGTGTATGCCACTGGACTGCCTCATGGAAAACACAGAACTGGGAGGCCATGGGGGCCAGGCAGGAGCAGAAGCAGGAGAAAACAGCTAGCCAGAACCAGGAGTCATGACAACACCCACACAGCAGCCCCATCAAGGGATCAGCACCCACACCTCTCCCTCAGAACAAGTTCTCCTTTTCCCTTTCCCTTTCCATTTTCCCTTCATCTTCCCCATTCACTTTCCACTTCCCTTTCCCTTTTCCTGCTGAGTCTCTAGTAACTTGGTCTGGGAGAGGAAAGAAGACTGAGATGGGTGCACAAACTCCACCTTCCCCTTCTTGGTTTTTTCCAGGGCCAGAGAAAATTCTGAAGGGGCCATCAGGTTTCCCAGACTGATCCAGGAATGAGTGTTGTGTAGCTGACAACTGAACCAGGCCGAGATACTGGTGACTGATGTTCCCCAAGTTGTTGGGATCTGAGAGGCTGATGGTGATGGTTCCGTTGCACCTGCCCTCCCTCTTCACAGGCAAGGGCAGAAGCATAAAGGGAAAGACGTGGTATGGATACAGAAATTATTGCCACGTTGCTTTCTGGGCTTCTCCTGAGCTTTAGCTGAAAATTCTGCTGCTGTCTCTGTCCAACCCTGTGTTCCCAGCTGTAAAGCCTGTGGTGGCCCTGTCCTAGAGCTGAGCAGTTTCTGCATAAGTTGTTTAGATAGTAGGAAGGATTAAAAGAGAAGGAACCCTAAAGCAGAGGGCTTGTGGTCACTGAGAACAGGCAAGGCCTAGAATGAAGCTTTATTCAAAAGGAAGGCTTTGGGCTTTTCTATCTGTTCACATTTTACAACATGGTTGACATAAGGAGAAGAGTCCCTTTAGTGCTTCGGTATGGCCCCAAGTTTTTGTTCATGGTTTGTGTGGCATGTGTTTTATAATTCATGTGGCTGTGAATCAAATTTTTCACATTACAATTGTCTTCATGCAAAGTGATTAGCACTAGTAAAGACTCTAGTTTTTTTTCCCCAGTGATCTGCTCTTTCATTAATTCCTTTACTGAGACTTTTTTCTATATTCTTCTTCATGCCTTCCTTTCATTTTCACTCCCTATTTTTTCATTCTTTTTTTGGCTTTACTGTTGACCACAAGCTCAGAAAAAGTATTTCCTTAATAATTAATTTTAAAATACAATAAAAATTATACTCTACTGTTCAGTAACAGAATAGTGCTACCTTCTCCATGAATCTGGGCCGTCAGCTGAGGTCAAGACTCAATGCAGGCATTGCATTGTGGAAGGTTTTCTCTTTGGGTATATGGATATGCTTTAACTCAGTTTTTAACTACTGTTATGACCATACATAAAGCTGCAGCCAACAGTTTCCCATGCAAGGGAGTTGTTTGAATCACAACCCTATATCTTGACTCTTTTGTGAAAGAAGCTCCTTATCTCTGATTGTTCTGGACCAGTGAATGGAAGAAGGCTCAGATGAGAAGGAAGACAAAGGTCAAAGTAGCCATGAAGGTTGGGGAAGGGGAGTGACTGACCATAAAAGATGCAAAGAAACCTGAACTTACAAAGGCAGCCCTTCAGGGGTAGGTAAGAATGGCCCTTTCTTAAGGAAACAGCTTTATCTGTTGACTGTGTCTGCTGTCTGTCAGTTGAGTCAATTGATCAATTATATCACTTAAGTGATTCAGCTGGCTGTGACATTGTGTGATACAGAAATCTGACTTAAGAATCACATCTGCATTGTGACTCAGGTTCATGTTGCAATGCCTATACACTTGTGATTAAGGGAATCTAGTGACAAGACTGTTTAAAAGAAAGGATACATATTTTCAAATGTTATAAAGGACTAGAAAAATGAGAGATGTAAAAATTCTGAGTGGAAATTTTGTTCCAATTGGAACATGGTTACAATGACAGAGATATTCACAAGGAATTGCAGAAGTGAAAAGGATCTAAGAAGCCGAAGTAGGATAAGAGAAAAATAGGCTTGCACTGGCTTCTATTCAGCAGTAGTGGAGAAGTTAGAAGATTAAGATCATGTACGATTAACAAGCTGGAACCATATCAGAGTTATAATTGCTTAGTTTGCCATATAAATGTGACATCCACAGCTAGAAAATCAGGAAAGGTTGTTAGAATAAGAACTGCAGCACTAGATCATACCCAGGGCTCACATATGCAGAGGTCACCTGTTGTGTTCTAGTCAGACAAAGCCTGTTAAAGAGGAGACTACTGTATATATACTGAGACGGATGAACAGTGAGGAGACACCTAGTTGGATCCCAATTCTCTCAGTCTTCCTCACAGTGATGATCCAGATTGGGAATTCAATTTTTTTTTAAATATGTTTAAGCACAGAGTTTGTCTTCTAATTTGTTAGCTTTGTCTTACTTCATTTACCAGTTCTTAATTTCATTTGAGTCAGTTTCAGAATTGAACTTGCAATCTATTAGCTAGTGAAGAAACTCTATATATCACATTTACTGTCTTCCTCACTGGAGGATGCTCCTCCACCAGATCTTTTGAGAAACACAATATGGTTGGTTCTGCATTAGTTCTTTGCTTGGGAAGAATATTTTTCATGGCTTTCTTTCTGCTTTATTGTAAATTGATCTTATTTATTTCTGTTTTAACTTCAGGAAGTACCTTATTTCATACAAAAGCTCACTTACTCTTTGCAGCATCCTTTGCTGAATAGTATAGCAGAGATGTACATCAGCATTTCACTAACTTTTATGCCTTGCTGTCAAATGACAAATAGCTTTAGAGTAATATTAATCTCCTTTGATCATACAAGATATTAAAATCAAATATCTTATTGGTAATAAATGAATGCATTTGATCTTCTACTTCTTCAGTGGCAGGGTTCCAGTACGACTGAAACTGAAGAGGAATTTGTGTCTGTTGAAGAAGTAGTTTAAGGAAAGTGCATGGCCTAATGTAAATTGAAGGGCAAAAGTAAATGTTTTTTGGATGTGCTGACTTCTACCGTTCAAGAGTATGGGTTCAGAACTGGAGTAAGTAATACTGACTTTTTCTACGCACTTTCTTCAGAGATGCTGCGTATTTACAGTCATCATTTTGCAAAGCAATCTGTGCAGAGTAAATTTCAAGGTATGAAGTGTATATTTAGAGGAATCAGAAACAAAAATAAAATAAAAATTGTCAGAAATCTCTTGGCTCCCCAGGGAGGAATGTAATAAAAAAAGGTGAGACAAGCCAAAATATGAATCACTGAACCATCCAAGCACAAAATACAAAATAACATTAGTCAAGGAAATCTCTATTTAGGTTTCTCCTCTTATCTGAAAGAAATGTTCAGCCAAACTCATTTAATATCTTTGAAATATTCATCTGGTTTTACACCTAGATTTGCCCACTTCCAGCAGATCCAGGATTTTGTGCCTCTGTCTCTGCGATTTGCTTTAGTCTCCTTTCAAATGTGAGAAAGTTAAAAATTTTAGGTTTTGGTCTCACTTCTGAATGTGAGCACATCACACTGTAACATGGGCAACACTGACTCAGGCATGGCTAATGCTGCAGCATTTCACTGCAGGTCGAATCCGTCAGAAGCTCTAAATTAAAATGACAGAGACTGCTGCTTTTTATCCAACCTGTTTTGGTAAGGGGGAATAAAAGGGCATGGCCTGTACGGCAAGAACACACACTCTACCAAGCAGCAGACATTGTGAATGACAAAAGCAATAGGGGGCTTTGGTGGAATACTAAATCATGTCCATACATTACAGATTGTAGGGAAAAAAGAAAAAAAAAAGGGAAAACAGGCAACCAGTTGAAACCAAAACAAAAACAAATAAATGATACACGAAGAGGCACATGCCTTATTCAGCAACAAAACCATTAGAATTTGACATTCAATCTCAAGTCTTGTTGAAGGTCAAATAAATTTCTAGTGGAAGCCAATTACCTACAGTCCAGTAATTGCCTTGATTATCTTCATCTGAGCTTTTTCAGTGGTTATGTGACATGACTAATTTTCAGGACTGCCTCTGTTTTAATTTAGTAGTAATCCCCACACCCACGTGCTCCTGCCTCCTGCAGACTGCCTATTTGCCAAAGAAAATGGAGGAGTTAATAACAAAAGTGATTGACAAAGTCAAGCAACGCTGACAAAATCTTTGTTGTGTATTGAGTGAAAGTAATCCCATGACAATGCATGACCATGTGACTATCATTTTCCATGTGGCCAAATTAGAAGAAACAAAATAACCTTATGAGAACAGGAGAAGAGAGGGGGTTTCCCCAGGACACATGCTGACATGCTGCTCACTGTATCCTGTGGAAGACTCAATCGCGGCCATATTCTTATATTATTTGTGCACATTATTTATACAATAGAATAATTTCAAGTTGGAAAGGACCTACCATGATCATCTAATGAAACTGAAGAAGAGCTCTGCATGTTTATGATGTATACTGTTGTGAATTTTTCCTCTTACTAAGGATTTTGGAGACAAATGGAAAGAGGCACCTGTTAGTATATTACAGCATAACTGAAAATGAATTTAGGAACTGGAATGTGTATTAACTTTATGATCCTTCAACACTTGCATGGTTAAATGCCCTATACAAAGACTTTGGAAACTAACTTTCTATTGATTTTCTTGGTATTATTCAACATGCGATTAGTTAGCCATTAATTTTCTGGTGTCTGGTAATATTTAAAAAGTAGAGAACATTTACTACAGCTGCTTTCTGTGAAGGCAAGTTAAGTCTGTTATAGTGGAAAGTCTTGTACCTTTTTAACAAATGATTGATAAAAGGAGCAGAAAACTCATGATTGTCAGAGCTGTCAACTGCTATTTCACTCACCTCATTTTCTCTGTCCTTCCCATCCTCTCCTAGTGGAGGAGGGCTCCTTGATGGAGCCATCTAGTGCTACAGTGGCATTGAGCTGAACCTAAGCTCACATCAGCTGACAGAGTGTACATTGTGGTCTCAGATCTTGTGAAGTGTCTACAAAATGTTTCCTAAGTCTGGTGTGTTCCATTTCTGGAATTAATGATAACAAAACTTTTTCAGGTTGTTTGATTTTTGTTTCTTTGTTTCATTTTTTATTTTAAGTTAATATACTCTAATAACCTGCAGGTATGCAGGATGAAGCTAAAGTGTTTGAGGTTCTATCCATTTGCTGCTAAAGTCAAGCAAACATAAAAAGAACCGAAGAGCAATCAGAATATGACTGTAGCATTTAAAAAAATGCTATTTGACTCTAAATATTCAGATAATAAATCCTTCCCAATAAATTCTTCCCAATTGCTTATATGGTCTCAGGAAAGGAAATGCTGTACCTTCACTCAAGAGAACAAAAAGGTGTTTATCACTCATAAGGATAGAAGTATAAAACACGTTTGGCAAACTTACTTTTCAGTACATATTAACTAAAGAGGAGCACATACTCTTGGCAACGCCAATTAAATAAATTAAGGCGGGTAAAATCATATTGAAGCATTTGATCTCTGGTTGTGTTGTCTGCCTGTCTATAACTGAAGGATCAGTTATAGAATAAGCATGCATAAATTTCTGTAATTTTCCTCAAGTAAAGACAGGTTTATTCAAAAACTTAAAGAAATTATTTCTGACCACAGCAGGCCTTTCAGTAATGAAATTGTTAGACTGTGGACCATTGGGCGAAACTGACATCTATAGTCCAAATGGTGTTACTCTGGAAAGAATCTGCCTTTATTCACTATTAGATCCAGCAGAATTCTTACAAAGGTAGTTGGTACTCTTGCCACCTGATTCTGGAGATCTTCCTTCAGTAGGACAAAAATGTATCAAAATAGCCAAAAAATACGACAAAGAACCCTTCTCTGAAGTAGGGATATTCTGTAGTTAGGAACCCCTTGGAGCAAAGACCAATAAACAATGTAAATATTAAGTAAGATGCCCACAGAAGTAGGAAATGGCTAATTGGTAACACTTCTTTCTTAAGAGATGTACTGTAGAGAACTGTGCCCTTTTGGATCATAATAAGCCTTGCTAGTCATTTCTACACGTTAGTTGTCAAAAATTCCGTAAAACACGTAATATCCAATGAAGCCTGCCTTTGGCTAGAATGTTTTCCACCTAATTTCTAATACTTTAAGGAAAGAGACATTTTATTCCTGGTTTTGATTGGCTTTGGGTGAGGTTTAATGAAGGCACCACATTTTCTTCCATCCTTTCTTTGGGTTCTCAGTGGAATGTGCTAAAATCTCCTTTTGAAACTTGTAAATATGAACCACCTTTTTTTAATATATGTAATTTAATGTGATATCAAGGTCTAGATTTTAAGTCTGGCCAAGAATAAGCCCCACAGACTTCCTCTTTCATGCCTGCTTTGTCAACCCCATCACCAGGATAAACGCAATTTTTCTGGTAAGTCTTCTAAAATTATACATTATTTGAAATAGCTTAGGAGTAACCCTTTCATTTTCACACTGCTGCTGACTGAGTGCCCCATGCAGTGTTTCGACATCCACCACTGGGCTTCAACTGTCAGTTCAAGGGTGAACTTTGTGGTGAACTCCATGTCATGGTAATGGACTCAGGCCTGAGAACCTGGGTGACAGCATATGGCAACGGAGTAGCAGGGATCATGGCTTTGCTATGGTCACTTTGAAAACAGTATACTGAAGAAGAACATGCAGGGAAAGGAAGAGACATCCACAGGGAAAGGGAGTCACTAAGATGTCAGCAGGGTGCTCAGATAGAAGATCCAAGTCACATAGGTTTGAAGGGCTTTTTCAAAAACTCTGTGCTGCCTGCAGAAAGAAATATACCTTTGAATCACTCTTATTGCTGATCCTTCTTTCCAATTTTTAGTCAAGGATCTCAGTACCCTCTGCAGTTATTTGATAAAACTCTATCATTGGGTGGGGTGAATATGTGGATGAGACTTATCTACACTTTACAAAGCAGAAAACCTGAGTGTTTTGAGTCACTGATGCACCGAGAACATAACCCTGAGCTCCCTCATTTCTAGGCCTGAGAACATTTTATTATCATTGTCTTATCAGATATAAATCACCCAAGCTACCTTAAAAAAAAAGAAGCAGCAATTCCTCTACTCATGGGGAAATCAACAGTGTGTTTTTCCAAAGCACAAAAGTGTGAAAGAGGAGAATTAGAAAATGTTGATGCCAGGGGCTGGTGGGATCTACCTCTGGAGTGGTGGGGCAGGACGTGGCAGCCAGACCATCCCAATGCCCCATCCAGGGAGCAGGGCAGCCAGAAGGACACTAGGGGCAGCTGCAGGCATCAGATACCCCTATGCAAGAAAGAGATTTAATGTCAGCACGAGGGGAGTAAAGGCCAGAGCATCTATAGGTGTTCATCAAATAATCATCCTGGTATGCTGATGTTGCTTTATGAAACTGTGATACTGGTTTTTAAATGAGTAGTTCATTTATTCTTGTTTTCAATTGATGGCGGTCTCAAAAGAGGTGATCTAGTAGAGTAACCTGAAAATTAAAATTTATGTTTCCTGTTAAATGGAACATTTAATTTGGCCTGAAATGGAACAAAACACTTTGTCTTGAGTCAACAAAATATTTTGTGTTGACACAAATCAATTCTTTTTTTCAATTTTTTGGTTCAGCTAAAGTAGTCAAGAAATCCATTCTTTCTGTTCTGTTTGCTGAACTACAGAGCTAGACATTTGTAATAATTTAAATAAAATTCTTAACACATTCTGGCATACTGAGCTTTGTCATTTATATATGGCTTTCTTTCATTACTTATCTTGGCCAGACTGGAATTACCAAATGAAAGCACAGTGTTAACCATTTCTAGACTTATCCAGGCTTCAAATAGGAAGTTTTGGGCTCTTAAATCATCTCAATTACACAGGAAAACTCAAACCCAAATGAATTCATGTTCGAGTTTTTTGGGTTTTTTTAGTACTCTTATTTGCATTATGATAATGTTTAGGGGTCCAAATAATGAACCAAATATCTGTAATACCTGGTGCTGACAGCATAGTCCCTAGAGCTAGTATTTCACACTCAAACCTATGCTCCATAACTTTTCAGATAATTAACAAAAGAACAGGAAATAATTATGTGATTACTTGTATGGTTCCCAGTGTTGCTGTAGAAATTGTACTGAGTGGTTTTGAAATTTGATGTCCAGACTACTGGACTGAAAAATACTTATCCTGAAAGTCATGCATTCTTTGTTAAGTTTAGATTATAGTTAAATCAAAACATGTGAATATGAGTGTCAACTAGTTCCAAAGGTTTCTGTGTCAGCAAATCCCAGAGTTTGAGTGTGATCAGGTAGTATTAGTAATTATTATTAGTATGATATGTAATATGATTAGTATAGGCCCCAATATGTGAAAAATACTCACAAGCTCTTTTTATGCTAGTACCAGGCCAGCTAACCTGGAGTCTACTATATTGCCATTTAAATATTTAAGTGTTTAAATTTACGTGTTTAAATGTTAAACTGCCTTTAACCAGAGCATCAAAAAGCCTTTCAGAAGACTTGTTCTGAATTTCCTGAATTAAAACTCAGTTTCTGCAGAGTTTGCACAGGAGATTAAATCTGGGACATTTTCCTTCTGATTAGAGGCAGAAGTCTTGGGACTTGGATCTCAGCTTCTAAGAAAAAGACAAGAAGAGTGGAAAGATTTCTACCATGTCGAAAAAAGCATGCACGCTGATGTCCCTTCTTTTTGGTATAAACATGTGACCAAAATGCAGAGTTCAAGGCAACTTGAAGTTTGCTCTTTGGTAATCTTTGTTTTTATTTGATGTTTCAAATGGAATACTCCTTCTGTGGTAAGAAAGAAAGTTCTGTCTTTAACCTGCATTTAAACGTTTAAGAATGATTTAAAAAGTGAGGAAATTGTCTCAGCAGGTATTTTCCCACTCTGCTTGAAAAATTTAATAGAACACTCATATTCATATCCCAACACTTTGCAATATCTTATCTGTATAATAAAGAGATTTTGAAGTCACCAGGTGATTGTGATTAGAAAAATGTATGTAATGCTGTTATGTTTGGGAAAAAAAAATCAAACCAAAAACAAAGCTTCTGAGAGTGTTAAGGTAGCACTGCAAAATCTTTCTCTTTTTGAGTGTGCCACACCATATCCCTAACAATAAAGAACCATTCCAAATAAAAGTGATAGCAAAGTTAGTTTGCTGCTTATGGGAAAATGGTATGACTTATGGCACCAGTTACACAGGAGCTCATTTTCAGAGATTTGTAAACCAGTTTAAATTCTGCTTTCAAATTGGCTTAACAGTCAAGAGAAAAAGAGTATTGTTTAATATTTAAATAAAATGTTTAATATTTGAACAGTGAAATTCCTCTTCTGCATGGGAAACTAGGTGGAGCAGTTTGGGGAGAAAAAATAAGTAATGGGATAACGTTCAGTGGCAGAAGAACAGAGGATGAAAACCAGAGAAGATGTGTAAGTGTGGTCAATTAGAACAGTTTCTGGAGAGTGGGGGAGAAACTGGAGCACTGAGACTCATCATGTTTAGGCTTGATCCAGTAGCTGAAGATGTTCTCTACTGTATAATTCTGTCTGAATTGTAGTAGGAATCAGCTTAACACAATATTTAGCAAGCTTGGGGCTTGTTTCATGAATTTGAAGTTTGATTTCAGTCCCAAGATCAACATGTTTCAGTAACATTGGCAATTTGCTAGCCTGGGGAGATATTTCTCTTCTAAATGGTCTATGTTCATGCATATGGTATCATCATCACAGAGAAGAAGTCCTTGGTATTTACGAAGCCTTAACTTAGCTGAAGTGTTTAATGCTCATTACTACTTAATCTTTCAGAATGAGATTTTCAGAATGGTGTACCCTCAGAATTTCAAAGGAAATTGTGTTTGAATTCCCAACACTGTGTTGAAAATCTCTTTTTAAGTGGAAGAGTGACAGTGACAAGTGGCCCTAGCGAACTATGAAGTTTGGGCTCAACTCTGTCCTGTGATGTGCTTGCACACATCCAAACTTGCACTTATATATTAATGCTCTTCCTTTGTGTGGGTTAGTAAGGAGGTAACCAAATCTTTAAAAGATGACTTAAGACACAGTTTGGTAATCCAGACAATTGCCACGTATATCCTTCTTTGTCAGCCAATATTGACATACTGTCCTTATCACTGTAGTACAGTTTAATTCATTTTGGCCATTTTGCCTTGCAGAACTCTGTACCAGTCATTTGGGGTCTTCAGTCCATACTACTTACATCTTTTAAAAATTACCTTAATAGATCTAGTTTGTTGACTCTTCCAATGCCAGGGTTTGGGGTCCATTTTTTTTATGATCAAACACAGAATTTTGCAGGAATATTTCTAATCAACCTGAGACGGATGCATAAGACAGATGTTTATTTTCATCCTTTGCATTTCAAGTTCTCAGTGTGCTCCCAAGAGCATGAGTTACAAAGTGGTTTTGTTTTGTGTGTTCTGTTTCTAAAATACGTACAGTATTACAGAAACTTGGTTCTGGTCTTAATTATTGTCTTTTAAGATGCTCAAATATGCTGTCTCCACACAGGGTATTAGACAAAAGATATTATACATGCTATAAATGGTGCTTTCAAGAATAACAATAGGTTGTCCATGTTTTACTGTTCCACTGAACCTTCTGTACTATCCCTATATATTTCAAGATTTTCATAACTGGGTCCTGCTTTGCCAGTGTTTTCATAGCTTAGCAAATCACTTAAGCATGTATTCTCCATTCGTGATAATGGGTTCTCTGTAGCCAAATTTAAACATTTGCTCTGTTAATCATCATGAAATCTTACACGATAAACAATATGTTCTTTCAGTTCTCTGTTGTTCTTGAAATCCTTGCTTGGGATACTATTTTCTGTAGGTGAAAAAAACCCAGCATTTTCAGCCTCACAGTAATGATCAGCGGCTTTCGTTGTCACTGTGAAATACCCCAGATTTCTCTTAAGTTTGTAACTCTCAAATTAAGTCTTAGGCAACCCCGTCCGCTGGAAGGCAGAATCTAAAGCTTTTGAAGCAGACAGGACTCTAAGGGAAAGCTTCTTATTTGTACCTTCACTGGATGACACAAGACTACACTTCCAGCCTTGTGAAATATTTTGTTGATGGTTTTTACAAATCTTCTTTTAGTTGCTACTAGAAACCAGAGCTGCTGTGTAAAGAAGAGCAAGCACATAATTGATGTTTATATTTAGGAGTATGGATGGAGTGATTTTCTGAATCTTAATATTGAATTTGTTTGCTTCTCAGATGAAGAGCTCTAAGTAAAGGAGAACTTCTTGTTCTACTCAGGGTTTAATTGTCCTCTCCCCTGTTACATACCTTTTTTAATTCTTTTACCTTGGTGAACATTTGCTACTTTCTTCTGTGTATAAAATTAGTCTCACTATTAGATTACTCTTCATGGTAATGAGATGATGCTTAATGAAAGGCAGAACCTATTTTGACAGATCTCTGGACATAAAACTGGCTCACATGTGAGTCAGAGAGATATTCGGGTGGAGGTTTTCAGAGGTAGGAATGGATGTTTTGGGTGGGAAATCATTTACTGAAGAGAACTGCATTTGAATTTTTTAGCTTCCCAGTGATAAAGGAAGATATTCAAAAGGGTCTATGGAGACTCTTCTCTTTCTGGCATAAAAATTTACCATCACAGAGGCTGTAATAAGACAGTGAATGTAGATAAGACATATTGGAGAAGGATTTTTCTTATCCTTCTTTGATTTCTGTATGGTAACTTTACTTAATTTCTACTAATATAACCATTACCACAGTGCTGCAGATGCAGTGAGTCATCTCTCTGTTATCTTGTTATTAATTATTTGCATTATAATGGTCTGGGCAGGGCAAATGAGGGAACGTTGTTGCCTCTAGCTGTCTTCTGACACTGTCAGCTTCTATATGAGTATGAAGTATAGAGAGCACATCCTCCCAGAAAGGTGGAAATGCTGACTCCCACTTTTCCACCTCTTCAGGGGTCACGATGTTATAGGGAATAGCCTTCTGAAAGGGGGAAAAGAGAGAGGAAAGTAACTGTCTCCCTTTCCAGGTTGGTCTTCTGTCATGCGTATGGCATGCCTTGGACTAATATTCTCAGGGCTTGCTAAGCCAGGGAACAGCCTTCCAGTTTCAAGATGTCCAAGTCAAGTGTGGAGGTATGTGTGGAACTAAAAGCCCTCTGTCTCGTTTTGTGGATGGAGGTGGTGGTTGCCTCTGGGTAAGGGAATGCTTTTATCCACCTCCACACACCCTTCCATCTCCAGCAAAGCAGAAGCACTGTAATGCTCCTGGTTATTTCAGACTCACAGCAGGTAATGCCAGATCCCTTTCAGGCAGCAGAAAAGAAGATGCAGTAACACAGCATAAACACAACACACTAACAAATGCCAGAGTGACAAAGAGAGGCAGCAATTACAAAAGCAACAAAATGTCGAAGGTAACAAGTTTTGAAACAAAAGAAAAATAGGTCAGGTTTTATCTTTCTGGGACTCAACAACAGTGTGACATCTGAAAGAAGTTTTATATGAATTGCTTCAGGCACCGTGCTATTTGGCAGTGGGTTGTTTCACCAGTCAGATTTTAGTTCTGTCCTGTTCTTCAAACCTTCAAAAGGCATCCCTCTAGGAATATTTTTAGAAATAGAAGCTGTTGGGTTAAAGTTAAGAGCAACCACAGTGTGTCTTTTCTCCAGATGGATGAGGCTGCATCCCATCCATTTGGATGTTTATCCTGTAATATGTGATGCTGGAACAGGTGTACTGCTGTTTCACAGTGCCAGGTTCCTTAATCCATGGGGTGAAATTTTTGCAAGATCAAGTTTTTACTATACATTCTTAAGGATCATAGTTAACTCCAATGATGCTCTGTAGCTGGTGGTTTATAGACTATGTTACAGTGAATATTTTTGAATGTATGGCTATGCCTGCAAAGTCAATGTCTTCAAAACTATAGTTCTGACAATGATTCTTTTATATGTCAAACCTTCATTTTTATATGGAGAGGAAACAATAGATCAAGGTCTGGATTTCAGTTTGTCACTAACCAATATGTTACTTTCATTTTTAATTAAAGTTTGACTGTCATTAATATATCAAAGTTCTGCAACCCTGGGAAACTGAAGTAAGTCTCCATGGCTTAAACAAGGGCAGAATTTCACTCCTTTGTGACCTAATATGTCCATTATATCCTGGTTAATAAATCTTTGTTTCACTTCCACATATTATTTTTTTCCAGTGTCTTTGTATGTCCTTTTTGATTGGAATATTTTAAGACCCCAATCTGGGGCTACAAGCTCACCAAAGGAGTTTTACATTAAAAATATACAAAGTTCCAAAAATTTACCCAATGAATTATGAGAAGAGCCCTTCATTCTTTTAATACCTTAAGACAGAGCACATAGGAAAAAAGCTGTACAATTTAACTCAGAGGATACTTTTACCGGTAAATGTTAGAGGAAGCTGTACAGGTATACATAAATTTTATCCTGTGGATAACGTAACTTTCCATGCAGACAACATTTATGGAACAGCCATATGGGTAATTTTTGATATGAAGACTCATCTTAGGAGCTCTTTTCACTATTCATCTTCTTAAGTGACCATTTGAATATTTCTTCTTTCTAATCAATTCAAACCTTTTAATTTTTGCTTTCTTCCACCTTTCCTCTTCCCAAAGGAATCTGGAAGAAAGGCATTCCTGCAAAGAAAGCAGACCTGGTACAAAATATTACAGCTTGTTGCTGTGGTAAGTTTATGTATGTGCATGACACATGTTTTCCCCTGACAACTGCCATCTTATCTGCTTGGTTTGATAGTCAAAATAATGTTTTTATTATTTTGTTCTTTGCAGATTAATCTGATTTTAGGAGAAACAAACTGACTTTATTTACTTTGTTCAGCATCAACACTTTCAAGATACTACAAAACATGCTCAATTTCAGGAGTTATTGTTGAGGATTTGAACACTGGTAGAAGGTAACTTGGCTTTGACTGAGCTAAATTGCTCCTGTAGGGCTTATATTAGCTGCAAAAAAAAAGTAACAGTGAATTCAGGGAGGTTCTGTGCACAGTACGTACAAAATATGCCTTTTCTTATCAACAGATTAAAGTGAAATATAAGATATTTCCTGCAAAATTGTTTGAGACCCCAGATTTTTCATATGCTATGCAAAATTCAGAGTTAATTCATTTGTGCAGCAAATATCAGTAACTTCCTTTAAAAAAAGAAATTGTTTGTAGGGAAAAGATAGATCCTTTTCAAAGGCAGACTTTCTTACTGTTAAGGTGCACATGCAGAATTAGCACTTTGGGGCTCTTTTTCTGAACATTTGTAGAAAGGAGAAGATAGGAATCCAGCTAGGAGGGAAAGTGAAACAGGGAAGTGTGGTTTTGGTTTTTATTTTGTTTTCTTTTCTTTTTTTTTTTTTTTAAACTGGGGGAGATGAGTTTTTTGTTTGTTTTGTTGGTTTTTGTTTTGTTTTGTTGGCAGGTTGCTTTGTTTCGTTTAGTTGGCTTCTTTAGTTTTTTCACATAAACTGTTCACTTTCTGTGATAAATTACATTTTGAAACATTTCATATTCCTACTCTGTGATCTAAACAAAATATTTCAGTGTTCCTGAGCTACCTGAAGCAAGACACAGAATCACCTGTGGGATAGTAGAGGTTTCAAGAGTTTGAATATTTCTCTTTCATCTTTTTCCTGTATAACATAATATAGGTACCTATCTTGCTATCTCCAAATCGCATTGCCAAATTCATCCCACTTAGAGAAGGCTCTTTTCAATGTCATTTTAGTACATTATATTAAACTCCTTTGATAGTAAATGAAGTGTGTACCAACTATCAATGTCTTGAGATTGCTTTCATAAGGAACAAAAGAAACATCTGTGAGTGACCCTATATGAAATATCAAAGGGAACTGTTCCCAACCTGTAGGGGATCATAGGAAAAAGATGAAATAGGGAAATGGTAGCTTCTATTTCCTAATCTACAGCATAGAGCTACTTTCAAATGACCCCTAGGACTGCTTAAAGTATCCCAGTATTTCGCTGAAATACATCAGAGTGAAATGTGCCATAATATGCATGGGTAGTTTTTTGTTTGTTTGCCTTCTAACTTTCTTTTACCTTCTTGGAGGAAATGAGAGCTGGAATTTTGGATAACAGATACCCCTAAGTATCAATAAATCAGTAGCTTCCTGAGAATTAACTCAGTGTCTCAGTTTATCTGACAATTATGAAAGGTGTGACCAAGGAATTGTTTTGAAAAACTCAGTAAGTATCAAATATTATTTTCCTTCTCTTTAGAATAGAAAGACGGATGCATTTGTTTCTTTTCTGCACTATTTTCCAGCTAAAGAATCCTTTATTCCTAGCTGTCAACAGTGTCACTTTTCCTATTCCTTGTGATGGGTTTCTATTCCTTCTTATTTTGAAACAGAGGTGCTAATTGATCTTCCCACATTCAAGCACTGCAAACATATTTCAATTTCAAATGAGGTAAGACCCACGCTTGAAACACCTACACTTACAATTTTAGATAACTTTGTACCACATATTGGAACTGGTCTGAATTTTCTTCATGACATTAACATTATCAACAATGAGCTTGTAAAGCTTTATATCTAATAGGCAGCCTCTACATAATAGCTCACCAACTCATATGGGACTTAGAGAGTTAGAAATGTGCAAGAAAGAGTAAATTAAGAAAACCAATTAGTGTTAACCTGCATACAGGGCTCCTGCTTTTCAATATCCACATATTCCCAGTCTATTCACATGCATGCCACTCATTTCATTTTCCAAAATCTACAAGACTCTTATACCTCATTCAATTATATATTGAGTTATTTACATAACTCATATTTAAAGCCAAGAAGCACAAACTGAATTGCAGGAAATACCATTTAAACAGAAAAATATTTCTACAATGAAGTTGAGCACTGGAGCATTTTGCCCAGAGGGGTTGTGTATTCTTCATTCTCAGAGAAATTCAAAACCCTACTAAACATTGGTTTGGGCAACCTTGATCCTTCTCTGAACAGGGCCTAAGACATCATGATCTCTAGAGATGTCTGTAGCTTGTGAATTATTTTATTTACTGAGTGAGTTGTAGGTTGATTTCAGAGTCTTGCTGTTGGGGCTTTTTATTTTCTTGTTCCTTCAAGGAAGAATTAAATGTACTCCTTAGCATTCCTTACATCATACAGGAGTCTTTGTAACTTGATTGGCATGAATATTCATAGCAAGCTAACAGCTCAATGCAGAGTCCTCACCTGAGCAACTGAAGACTCCAGTTCTGCTGCACTTGCATTTCAGTATCTGATTTGCTTATTTTCACCTCTGCTTAGAAACCTTCTGTTTCTGTCTTATCCTTTAACCTTCTCCTCTAACAACTTAATATTCATGATCATGTGACACTGAGTGTCTCTAGTAAGTTCAAGTCTTTGTTGTGCTGGATACTGTGGTACTCCCTAAGTCTTCCATCCAGCAAACTACTTACATCCCTTTTTCTCACACCACGAGAACCTTTATCTCTTGAATCACTGTTGATCAAGACCTGGTCTCAAAATTTAGACCCAGATAGAAACATAATAACAGAAAAGACTGCTAGGATTACAACACATATGGAGAAATGAGGTAGAGACAGCAAATATATTTCTGAAGAAAGGATGAGGCAAAATCCATCTGCAAAATACAACTACAAAAGACTATGAGTGTTACCATGCTTTCCTCTTACTTCTTTCCCTCACCAGACCTCATCTCACTGTGCTGTTTTCGCAGGGTGGGATATTCCCCCTGAACAGCTGTACTGGTGCACTCTGTTCTAGTAAGTCCTTTACTGTGTTGTGGACTAAGCTGTACTCCCAGTTATGTTCGTGTAAATATAGACAAATCATTGTTATTGAAGTCAGTGGGATTGCAGCAAATTTACATCATGGTCCTTTCAAAGGAAAATGTAACAGTTTATTAGAATAGAGTATGGTTTTGCTGTTGTGAAGCAAAAACACTTTATTGAAGGAATAGAAACATTCATTACACAAAGCATTTTCAAATATACCTTCTTTTTGGGTTTTGTTATTTTTTCATTCTGATAAAGAATCCTCTTCTTTTTCATGCTCTGATTGCTATACTGGCAGTGACAGCAGTAGCTGGCAATATGCAATTATGGAGTTGTCATGCCATGATCTTCAGATTCAGTAAGATGCTGATTCCCTTCACTAGACATAAAGCAGTCCAGACACTGATAAACTAAACTGTGGTGATTGCTCTTCAGGATGGTACTATGGTCATTGAAGTTAATTGGTGTTTGTTACTACAAACACTATGGCCTTTGATTCATACAACTTAAGATGTGTTTTTGAAGAATGCATTTTATAGTCAGGTAAGCTGAGACGTGGCAGTGACAGTTTAGAAGGCCATACAAAACTGCAAATAGTACAGACATTGTAAGCAGCTAGAAAGGCTTAGGGCTAATCAGCAGCAAGAGCACCATTCATTGCTGTCATCTACCTTTGCCCCTATAACTTACAAGCACAGGTTTACCGCCTCTGTTAATTGTCATAGCTCTGTCTGCTTAAATGTCATCCTGAGTGATAATTCACCTGAGCACTTGTCCCAAAAACTCTTCCTTCAAGTCAGTTCCCAACAGGATGACCTTAGAAAAGGAAAAGGCTGAAGGAAAATACTTGAAATCTAAAGGTAACCTGGATTTTGAGGGTCTTTGTTTGGATTTATAATTCAGGATGATATTTCCTAAAGATTAGTTATGAATCTTAATTTAAAGTGTTTGTTTATCTCTACATAAGAAAACAATGAATGCTTCACACACCATCTGCTTACATTTTCCCCAAAGGGCTTTGCATATTTTTAGGAAGAAATGCCTCTAAATATCCTGCAGTTTTCTTTGAAATGTTTCATTATTTCACAGCAACGTTGTTAATGAAGTACAGTGTGTGCCCTTGTAATATACCAAAATAATTTTAAATTGCTGATAGAATCCTTCTATATTGTGAAAACATAGCAAATGCTTCTGGAAAGGAGAGGTCCTTTCTGTCTTTTGTCAAGAGATCAAGAACTGCAGGAGTTTTTCCTACTGTAATGCTATAGAAAGTAGAACTAAATATGATGGAGGACAGGGACCATTAGAGGGACAAAGTACTTGTGAGGGCCCTCTGAAATGTACCAGCCACACTGGAGCACACTTGAAGTCTTACACAGATGAGCTGAGGACTTCTGAGATAATAGAAGCCAACAGGGAAACATTGGAGAAAGCCCCCAGTAGCAAAATAAGGCTAAGAGGGAGTGCCTTGACCAAGTACGAGCAACCCAAACCACAACCACTAGACAGAATATCCCTTTGCACCCCCCCGGGATATTATTGCCATCAAATACTTCTATTACATGCCTGTATACCAACACATGCATTATGAGTAACAAACAGGAGGAACCAGAGATTTACGTGCAATCAAAAGGCTTCGATTTCATTGTGATTTCAGAGATGTGGTGGGATAGCTCACATGACTGGAAGGTTATGAAGATCTACACAATGTTTAGGAGAGACAGACAAGGAAGGCACAGTGGTGGACTTGCTCCTGTGTGGGGCAACACTTGGAATGTTTCAACCTCAGTCTTGGTGAGGATGATGAGCAAATCAGGATCTTATGGGTTAGGAAAAAAAGGCAGACTGTTAAGGGTGACGTGAGTGTGTGCTACAGGACGCCTAGTCAAGATGAGGAAGTGGATGAGGCCTTCTAGAGGCAGCTAGAAGCAGTCTTGAAGTCACAGGCCCTGGTTCTTTTGGGGGACTTTAACTAACCTGACATCTGCTGGAGAAGCTGCACAGCAAAACACAGTGAAGGAGATTCCTGGAAAGCTTTGACAGTTACTTCCTATCACAGGTAGTAGAGAATCCCACAAGGATCCCTGTGTTGCTTGACCTCATACTAACCAACAAAGAAGGTCTTGTTGATGATGTGAAGGTTGGGGCAGCCTTGACTGTAGTGACAATGAAATTGTAGAGTGCAGTTTTGAATGAAGAGGTAGCAGGGCAGCAAACAAGATTACAACCATGATTTTCCACAAGCTAAGTTTAACCTCTCTTAGGATATTCTTGGAAGAGTCCTTGGGAGCAGACCCTCAGGGAAGAGGGGTCCAGGAGAGTTGGTCAATGTTCAAGGTTCACTTCCTCCAGGCTCAAGAACAATGGATACCACTGAGGTAGAAATTGGGCCAAAGGCATAAGAAACCTCCATGGATAAATAAAGGATTCCTGTCACTGCTCAAGTATAAGTGAAAAATACACAGGAGATAGAAGTAGGGTCAGACCACTTGGAGTGAATATGGAGGGGTAGTTAGGATAACTAGAAACGAGACTAGAAAGGCCAAGGCCCATCTAGAATTAAATCTGGCCAAGGATGTCAAAGAAAATAAAAGGGCTTTTTCAAATATTTAAAAAACAAAAGGATAACAAAGGATAACATGGGCCCATTAGTAAATGGAGGGGGGACCCTCGTAACAGAGGATACAGAGAAGGCAGAGTTCTTGAATGCCTTCTTTGCATCAGTCTTCACTGATAAGAGCAACCATTAGTGATCTCTGACCCAGTAGATGAGGGCAAATGAATGTCAAGAGGAAGACTTTCCCTTGGTCAAGGAACATTGGGTCAGAAAACACCTAAACAAACTTGACATCCACAAGTCCATGGGCTCTGAAAGGATGCATCCATGAGTTCTGACAAAGCTGGGGACATCATAGCTAGGTCTTCCATTGAGAAGTCACGGAGATAGGAGAGCTGCCTAAGAACTAGAAGAAAGGAAATATAATCCCAGCCTTCAAAGAGAGCAAAAAGGAGGACCCAGGTAACTACCAGCCAGTCAGCCTCACCTCAATCCCTGGAAAGGTGATGGAGAGCCTCATTCTGGAGGCTGTCTTTACCCACATGAAAGACAAGAAGTTTATATGTTTGACCAACTTGATTTCCTTTTACAATGAAAAAACTACCTGGATGGAGGAAGGAAGTGCAGTGGATATCGTCTACTTTGGCTTCAGCAAGGCATTGTCTCTCATTAATTTCTCATAGGGAAACTCAAGAAATGTGGGTTGGATGAGTAGATGGTGGGATGGATTGAGAACTGGCCTATTAGTAGATCCCAAAGCGTTGTGATCAATGGTACAGGGTCTATTTGGAGACCTGTCACTAGTGGTGTTGCCCAGGGTTGTATACTGGGCCCAGTAGTGTTTAATTTGTCCATCAAGGACTTGAATGAAGGGGCAGATGCCTCCTCAACAAGTTCACTGATAATACAAAAGTAGGTGGAGTGGTTGATACCCCAGAGGGCTGTACAGCCCTTCAGGAGGACCTTGATAGATTGGAGACACAGCCAGAAATTCAATAAGAACAAATCTAGGGTCCTGCACTCTGGAGAGGAATTACCTTGGGAATTGGTACAGGCTGGGGGTCGATCTGCTGGAAAGCAGCTCTGTGGAATCCTGGTGGACAACAAAGAGTCCATGAACCAGCAGTGTGTCCGTGTGGCCAAGAAGGCCAACAGAATCCTGGAATGCACTAGAAAGAGCATTGCCAGCAGGTCGTGGGAGGAGATCCGACCCCTCTACTCAGCCCTGGTGAGGCCACATTTGAAGTGCTGTGTCCAGTTCTGGGCTCCTCAGTACAAGAGAGACACGAAGTTCCTGGAGCAGGTCCAGCAGAGAGTTCCTAAGTTGGCCAAGGGTTTGAAGAATCTCTCTTATGAAGAAAGACTGAGGGAGTCAGGCCTGTTCAACCTCAGTAAGAGGTGACTGAGAGGGGATCTCTTTAATGTGTATAAATATCCGAAGGGAGGGTGTCAACAGATGGAGCCAGGCTCTTATCAGTGGTGCCAAGCAACAGGACAAGAGGCAATGGGTAGAAACTAATGCACAGAAAGTTCCACCTGAATATAAGGAAGAACTTCTTTACTGTATGGGTGATGATGACTGGAACAGATTGCCCAGAGAGGTTGTAGAGTCATCCTTGCTGGAGATATTCAAGAACTCTCTGGATGCAATCCTGTGCTCTAGGATGACCTTGCTTGAGGAGGGAGATTGGACCAGATGACCCATTGTGGTTTCTTCCACACTGACTGATTCTGTGATTCCGTGCTTTTTGTGAAAGTAGGATATGAGAAAGACACGTGGGAATAGTGATTCAGACTCTACTAGAAGTAGGAAATGGAGAGGAAATGATGTACTGATATTTCACTTTTGAGAGCCTACAGTGTCAAGGAATTGCCAGCTTCTAAATATTTTCTCATGGTAATGTTTAGGTAGTTTAGGAATTCTCGTCTTTAAGTTTGTACTGAAATGCTACAGCTTTTGCCATGCAGGTTTTTTTATACTGTTTTAAACACCTCATCCTTGTCACTGCATGCTCAAATCCTTCCTGATGTTTATAAAGCTCTCCATGTAAAGCACAACAGCTCATCTCAAGACCTAGTAAAAAGGCCATACAGGTGAGTAACAAAGAGTGAGCAAGGCAGATGTCAAAATGCAGTTGGATGAACCAGTAGAAGAGAGTAGAAGACCCCAGTTAAGCTGAAAAGGTGCTTAATTTTGAGCAGGGGGACTTGTATGACATTTCTGGAGCTGTTTAAATGATTTAGTAAACACTTTGCAGGACTGAGGCTGTATCTTCAGAAGACCTGGCTTGCACTAATGTCTTGCAGAAGGACTCATTGATATATGTTCACATATAGCAGAGTTTAGACTACAGGCGTAAAGACAGAAGGGCCAATTATACCTTTTATTTATTTTTATTTGTGAAAAGAAAAATATGAAGTTTCTTGGCAGTTAAGGCACCCAAAATCTCCAAAGCACAATTGTTAAAAAAGCCTGCGTTTGCTAAAAGGGACATCAACAGCAGCCCTGGACTTGGAATACCAAGGTCCAGGTGCAAAATCAGGGATAGTTTGAAAAAACAGCATCCACTCATTATTATGACGTATCCTTGACTCTGAGTCCTTCAACATCTTGCTCTCCCTTTAGAAATGATGAGGGACAACACAGAGTGCTAGATTTGAGTTATTTTGACCCGTAATACAAGGTCTTCCTACAGTAACAACATTTGCAATATTTCCCTAATATTCACCCATATATTTTCTTTTAGCTACCAGGCATGTCATTTTCTGCATCATTCATGCATGGAGTTTGCATATTACACAGATTAATTTTCCAGTCTGTATCCTTAGTGCTTGTATTAGGAGACTAATTTTCTTAAGCTCTTTGTGTATGCCTGTGGAGAAAGGGTTTTTTTAAGGAAACTCAGAACACCTGGAGAAGATTTCTGCCCTGGATCATTTTTCTGGGGGAGCATTTTTCTTTGACTACATAAGAAATCACAGAGACAAGTCTCTGAAGACAAACACCTACTTAGGTGCCTAAAATTAGGTAGTATGTGTGCCACATCAGTTAAGAGTTAGCATCATTTCATCACTGAATATGTTTCTCTGCAAGTCTGGAAAAATGGACTATGGATTTTCAAAGGTCATGGAATCCTGACCTGAAAGAAAAATTCTCATTGTGTCTTTGGGGAGTATCTCTAGAAAGTGCCTTGAAGTCCATCTTGCTACAAATGGAGGGGTGGGGGAGCATGAAATTTACAAAGTTAACATCTGCAAAGGGGAGTGGGTTTGTCCCCTGGAAGCAGTGAGTGACATTTCTCCAGGAGTCTTATGAGGAAGAGCTAGTTTCATTTTCTGTGCAGCACTCTGGTGGTGCCTGGCTAGTTCCTCTAGAGTGTCTTCTAGGATGTCTTCTCACTGAGTCTCACAGAAAGTTAATCCCATTGCAACAGCTCCTAGATGCTTCTCTGTACAGATTGTGTTGTGACCTGCCCCTGAAGGTGAGGATAACTGAGGTTCTTCCTAATTGATCCCTTGGTGGGGAATTAGAGTGAAACAATACTGAATGACTATGTATAGTCATTCATATATATGTATAGTCACACATATATATGTATGTATGCCAGTGCATGTTCATATATATGTGTATGTGTATGTAGGGTTTATTTTAGAAGAATCTGGTTGCAGTAGAAAGGAGGTATATAGCCATTTTGGCTATTATATCTAGAAAGATAGCAATATAAAAGCATACAAGGAAAAGAAAAAAAGAGACAGAAAGGACAAGGGCAGAAAGATCTCACCACCCACGGATCCAGTGATGAGACTTAATTGTTGCAATTTCGATATCAGATGGTCAAAATGAATGATCCATCAGGGGCGAGGAAAACCTCAGAAACACAAAGTTTAATGGGTTCAGGTTTATGTAGGAATGTTCAGGTTTATACTTTCAGGTTTATGTGAGAACACTCACATACCTCTAGTGGGGGGGAGTTTTACACTGTCTGACACAACACTGTTGATCTGTTGCAACTCTGCGGATCATGTGCAGTCCTCTGGTGGAAGGCCCCAGAAATGAGTCTGGGGGCTCTTTGGGGGTCTTTGTTGATTTATGGCCCCTTCTATGGGCCCCTTCTATGCCTCTCACTGGCAGCGTAGTTGAGCCAGTTATGTCCCATCAGAAGGTATGGATACCTTCAGGCCTACATGTGAATGTCCTGGTACTTCCCTGGAGGGGAGTTTCCACATCTGAGCCAGTTGTGCAAGGGAGGATATTGGCATGATAAAAAGCATTATCCCATCTTTTCAGGATCTGCTTCTTATTGGCCTCTTGCCTTATGTGGCTGAAAACCCAGCTTGCTGCTAAACGAAGGATGGTTTATTGTGGTGGTCATCTTCTGGTGATGGGTGCTCACCCCCTCTGCACCTGGGCTGTTTTTGTGCAGATCAGAGGTTTCCCCACCCCACACATAAAAACACTCTTCCTCCCCTTTGGTTGGGGGTCGCAAACTGGGCCTCAGCAAAGCACCCTGTTGCTTTTGTAAATGGATGGTTGTTTGAATCATTAAGCAACCAGACATTTCAGTCCCTCACAGATTGCTGTTCCCTGAAGCTGGGAACACAGAGTCTTCTTTCTTGCTCCTTCATGACGTTGTTCATGATCCAGCCTGTGAGCTGTAACTGCAGTTAACCTTGGGGCATTTCAGAGGTAACAGCTGTCAGAGGGGAGTTGACTAAAAGGACAGCAGGTTGACTAGTTGACTATGCACTATCCCTCTGGTCTAAAATCATATGTGGGAAGTTCATTATTGCTGCTGTCCTGTGACACAATGTCAGGGGTGAGCTTGAACTGCTTTTCTTAACGCGCAGTTCTATGACAGTCATTCTGCAAAGGCAGAAATGGGAGAAAAGGAAGTGAAGTGGTGATGCCTGGTTGAATTTTTTTAATCACAGTGAACTGAAATGTGTTTAAGAGCTCCGTAAGGCCTATATGCTCCATGTATTATGCCTCCCATGAAGGTGCTAATTTCCTTGCCTGTAGCGATGATAAATAAAAGTGACACTTTCTTAAACCCAGCTGTTAGGGTATCAGAGGAAGTAAAATGAAAGGAATAAATGAAGTGAATGTAGTGTATAAAGGGAAAACACATAGAGCTATAATGAAATGAAAAATTACACCAGAAAATGGAAATTAGTCTATGAACGGAAATGATGAGATGAAATTTTGAGTTACTATTTAAAATTCCTGTAAAAATATGACTTCTGTGCATGTCAATCAATGTCAAGACTTGGTTTCCACTCTAACAGAGGGAGAGAATGATGTTATGTAGCTATACTACTTTCATCCAGTTACAGTGTTTTCAGCCTGTCTTTATAGATGATATCATTATTTTCAAACAAGTGTTAGTGAAGAAAACTATCTTTCCATCTAGCCTTATCCAGCACATACTCTATGTTAACATGAACTTCAGTCCCACCAAACCCTCTGTGAAAGTCAGGTTTTGTTTATCTAATATATGTAGAGGAGCATGCCTGGTTTTGTACTTTTGATTATGATAAGAGATATTAAAGAAGGTAGAACTGGCACATTTGTTTCCAAAGAACATTTCCAGCAATTTAGATAAATACACTCCTGTTCCTACTCCAGATCTATTTAGAAAAGTTATCTCTCTCGGGTACAGCCCATGATTCAAAAAGTGTCCTACGGTCCTACAGAAGGGGAAGATCCCAGATTGTAAGAGGATATTGTGAGAAGTACCAAGTGGTAAAAGGGGTCTAGCACAACTGAATCTTCCTTATGAGCAGAGGAAGGGTGTATCTGCTGTATGTGCCTTCACCAGGGTGATAGAAAATCCTCTTATCAACTCTGGGTTGTGGTAAGAGTCATTTCACACTCTATATTTTGTTGCGATGAATGGGGGTAAAAAACATTATGTGAACTATGGAACTTTACCTTTACTGGATGGTAGATTCCAAAGGAATAACTCTGACTGAGCCTGTAGCTGTCAGATGTTCTCACTTTCTAAGGGAAGTGCTAGACCCCTGTGACACTGCATCTCAAATTCACTTCCTCCGCTGTTCTCACAAGGTTTGAGCAGATAAATCCCACTTTGAACTTCTCAGAAGAAGACACTGAAATTAGCAGTCAGTCTATAGCAAGATCCTCAAGACAGGCTGCCAGACTTCATTTCTTACTCGAGCATAAGAGTCCTGGACCTCCAAAAAAGAGAAGGGTCTGGGAGTGGTGATTTGTGTTTAAAGACAGAAGGAAGGGAAAGATCTTTTAATTTGTTTATAACTGCCATATAATTCCTTCTCATTTATCTTTGAGTTGGTGGCCGAGAGGTGTTTTCAAAATCTTGGTCCTGGCCACCAACTGCCATTGTAATATCAGGTAAAAGTGGCCCATGTATCAAACAAATTACATTCTAATTCATAGCAACATAAAAAAACTTAACTCTTTCTCACATGAATGCTCTCCTTCTCTCACTTCATCTGCACTGGGGAAGAAAGTAGTATTTAAACACTTTCCTAGAAGGTAACCATGCCTCTTTGAGGTTGAAACACTTTTATTCCCTAGCTGGAGAAGAGCAGAAAGTAAACCCCTGGACCTTGGAAAAAGATACGCCCTCTGAAAAAGTGAACAAACCCAATGCACCCCTGCAAAAAAAATTACTTAAAGTGTTCCACATCATTCAACATGTGACAACCAAGAGAAATGGGAAAGCTATGAATAAAACTTGGAAGGGGACTCTGTACCTCGGACTGCGTATCATACAGATGATCTTTCTTCTCAACTATCTCCATTCCCAACACTATCTTTGGGAAAAGCGAGGTGTCAAAATTTGGGCCACAGATGTTATATGCAGAAAGCACTAGTAAAATATAAAGGATAAACAGAATTTTAATTCCCTCAATAAGTTAAAGGCTTCATGCTTCCTCTCAGAGACACGCTTTAAACTCAAATGTCATAGGCCAGTGCTTTCCTGCTTATCAAGGATTGCTCCTTAATTAAAATTAGAGTTCTCATTTTTATACTATGCTGACTTTAGCTCTATTTTTGAGTAGTATTATTTGATGCAGTGAATAGAATTAAAACTTTTTGATCTTATGAGCCAGAACATAGGTCTCTTGAAATAGTGAGCAGATAGACACGAGTAATCTGATCACTGATGGGAGACTGAATGTACTAGGGATAGGGAAAAGTAAGAGGATTATTTATCTCATCCTAATATTCCTCATTGTTATTGTTATTGAGGCCAAATTTGAAAGTTCTTAGTCTAAAATACCACTGAAGATCATGGGATTATATTTGTCAAAATCAAAGCCTAAGAAGGCTCCATAATTTGACCCATTATAACTTTATTTTCATTTAAATAGCTCCTTAGAACTCCATGTTACCCTTCTCTAAAATTCATTCTTCCACAAAGCAAAAATACCTGGTGCTGGCTTCAAGAAGCCAAGAGTCTAAGACCTGCTAACACTCACTGAATGTTTACTTTACAACATAACGATCCCACAAGTTTTTGTTGGATTGTCTTCTGCACTTTGGCAAATCTTGCATTTTATATGGAGAGGTGATAATAGTGCAACAACTAGACTGTGATGTCTGAGCAGAAAGATTTTGGTAATTTTCATAGGTTTGGCTGCTGCTCTTGATTATCTTTCATTTATTCCTGTGTAAAGAAACAAATAGAAAGAAAAAATCAAAATCTGCATTGAAGAAAAGGTTCATTTCTTTCTTAAGACAGGTTCTTGTTTAACTTGTTGAAGTTGGAAAAAACACATGAGGCACTAGAAAAAATATTTGGAGTTTGGCTGCAGCACATGGAAGATGTGGTTAAGTCTGGCAAAGAAGAAAAAGGAAGTTGGAAAAGAAGTGCTAGCTCAGGAAGAAAAGGTGTGATACTGATACTGAGAGCATTCCTGGAAGGCTGTAAGAGAAAGAAATGTGATCATTACCAGGTTTTTTTTCTTTTTTTTCTTTCTCTTTTTTTTTAATTCTTGTTACATTTATGAATAAGTAATGCTATGGACTTGTGTGAGTGCCTTTTAAGAGACAAATTGTGAATTGTGCCTGCATAAATATTGAAGTGGGAGTAAGAACTCAAGAGTTTCTATCTCACTCTGTTGCTAAAAGACTGTAACTGTGAAGTACTCACAGTACAGTATTTACACTGTCTTGTAAAAACATCCTTGCCTGACCATCTTCAATGTCTTTACAGTGAATGACTCAGGGAAGGAGCTCAGACCAGGAGGTAGCCTGAGCTTTGCTTGAGCCCCCTCATCTCCCTCCACACCGTGTGAATGTCCCAGAGGGAGAGCAGCTGTCCTTGCTGACGTTGGTGTCTGCCAGCACATGTTCCACTGTTGCAACATGTCCACTTGTGCAAGGATATGGTACTGGACATCACTCCTCTTCAGACATCCTATGGGATGTGGAGAGCTGTGCTGCCTCACAAGAAGCCTCATACTGGCCAGGAGGACTGACTCCTCTAGGACGATGCTTCTCGTGCTCAGCCAAGGCACCTGCTGCACTTCTTGTGTGTAAGCTGTGATTGTCCTAATGGACTGGATCAGCCCTGATGTACTCCAGAACTGATCCTGCTTGCTTGTGCCCCCACTCTGAGGAAGCTGGACGAATTTTGAACTGAGGGCTATCATGCAACAAATTTACATAGCAACAAATTTCCTGCAGTGCAAGTGGGAAGCATAGGATGCCCTGCTTCTGAGGTCACGTGGATGTGGACATCTGCTGCTGTTTCACACCTTTGTAGGTCTTGCATACCTACTCTGTTTTCCTTACCTCCCAGCCAGGATAGCCTGGCTTACTGTCTCATTTCTAAATGACCATTACCTCTGTCTCACAGCCTTTCACACAGACACAGAGAAAAGCCAAAGAGAAAAGCCAAGAGGGAAGGTGTGTTATTTGTTTTCAGAACACATTCCAGGCTGTACAGATCCTACCACCATGATTCACTTCTCCCTTTTCCCTGCCCTCACTTGTTCTCTGCATTCAGCCCCTGTGCTGCAGAGGAAAGAGTACATACAGCTCCATGTGACTGGCACAGAGCTGCTGCCTTCAATACAACGTCAGTAAGATCAGGTGTCATAGTGCACATCATAAACACTCTTCAGAGCAGTCTGGTATGCTGGCTGTTCAAGCTATACAAGGAAGCTATCCTTATCTCTCTCTGTATTTTCAGTTGTTTCACAGTCCCTTCCAACTCCCACAGGCAATGACCACCACCCTTTATCCATCTTTCATGTGGACATGTATCCAAACAGCCTGGCTTTTGAGGGGGAACCAGACTGTAAGTCTGGTCACTCCATCACTACAGACCTACTGGGCAGGAGTACAGAAAGCAACAGAAGGGGGAACTCTATGCTCTTCATAACAGGGAACAGAGCTGTGTGAGGAACTAATGTGTTTACACAAAACTGCTTTGGCCTCTCCCAGATCCTGACATGACCATTGAGAGGAGTAAGAAAGAATCACCAGACCTCAGAGATATATATAAAGAGAGACTTTCCATGGTTCAGGAGGCTGGAAGAGACTTGTTGTCCCTCAGAATGCTCCTGACTCAGCTAGAACCAGCACAGTAAGAAAATAATACCTGATGGGCATGTGGTAAGTCGGGTTTAAACTATTTATTTCTGAACCAGCTAAACTAAACATTTTTAGTCATTCCTTTTTGTTGGGAGAGTAGGATTGTGTGAACAAGCTCTCCTGCATTTCTGTGGGCCTTGCCTTAGCATAGCTGGGTGCAGACAGTAAAAACTGCTGTGTAGTTAACATGGCTTCAGCTTCTGAAGCTAGAACAAAGGAGGATCAGTGCCAAGGTTAAGGAGGAGTCCTGAGAGGTAAACAAGTTTTCTCAGCTCATATGGACACCTGTAATACTCCAATTAGCACTGGACAACAAAGTATGTTTCTTTTATGTACCCAATGCTGTGGAAGAGGAATTACGCATCGGGGTGTAGTAGCAATATATAAAGAGTATCCTGCTTGTAATAAACGGACATTTTGTTGATCATATTGGTCTGTGAGCAATCTGTTCAAGCCCCTCCGCCGATACCTTTGTCCAAAAAACTAAATATTCTGATCGAGGAGTCTAAGGCTAATGACATTTTGAAAATGCTTACTAAGGCAGAAAGTTCAAACTTGTCTTTTATCTGTGGTTCAGTTGCATTATGCTACATACTTTCTTACAGTAGTAACTATCTAAATTTCAGTTTGACATCCACTTCAGATAATGCAAACTTTTTTGATGTGTCTTGTCTGTCCATTTTTTTTGATATTCACGTCTCAGTCTGAGTTATGAAAGCATTTACTGGTAGATCATGACAGTATAAACTCTAATTCATTGGCAAATGAATTAGATGTCTCAGATTGACAGTAATTTGCCCAGTTACCATGCTCTGACAGAATCACAGAATGTGTAATGTTTGAAGGGACCACAGTGGGTCATCTGGCACAACCTCCCTGCTCCAGCAGGGTCATCCTAGAGCACTTGGCACAGGATTGCGTCCAGACAGTTCTTGAATATCTCCAGTGAGGGAGAGCCCACAACCTCTCTCAGCAACCTGTTCCAGTGCACAGTCACCTACACAGGAAGTTCTTTCTTGTATTCCAGTAGAACTTCCTGTGCATCAGTTTCTGCCCATTGTCCTATTGCTTGGCACCATGAAGAAGAGCCTGGCTTCAACCTCTTGACACCCTCCCTCCAAATACTTAGAGACATTGATGAGGTCCACTCTCAGTGGTGTCTTATTGAGGTTGAACAGGCCTAACTCCCTCAGCCTTTGCTCATAAGAGATTCTTAAGACCCTTGACCAACTTAGTAGCTCTCCACTGGACCCGCTCCGGGGTCTTCATGTCTCTCACGTACTGAGGAGCCCAGAACTGGACAAAACACTCCAGGTGAGGCCTCACCAGGGCTAAGTAGAGTGGTGGGATCACCTCCCTCAAAAAACTGGCTACAGTCTCCTTAATGCAGCCCAGGATACCATTGACCTTCTTGGCCACGTTGGCACACTGCTGGCTCATGGACACCTTGATGTCCACCAGGACCCCACAGATCTTTCTCTGCAGAGCTGCTTTCCAGCAGGTTGGCTCCCAGCCTGTGCTGGTGCCTGGGGTTATTCTTCCCCAGGTGCAGGATCCTGCACTTGCCTTTGTTGAATTTCAGATTGTTCTTCTCTGTCCATCTCCCCAGACTGTCAAGGTCCTTCCAAAGGGCTGCACAGCCCTCTGATGCACTGGCCACTCTTTCCAGCTTTGTGTCATCATTGAACTTGCTGAGGAGGCATCTACCCCTTCATCCAAGGCATTGATGGTAAGTTCAACACTACTGGGCCCAGCATTGACCCTTGGGGGACACACTAGCAATAGGCCTCCCACTACACCCTGTCATTGAAGAGGGTTATATTTAACATTATTGGTCTTCAAAGAAGAACATACGTTATTCCCACTCTACTGCTTGGTTGGATGGCAGTAACTTGGTAATATAAAAGATATAAGGAAGAAAAGCTATTTGACTTAACAGCACTGTAATCTTAACGGTCCTTTGCATTCATTGAGAATAAATTATATATTTCCACATGACATCTGTTTGTTAAATAATTCAGTTAGTTTAATTTCCATCTAAATATCTTTTTTTGTTGTTTTTTTTTTTTTTTCATTTTAATTTATGATATCCCTTAAAAGACAATGAAATGAAGTAAGTGTTTGGGCAGGGAATCTTGGAAAAAATTGTATTTTGAGGTAATGTAGTAGAGAAAGCAGGAGTAAGGAAACTTACAAATGCTAAATGCACTACTAATTTATTTAGTGTTACAGAAGTGTGTCAGCATAGTGTGAACAGTCACAGATGTATGAAGTACATGAATCATATATTTAAGAACTTGTTTACAAAGCTCTAGACTTAAATATTGCATGACTTTTTTTTCTTTTTTTTCTTTCCCTGACTGCTTAATTACTCTCCCCTGACTTTGCTTACAAGCTGACAGAACTGGAGTAGCTTTTGCTATGGACAAATAAAAACTTCAGTCTAACTTTTCATATCTTTAAGGAACCACAAACAGACATGCAAGATGAAGTGGAATAAGTTACCTTTGCACTGATCGATTTTCTGTAGAAAAACTTGGAAAAATGTTCAGTCAATCTTTTATATGAGGGAAGAACTCAGCAGTGTAAGGTTCAAACAGTAAATAGAGGCACTGAAAGCCTCCTTTTTTGAGTGCAATATTCTTCCTCAGCAACAACATCAAATGCACTGAGCTGCTCAGATACGAGTCTTGTCTTACATTCCTGGTCAGTGAATGTACTTCAGTCCTAGAGTATGCTGAATTGCTGATTCTCAAAGTCATATGCTTCTGCTCACTCCTGCAGGTTAGGTCTTGTTCCATTTATTGAATGTTGTTTTGATCATGAGGAACAGTGAAATTAGAAATTAAAGTTGTTAAATGGGAAGTACTGAAGACAAAATCTGAAAAGCAAAGCCCGTATCCAGTTAGCATTCAGTAGTTATGAAATGCCAGTGTTGACCTGACATGCAAATTCAGTTCATTGCCCTATGTGCATTTTAGGGGGAATCAAAAAAAAAAAATCCTTCACACCTCTAACAAAATCTACCTACTTCATTGAAAAAAAGAAAGTTTTGTTAATATAAATATTTAAAAGGAAACCTTGTTAAGTTTCTAGGTCAGTTCTAACTTTTTCTTAAAGTCTGAAATTCTTGCAGTATCAAATCACTGCTAGCCTCAAAAGTAAGTTACCATCAGTAATTCATGTGCATTTTTCAAAGCAGAAGTAATTTCAGGTATTATTGTCTCTGAGTTTATAATGACCTGTAGCTTTTTGGGAGTGATATTTGTGCATTTCTTTTAGGGATTGGCTCTCACTAAAAGCATTTTTGCAACTTGTTTTTGCTTGTGAGAGTAATATGAGTAGCTGGGTAAGTGGAAAGAATTCCTGTGGACAATTTCCCTAAGAAACAGAGTCTGTATGCTACCAGCATCACTGACTACGATCCTTTGTTTTCTGCATCCATAACTGAATGGGTATCCTTATGCTTACACATTCACAGGGACTCAGAGATGGCGTAGACAGACCTGTAAAAGTTAAAAACCCCATACATGTAGCAGGTACACCAACAAGGACATTTCTATATAACCTTAATCAAACCAGGTACAAAGAGGCCTTGTTGGGACTGTCTGCTCAGCTATCTGTTTCTTCTCATGCCTGGGCAAGAAAGTGCCTGTGTTCTGTCTGCCTACACCAAAGGCACACCAAGAAGTAGCTAGTAGTGCTGGCAAGGACTACAACAATTAGAAGAGGGTCAAAAGTTTTATTCACTACCTGTGTGCTGCAGGATACCAACCCAATTGTAGAAAGGGTCTCTACTGTTACTCAGCGGGAGAGGTGTATGGATCTAGCAGTTCTGAGCCACATGAAAAGTGGGGCGAGGGATAGGTTCTTCAGGCTAGTGTTCTTTAGAGAAACAAAGAGGAAAATATGTGTGGAGGAGTCAATACAGTTGTTTTTTATTACTTATTTTTAGTATTCTCCTACTCTGATTTATGAAAACAAACCTGTGAAGTGTTTCTGTTCACTGATTGGTGATGATCAAAATTTTCACAGGGTCCAGAAGTCTTGCAAGTACCCTACTTTCAAATTCTTTATCCAGATCATTTTGCTGTAATAATTTTGGGCTGATTTTTTTCATGGGAATTGCCTTTTAAAGTCAAGCAAGCAATTCCTCCTCCCTCCCTGTAAAACTTCAAATTGTCTTTGTATGATCAAATAAGCACTGATAAGAAGAATGAACCATTGCAGAATTTTCTTGTGATTTCATTAACATTAATTAATCCATGTTACTGTAAGTGCTTGATTTAGGATGAAGCATTGCCAATTAAGAAAAATTGGTAATCAAGGTTCTAGATGTGATTCTTTTAATGTATATATTAAAAATGATAAGAGCAAATACACACATGAACACATTTCTGCTGATGTCTCTCTCTCTGTGTCTGTTACAGTTTAGCACCGAAATGAGTTTTAATTAGATTATTAGTAACTGCTATTTATTCCAGACCATGCAACAGGAAAGAAATTAAGTTCAAAGACATGCTAATTAACTCAAAAGTGCACAGGCTACCTGGAGTGACATCAGTTCAAAGTCATTTGTACCTGGTTCTTTTCCATGGTCAGTTGATCTTAGCACAGATTTATATCCAAAACAGTGAGTACTTTGATCCTGCAATATTTGAAAGATCAAAGATTCATGTATATCACTGTACTTAAATAGAATCTAGAATAACACATAAGCTGCAGTTTCTTTTTAAAACCTATAACACCCAATCCACTTCAGCATCTGGGTTCAAATAATGGAAAAACACCCTTTGACCAGCACTTTTCTTAAAAAATATTGACAGGAGACTTGTCAAAGAATATTTCTAGGAACTTGATGACTGCATCAAGGAGATTCTGATAAAGATTCCTTTCCTTGTGTTGCATTTCTTTAACTTCAAAGTTTCGTGTTGAAAGTGTCAGCCCATTCTTACTTTTCACTCTCTAATTCTATTTCAAATATTAACGGTTACAGTATGCAGAACGCACACTGGTTTTGCCTTAGTTTTAATACAAATTTGATCCATATGTAGGCTAGGACAGAAAATATTGTCACATTTCCAGCCTTGCAGAAAGGTTTTAATCACAGCTCAGTTTTCTGTCATGAGAAGGACTGAAAGAAGTTCCACTGATTTCTTTGTTTAACCCTGTTTCTGAAGGCCGTAAGAGGCCATGAGCTCAGCCGAACCTTTCTTCTGGAATTCCCTTCTATATAAATCAGAGTATTTTTTTAAAGTTCACAACAGGATTTCAACCAAGCAACTAGACCTCCATTGATCTCCAAGATAACTTTGACCAACAAAGTCATCTGAAACATATTTAGGGGAGAAGCAAATTCTGCAGTCAAACAGCTGACCCAATTCCTATTGCTGCCATTGTTGCAGGATGAAAACTGTACCTTTATCCATATGGCTTTTTGTGCATCTAGAATCCAATTATTTTTATAATTTTACATTAAACATATCACTGACACGTCTGTTTCACAAACTAAAATGATTCCTAGTGTGTGAATTTGATAGATCTGTTTAAAGTTATGATAATCAGGAAACAGTGTGTGTCTACAACTGAAGTAGTGAGTCTGTATCATATTTATCACAGAAAGAAAATCATACAGTACTATTCAGAGGGTTTAGATTTAACTTCCTTGTAATCTCTGTGCAGGAGAAAGACGACTGGATGTACCTTCCTTGTCATTCCTAGGCCAGCAGCTCATGTTCACAGACCACAAAGGTCAGTGGACACCTTCTGGTTTGCTACAAAAAACTTTCAGGTGAAAGTATTAGCACATGAGAAAGGCACACATTAGCATGAGAACAAACCGTCCCTCCCTGGTTTAAAACATCTTTATGAGATGTTAAAAAAAGCTTTACATTTATGCAGAATCTTTATGTTGTCTTCTACAAGAAGCAATATCAGTTGTATTAACACCTATAATTAGAAGGAAGTTTTAGAAACAAGAATGGAGATGACCACAAGGATGGTTGAGGTTGGTTGGCTTTGGTGCTGTTTTCCTTTGGAAGCAGGGCTGGAGCGCAGAGTAGGAGGGCACCCAGCAGCCCAGCTTCCTTCCCTCTCAGCATCTTGATATGCCACACTGCTGGCCTCAGAGAGAGAAGAAAGAGAAAAACTACTTTTTGAGGAAATATTTTATTATAACCTTATTTCATCTCCAGTAGAGAAAAGAAGGTTGTGGTCTGATTAAAGCACGGAACAGCATTCAACAGCAGGAAAGCAGAGTTCAACTATTCCCTTACAGTGCAATATTGGAAAAGTCCTGTGGGAAATTCCAGCTAAACTGGGATACACAAGGACGAGGACCAGAACTGCAGGATGAGAGAGGGCATCTGTAAAGGGAGACTGCATTGCCATGCTGAGTGGTCAGAACACATCCAGTTACAAACTGGCTTTTGTTATCCCTTTCTTGTTTTTCTCACTACCTTCTCCCTTGTTATCCATCTTCCTTTATATCTGTCATTATCCACTGAAAGCTTTGACCTACTACCCACAAATTACCAAACCTTTCCTTTCAGACAGTACATGGACCACGTATCCCAAATGACTGCTAAATGTATTCAGCCAAAAGCAGTATTGAATTCTTGTCAGCAGACTTGAGACATCCCAGTACCTTCACAGAATTTCAGGGTGATGCAAGCAAAAAACTAACTAGCTTAGTCTAAATAGAACTAGTTAAAAACTTCAACTGTTTTTAATATGTTATTTGTTATTTGATGTTCTTCTTTTTTTCTGCTCTTTTGTTTAAAAAGGGGAAAACCAGAAGGTATGCAGTGCAGGACGTATGCATGGCAACCTCCCAAGTCTGATAAAACTGTGTTTGATAACCAACCATTTTTTGTTAGTCAGTTTTCACTGAAAACTGCAAGTGTCTCTGAAAACATAAACAAACACAAAATTTTTTACGCTGAAGTTTCAGCTTGAAAAAAAAATGGGGCAAAAGCGAGACAGTGTTCCTTTACCCAGCAAAACTGTAACCTTATGGGATGCTGAGAGCTTCAGAGCAACGCAAAGGTGGACTAGACTAGAATGAACAATTTATTACTGTCCAACCCCATCTGGAGTACTGCATCCAGCTCCAGGGTCATTAAGCTGGAAGGACATGAACCTGTTGGAGCAGGTCCAAAGGAGGGAGTGTGAAGATAATTAGAGGGATGGAGTACCTCTCTTGTTCGCAAAGATTGAGAGAGTTGGGGCTGTGCAGCCTGGAGAAGTCTGTGGGAAGACCTCACTGCAGCCTTCCAGTGCTTAAAGGGGACTTAGAAGAAAGATGGGGACAGGATGAGTAGTAATAGGACAAGGGGTAACAATTTTAAGCAGAAGGAGGGTCAATTTAGACTAGATACAAAGAACAAGTTTTTTACAGTGAGGATGCCAAAACACTGGCACGAGTTGCCTAGAGAGGTGGTGGGTGGCCCATCCTCAGAAATATTCAGGTCAGGTAGGATGGGGGCCTGAGCAACCTGATATAGTGGAAGTTGTCCCTACTTAGTGCAGAGGAGTTGGACTAGATAACCTTTTAAGGTCCCGTCCAATCCAAACCATTCTACGATTTTGTGATTCTGTATTAAGCCTACAGGAAACCTAACACCCTGTAAAGCAGAAGTGCACATCCACTACTACCGTCCCACAGCCAGTGCTGCCAGCTCTCCCTGTTATATGACAAATGCCTCAAATGGAAATTTTCACCCTCTCCCTCCGGTTACTGGATGAAAAGTAGGCTTCTGTGATGCTCCTACAGCTCTGTATCAAAAACCTGGCCCCCACTGCACTCACTTGTGCACAGGTCTCTCTGTTGGCTGGGATATGGAGAAAAATAAGTTTCAAGGAGAGATGTCCCTGCAGAGCTGTTTTCCCCATACCCTACACAAAGGTATTGCCTAATCTGTCTACCACAGTCTAAACAAGTCCTCATTGTGTCACACCACAGAGCCTCAGCAGATAACAATGGTATTTTAGCCTTACTCCACAGGACCTCTGCAAGCCCTTTTGGGGGGCCCAGGGTGTGAACCTCCACGGGCTCAGGCAGCCTGTGTCTCTCTGAGTTGCTGCACTGGGGTTGACTGCCTCTGGACCATGGGGCAAAGTTTCCCCACCTCCAGGGGAAAGGATTTGCTCCCCTCTTCTCCTGCAAGCACCCCGTGTGAACTATCAGTCAAAGCAAGTTAGAAAGAAAGGCTGTCTGTATCTGCATGAATATTGAAATAAGCATTCATCTTTGCAAAACAATAAAGTCTGGCTTGAGAGGTGCTAACAACTCCATCGATTTAATTTGAATCAGATTAAATATTCATTTTCATAAGATCTGAAAAGGCCCTTTTTCAAGACTTCTTTAGTTTCCAGAGCAAGCCATAGATGGAGAAAACAAGGGGACAGCAGGGACTCTACTTCTGAAACCACCTCAATTGTGGTATTTGACAAATCAAGAAATAAGTATTGTTTCAGTCCTAGGTGTGTATATTTACTTATTACTGCCTTCCACTCCAAGTACAATTTCGTCAGAAAAGTGAAATTTTGGCAAAAAAAACCCACAATGAATTCTTGTAGGAGAAAACGGAATAGAATATAATTTCAATATTTTGCCTGATATGTTATTGCCTGAAATTATTAATTTCTCAGACTGTTAAAGATTATTCAAATTCATGGCTTTTCTAATCACAGGCAATGTTTACAAACAGAAGAAAATGAATGTTATTAAGGGCTAAGTGGAAAGTTTTGCACTTTAAACTATTTATAAATTTGTTCCAGCCAGTCTTCTATTGATTTTTGTCTTTATTACTTTATTTTATAATCAGAGATACCTCATAATTTTGGACCATGCTAATAATTTGCATGACAAGAAGAAAATTCAAAACTGACCCATGCAGACAACAACCACAAAGCTGATCATGTAAAAAGAAATTGTAATATTTTCAATTAAAAACAAATAATAAAAAAACACAAAACAACCAAACAAAACCAAAACCAAACCAGGTTAAATGACTTGGTTTTATATGTCTGGGGTTTATGTTAAAATGATAGTGAATTTGAGTGTCTGATCTGCAAAACTACTACAAAAATCTTAAATGTGCCTATGTATATAAATACATGTGCATTTATACATATCCCTCAAAGTGTGTCACCTATACTCTACACACTGGTCTGGTTCCACAAAGACTGTCTCTAATAGCCAAATCACTAAGTAGACCCTATCAGCTGACAACTTTTAAAAAGTAGACATGGTCTCACAGCAGAGACTGATGTCTATTAAAAAAAATTAAAAAATAGATATCCTCATTTTCTTCCTTCCCTCTTCCCCCTCACAGCTGCTTGGGAAGTAGTCAGTGAGCAAACCTTCCTCTTGGATAACTAAAAGTTATAGGGTTGATTCACTGGCAGAAATTCTGTGTTATATGTAAGTTTGGTACTCATGCTACACAGACATGTATTACATACATAAGAGCTACTTGAAGTTACCTTGGAAACTTTGAAATCTCTTTTGGTGACCTTTTTTTTTGCACAAGTAACATTTTTACAGGTTCTTCTTTAAGTGAAAATACTACCACATTTTCCGTGGTATTTTCTATGTATGTTAGACACAGAAAAAAGCCACTATAATGTGATTATGCATTGCTCCTTTTCTTAAAACACTTTCATAACTACTTCATCCTCAGCAAAGCTTTAAAGTATATTCATCTCCTCCATGCTCTGGCATTCAAAGACCCTACAACCAACCTTTAGTGCACTTACATGGTGCACATGTCCTGTGAGAAAGAAAAATACTGTTATCCTTCTATTAGAGGTAGAAATCTTAAAGACTAACCTGGACTGCCTGAAGCCACACAGGAAAACTGTAGTGTAATCCAGTCATGAATACAGGGTTCACAGTCCAAATTGTTATCTTGGGGCATCTTTCATGACCAATTTTTGATATGATTTGCACCCAGCTGCTCATGCTCAAGGAAGCAATTGCAATGTAGGAGTTTTTCAGGTAAAAAATTCCAGCTTTGGTAGCTTTTTTTGGTGAATTTTGCTACATTTGTGGACTCAAACTACAGTTCTGTTCCCTTTGCCAAAGAAAATGAATGCAATTAGTTTCCAGTGCAATTCTGAATGATATTAAATGCAAAAACATCACAGATCTTTCTGAGTAGAATGGTCCTATTAGTTCAGTGCTAGATGCAATAGCAGTTCACTGCATTTCCCATTAAAGCCTGGCTGCATTTATATGCATGTCAGCTTTGCTGAGCTACAGAAACAGAAGCAAAAGGCAGTTTTCAAAAGCTTTGTAACATCAAAGTCCCTGAAAGCACTCAGGCACCTGGTGTTCTTTTAAGAAATCAGGGAACCTAAAGATCTAGACCTCAGGTACAAAAGAAGATAAACACTAGTGTGTAGAACCATCCAGTATCTGCAAACAACTTTTACTTTTCAACATGCTTCAACATGCACCAGCATGCAAGTGAGAATGGCTGACAGTCCCTCTGTGGCTTTCACTATCTGTGCCACCAGTGCCTGAAGGTAGCTTATTCTTCTTCGTTGATTTTTTCTGTCTAAAAATAGGTCAGTTAATACAGAAATAATCACACAATCTCAGTTTTTGTAAACTGAGGATGGAGTTGGATGAGGGAAAGGCTGAAGGTTAAATATTTTTTGCTTGATAAAGGTTTGCAATTACCAAATGTAACATTTCCAGCACTGTGTGCTAGCAGCCATAAATATACAGCAACCTTTCTTCTTGGGTGGTGAGAAAGATTCTACCCATTTTCTCCAGGACTCCAGTGCAGGTGATGCTCTCAAAATTAAGGACAAATGATAGTATATCAGAAAGAAGACTTCAAAAGGCTGATAAGGGCATTCCTGCCTATTATGGGAGAATTTATGCAAGTAACTTACTTTACTTTCGTTCCTAACCAAAAAAAAGAAAAAAAAAATCCTATGACCTCCTTCTCTCCAAATGTTTTAAGAAGAACACTAAATGAATCTTTAATTTTTTCCTTGAAGTTCACAGCTTCAGAATCCAGTAAACATTTAAGGACCGTAGGCGAAAACGTCAATTCCAAAGAAGCCACTTCCTTGTCCAGGAAACTGTGGAGAGACCTCCACTTAATTTCAACCAGTGTAATCCCAACAAAGGATTCCTAGAGTAGATTTATGTAAACTCCAGTTCTATGTGTGTTATGAAAAGAAATACTACTTTATATAATTCCTCTTAACCTAAAGGTTTCTGTGCAGTTTCTACAGTGAAGAAATATGGTGAGGTGGGAAGAATAGGATAAGTCTCTAGATTTCACCAATATTTTATAGATAAACTCAAAAAAGGGTAGAGAAAAAGAACAGCTTTTCTGGAAATATATTTCCATATATTTATAAATGAAACGGCAATCGATGACC